>NC_047041.1:104341230-104641230 GCF_011762595.2 Tursiops truncatus
ATAATACAATTCTCCGAGGCTATCTGTTCCAGTTCACGCCCAGTTCTGCCTGGAACCTCCCCAAAGTGGACACCCAATTTACACATAATTTTACAAATAAAATGCAAGATACTCTATTGTAAATTCCACACGGCCAGTTGAATCTCACAGAATATTATTGTTGATTCTACTGCACTCCGCACCCATCGCCAACTTACCGATGCAACTTATGAATGAGTGAAGTCCCGTTGGTGGACATCTTCATTCACCTTGAAGAGTAACGCCTAAGTAAAGTAACAAAGACCTAATGTTGGGATGCTACTCATTTGTCAAGAACGGGAGCCACTTCTTTGCTGAATGGGGTAATAAGTTTTGAATCCTGGAAGGATATTTCCCTAATTTCCTACACTATTCACAGTGAAACAGCTACAGAATGATACTCTACATTTTAATCTGCTTTGGCATTTTCTCCAGCTCATCCTTAAATGCAGACAGTCAACAAAGCCATCGGTCAATGTTTGCCGATTTCCATGGTGTAAATACTCCCATTGATGGCCAGTTGCTAGCTACCAAAGTGAAATCACTGAGCGGAGTTGGGAAGGGACATACAGCAGTGCCATTGTATAGTATTTCCACCTATGGATATGAAGACCATGTAAGCTCAGAGCATAGGTAGTAGCAGAATAATTAGGAAGTGATGAGTTTTGAGTAGTTACGACAGTTACTTTTTAATTGAATTTATGCAACTGTGAGCTTGTATAATTTAATTTTCCATCATGGTCATGGTTAACAGCTAACCCCCCAGATTCCCGAGAACTTAGTACTCAGCTCTTGGGAGCTGGTGTGAAGGTGGGATTCACCCTCTCCTCCCCCGGCTCCCGTCACCCTCCGGGTCTCCATCAATTCAATCTAATGCAACCATTCAATCCTATTCTATCTCTTCAAGCCGGTCTGCTGGGGCAGAGAGTGGGGGACGCTGGACCTGCCCCCTCTTGCCTCCTGGCTCCAAGGCCCAAGTCCCTTCCATGAGAAAATGGGAGCGTGCAGGTGACACACCTCCACTCTGGGCTGTCCCACAGCCCTGGGCCCCCGGGTCTCTCTTCAGCAGGCATCAGGGCCTTCCCCTGCTGAATCTGGGGGTGTCTGGAAAGAGGGGTCTTGTTGACCCCTTCAGCCTCATGTCCCCTACAGCAAAACAGGGACTTGCTTGTGGCCAGAGGGAGCAGGTCCAGGGCTCAGGCTGGTGGCCAAGGGCAGAGCCTGAAACGTAGGATGGGTGTGAAGGCTAAGGGGCAGCAGGGGCAGACAAGGAGGAGGGGGAGGGGTGGTGAAGGAGGGGGGAGGTGCAGAAGGAGGGGAATGAGAAGGGACACGATGGGGGGTGTTGGGAGCCTGTTATCTGCGAGGGGTGAGACACGTGGCCCAGACCTGAGACTGGACGGAGAGAAGGTGGTGGCCCTCACCCAGGATACACCAAGAAGCGCTCCAGCCAGCCAAGGGCTCCAGGAGATTCTCCAGGGCTCTCATCCCAGAGCTACATCCCCTGGGGTTGGGGGTGGGATGTCAGGTTATCAGGATGGTGGAGGACAGAGGGAGGATCCAGGAATCAGAGTGTGTGGGCAGAGGTTCTTCCTAGCAACCAAATAGCTCCGCCCACATCAAAGATGAGCTCCTGCCCGGAGAGCTGTCCAGGCACGACCAGACCAGACCCTGGGGCCTGGCCCCTTTCCTCCCAGCCCCTACCCCCACCCCCTGTGCTGAGGGCCAGGCCCACGTCAAAGGAGGTTGGGAGCGAAGGGTGGGATGGCTGCTGGAGACGCGCTGGAGGACTGCCCAGCAGCAGTGGCCCGGGATCCCTCGAGCCGAGGAATCTGAGAAAACATGGAGTGGGTCGGGGGAGGCTTAGCTGGGGGCGGTCAAGGTGGGGTGGTGGGAGGGCACCCAGGAAGTGCAGGGTGAGATGGGGGTAGAGGCCCATCTCAGAGGGATGGACCCTCCAGGAATCTGAGCAGCAAATGATGCTGGGAATATCCCGTGCAGCCCATCACTGAAGGAGCCCCAGAGAGGGCACATGGCTAAATTTCATCTCCCAGCCCATCCAGGTCAAGTTGACAGAGAAACAGGGACCAGCATCACAAGCACCCCGGTTTTCCCCCCTGGGCGCCAAGTGGGGCCACGACAGGGCCATCTTGGGGGCTCTGAGAGGCCGCTGGGAGATGCTTGGGGGCCCTGTCTCCTAGCGACCGGCTTCCCGCAGCCTGGCGGGCCCCCTGCTCTGGGCGCTGCCCACTCCTGACACTGGCGACGAGCACTTTTCACTGCTGTTCTGCATGAATAAGCCCCAGGCCTCCTGCCAATAGTCCCCTCATAAAGACAGCCCCGGCGAAAGGCCTTTTCAAGTGGGATCGTGCAGTGCCACCCAGGCTGGGCGGGCATTGTTGGGGGCCAGGGTCCCGGCTTGGCGGCTGGGGTCAGGGGGCCACACAGAGCATCCTGAGGCAGGCTTCGTGCACTCGACCGCAGCAGCCCCATTTATCCATCTAAGAAACTCGCGCCACCATCTTTGGAGGGAGGTTGAGTGAAAAGGATGCCTTTTGAGGAGAGGCCTTTGAAGGCACAGTCCTGGGCTCCTTGCTAAATTGATTGGAAAGGGCAGCAAAACCCCACAGGTGGCCAGGTGTAGCCAGAAGCCCCCAGAGCCGGGGTGGAGGCTGGGATGTGGGACGCAGCCCTGGATGGTGTGGTGGCTGACCGGGTGTCCGCAGTTACGGCGGGCGGAAGGATGTGAGTTTTGTTGAGGGTGTGGGAGATGGTCTGGCTTGAGTGTGCATTTTCATGTGCATCACCCCCCCCCCACACACACACACACACAGAGCTGGGTCCCAGTGTGACCCAGAACACCCTGGAAAACTGGACTGGCTGTCCTAGACCAGCAAGTGGGAAAAATCAGGAAGGGCAAGTGGGCTGGAGCCCAAGGTCAGGGCAGGGATACTGAAGTGGGTCCAGGTGTCTGGACCACACGGGAGGGACCTGGGGTCTCCCCATCACATGCCAAATAGCCCCAAGTCTGGCCCACCCAGAACACTGTGTCCCCTTAGGGATTTCTCAGCGTGGGTGGTGCCTCTACGGACCCCTCAGCCCAGGGACGACACTAGCCAATGTTGGTGTCCCAGCGTGGTGGGGCTGAGGGGCTCCCAGCCCCCAAAGGCTCTATCTGCAGAAGTCAGTACTGCCATATATATAGGTAGATAGATATATAAAATGTTTGCAGGTAGAAAGATCTGGGGGTTTGCATCCAGAAATGTAGGGTTGGGGGTGGTGATTACAGTTCATTCTGTTATTCTCTCTCTACTTCTGTCAATGTTTGCAATTCTCCACAATAATTTTTAAAGGCATTTGAATCACAGTTTCTTATCAAGTTACCCCTTTGTCGACCCTATGACCCAGCAGACCCTCTCCTGGGTATCGACCCAGGAGAAGGAAGTGAGTATGTTCACGCTGAGACCCGTACAAGAAGGCTCAGAGCGACTTCATCCATCACGGCGCCAAACGGGACTCACCCACACGCCCTTCAGCAGCCCAAGTGGTGTCCGTACAGTGAAGTGTGACTCCGCCGTGGAAAAGGACCGACCACGGCTGCAGGCACCTGTGTTGAGGAGTCCCAGGAAGCGAAAGAAGCCAGGCGCAGAGGAGAACGTGGTACCTGATCCCGTGAACACAAGCTGAAGAGCGAAGCTAATCCCAGGTGAGCAAAGTGTTGATTAAGAAGCGACACATTCCTAAAGATGGAATCATTCCCTGTCTTGATCTGGGTGGTGGTGACAGAGAAATATACACGTGAAGACGGCATCGTGGTGCTCCATAAGGTCTGGGCTTGTGACTGCAAAGTACACCTGAATCAAAAAGAAGTCAGTTCATGCCAATGGGAAGATGGGGGTGAGGGGCGAGGAAGGCGGCAGGCAGACCACCAGCGTGTGGCCTGGGTGCCTCTGGCCTGTGGCCCCAGGGGAAGCTAAGGTCCTGTCCCCATCACGAGCTACGTGATCCTGGGCAAGTTACTCCCCTCATCGTGCCTCTCTTCCCACATCTGTAAAAGGGAGTCGCACTTGATCCAGACCTGGGCCCTGGCACACAGAGCAGCCCTCCTGCAGCTCACCGGCCTCTCTCTGCCAGCCCCGGCTCCATCATCTCCCGAGCTGGTGGCCCCACTGTTTGTCATGGCTCATCTGGTTTGCCAGCCTCCTCCGTGTGTCCTAGAAGTGTGTGACTCGGTCCGCCTCTGGGCTTAGCAAGGTTCCCTGAGGCCCACCGTGTGCTATCAGAATCTTGGCAGGTGTGGAAGACAGACCCACCAGGAGGGATCAAGGAGGGCCAGGTCCTACCAGTCCTGTCGCTGGAGAGGCCCTGGGTCCACGCCATCACCTAGGCCTTTAAAGCTCATCTGTCCCCAGACCTACAGGCATACCTGGAGGGGACAGGGATGCTGTGTCCGTGGTCAGAGAGCAGATGGCTCTGGGACGCTGATGGAGACCACATTTGGTGGCCTGGGCCCCAAGATCTAATGGCAATGAGGTGACCTCCCGGAGGGAGGGCCATGTCCCAGGCTCAGTGGAAGGAGACAGTTGGACTCGTGAGTGGGGGCTCTCTGTCCTCCCACCATCTCTGAGGGTCGAGGGCCAGGTCCATCCCTGTGACACGGGTGCATCACTGGGCAGGACAGCCGTCCCCTCGGCCTCGAGGAGCCTGCCAGGCAGTGCAAGTCAATTTGGCTTAAATGATGTACAAAGGCGAAATTCCAGGGCTCCCAAAAGGAGTGGGTGAGCTTGTTGCTGGGGACCACTCTGACCTGAGTCTGGGAGTGGCCTGAAGAGGGAGGGACAGCAGGTACAAAAGGGATGCAGATGAGGATCCCAGGAAAACTCCATGCAAAGGGTCTGGGGTAGCCTGGCTCCCTGGAGGATCCGAAAGCAGGGAGAGGCCTGGAGAGCCTGGTGTCTGTAACACAGTGGGAGCGTGGACTTGCAGGGGGCGATGCGGGGCCAGCGCTGGAATCCCCCGGACTGCCTGCCTCGGCCCCTGCCCTCTGGCCCTGCCCGAGCCCCGAGCCCGGAGCCATGGGGAAGGGAGGAGAGACTCTGGCAGGCCGTGCACACCACAGGGCCCGCCCACAGCCTCTGCCCTTCCTCGGGCCTGGGAAAGGAGGCCGCTTCTGCTCCCATCCCCCAGGGGCCTCGGGGGCCACGGGGCTGGGGGAGGAAAGCTGTGGGAAAGAGCAGAGTCCCCCGGGGCCCTGACTGGATCCTTGCGGCTTCTTGCACCAGATAAGGATTTTGTGCCTCCCCTGAGTAGCCCCTGGGAGCAGGGTCAGAGCCCCTCCGCCAGGAGGCAGCGGCAGAGCAGGGCAAGGGGGGTCCCTCTGCAGGCCGGGAGTAGGACATGAACCCCGAGTTTAGGTCCAAAACCCCCGACCGGTAGGCGGGACGTTTTCCACGTGGGTCCTGCAGGCTGCAGCCACGGCGGCCGGCGGAAGTGCGGCCATCATGCTTAGGCAGGAATGGGCAGGAGCAGAGGCACGGGAGGAGGCTGGCGGGCAGCTGGCCGCGTGTGAACGGGCTGACAGGCAGAGCCGGCAAGGGAGTTGGGGAGAAGGCCGGGACCCTCACTCTTCTGCCACCCTCTGCTGCCTGCAGTGATGGTCCCGGCCCCCACCTCGCTGCAGAGAACAAGGCTCCAGGTGGACAAAACCCCTGCTCCCAGGGACAGGACCACCCAGAGCAGGGGTCCTGGGGATGGACAGCAGGGTAGAGGCAGCCAGAGACCACTGTGCCCTCCTGAACCCCCTCCCAGCATCCCCCGCGGTGGGGCAGCCGGACCCGCCGACTCTAAGCCCCTCTGTGATGTAGTCCAGGGGACCCCTTCCTCCCCCCAGCCCTGCTGACAGCAGCCGGAGTCCCACCCGTCCTAAGGCCCAGAGGCGTTAGCACCTCTTTTGCTCCAGAAGAGCCCAAGAAAAAGAGCCCAGAAAACTCATTTTGAAGGCGAAAGGTGTTCATGGGGCAAAGCATGACCCTCGAGAACATCCTTCCAGAACCCTGCTGAGGTTGCAGCCCCTGGTGTTCTGCGGAGGAACCCAGGGTGAGGACAAGCGGGCGCCCCGTACTCCTCCCTGTGGCCCACCAGCCCCCTGGGGGGACAGTGACAGCAAGAGAGACTCAGGGCAGCTCAGCACCTCCTGCACACCTGGGCCCAGGAGCTGGGAGAGGGCAGGGTGCCCACATGCGCCCCGAGGCAGCGTGGGGGGGCAACGTGCGCACCTCCATCTGGCCCGCACCTGAGAGCTTAGAGCTTGGGTGGGTGGAGCCCAGTGGTGGAGGGGCTGTGACGGCAGATCCCGGAAGACCCTGGGCAGCAGCCTCGGGAAGCCGGCAGGTGGGCCTGCTCGGGGCAGTGGCCAGAGGGCAGTGGATGGGGCCCTCCTTGAGGTGGGGGAGGCAATGGCCCAGCACGTGGACTCGCCTCCTTGGATGTGGGATCCCACCACTGAAGGAGTCTGACTAGAGTGAAAAAGTGACACGCAACCGAGGTCATCTCCATACAAAGTGTGGCTCTCAGCCCACCCCCGAGCCAATCTGGACCCCCTCCCCTGTTTTCGTTCACATCACAACTATTTATTGAGCGCCTTTTGTATGCCAGACTCCAGGTGTGCGGTGGTGACTAAAGACAGACACAGTCCCTTCCCAGATGGAGTCTAAGTCTAGTGAGGGAGAGACGCTCATCAGAGACTAAATTAAAAATTCAAAGGCACAGAGAATGTCCACGGCGCGAAGTTCTGCAAGGAGACGTGTTCGCGGAGTCCTGAGGGTCTGTCGTAAGTGGGTTTGCCTGGTGGGGACCTGAGCGAAGACTTCTCCGGAGGATGTCGCCCTGGGGCTCTGGGCTGCAGCCGGAGGTGGAGGGAATAGCAGAGACCGTCCATGCAAGGCCCCATGGTGGGGGAACGTGGTTCATCCAGGAAACTGCCAGAAGGGTCAGCGTTAGTGGGGAGACACGGGTGGGACCACAGGGGGAGCAGACCCTGAGGATGCCCTGTTTCTAAGTCGAGGGCAGTGGGAAGCTGTAGGGTCATGCTTCATGGCTCACAGACATCCCTCCGAGCACATCTTGACCCGCCCACTGGGGTGAAGGCGGCTGCAGAACCACACTCCCTCGTCAATCTGATGTGGATGCCGCAGAAGGTCCCCTCCGCATCCTCACCCTTCCTCCCAGGGTCCCTCTTCACCAGCCCTCCTCAGAACCCCGACCAGTCCAGTCGGCTTCCCCAGCATCCCCGTTACCAGGCCTGGCTCAAAACAGCTTGGGAGTGATGGAAACCACATTATGAAGAGATGGAGGACGGGAGGGTGGGCGGAGACGAGGGGGCGAGTCCAGCCGAGGAGGGTCAAGGCCGAGGGGCCCACAGAGCTCAGGACTATGGGGGTGGGACGGCCCAGGGAACCCGCAGAGCCCCAGGGATGTGTCAGAGGGCACAGAGAGCGGGGGGGTTCCAGCCTCCGAAGGCTTCCTAGGAGCTGGGAGGGGGGGATGTGAAGAGCAGGGAGGGGGCCGCCAGAGATGGTGCTGGATGGGTGACGGGGCCCAGCACCACCTGCCCTTCATGTGCCCACAGCGGACAGGGCCAGCAGTGCCAAGCTGGGCTTGGGTACCACGCTCAGAAGTTGACATTATGGGGTGAATGCACTGTCCCCTCTCCCTCCCGCTGTCTGCATTCCTGAAGCCGGCCTGGGTTTCCTTACCAGGTAGTCAAGGCCCTGGAGGGCACCCACCCTGCGAGCTGGTGCGAGTCTGAAACTGCTGACGGGTCCTTCCCTTCGGCAGCAACTCAGCAGGATCCAAATGGCAGCTGGTTAGCAGTGGGACCTGGAAACCAGTCACCGCCACGGGTGGCCCTGGGGCCCTGGGGGTGCGCGTGCGGGTCCACGTGAGTGTGTGCACAAGCGCGTGTATGGGGGTGTGTGTGTGTGCCTCAGAGTCTGCCAGCGCGCCTGAGTGTGCTTGTCTGAGTGTGCACGTGCACCAGCATATGTGCCTATGCCCAAGGCTGCCCCTGTGCACTTGGACGCGTGCGATGTTTATACGGCAAGTCCTGCCACTCTGGGCAGGTGTGGGCTGAGCTCACACACCTGGGCGCCTGTCTGCCCCTGTCCCAGGTGTCTGTGTGCCTTGGGAACGTGTGTGAGAGCGTGCGTCTCTCTGCATGGATGTGCGTCCAGCCGGTGACCGTCTGTGCATTTGTGCGTGGTGTGGGGGGCTGACAAGCCTGTTTGCTGGTGTGCAGACAAGCGCAGTCATCCATGAGAGCTTCTGTGGGATTCTGTGTATGTGTCTGAGGCATTTTGACAAGAGTCCCAGCACACACCACCGGACTCAGCACACAGAGGAGGCATAAGAGATGCTAAGAGATGGATGGATGGGGACAGTCAGTGCTCTCCTGACAAACAGAACCAATAGGAGGTATATGTACAGGAAGGGATTATGGAGGCTGACAAGTCCCGAGATCTCCTGTCCGCAGACTAGAGGCCCAGCAGAGCCTGTGGTTTAGCTCCAGTCTGAGTCTGGAAACCTGAGACCCAGGAGAGCTGATGGTGTAGTTCTAGTCCAAAGGAGGTCATGCTCGAGACCCAGGCAGAGCGATGGTTCAGCTCGAGGCAGGAGAAGACTGATGTCCCAGCTCAAGGGCACTCAGGTGGGAGGAGTTCCCTCTTAGTCAGAGGAAGATTAGCCTTTTGTTCTATTCAGATAGTTGGTTCTACATCAACTGATTAGGTGAGGCCCACCCAGTGCAGGCAATCTGCTTTACTCAGACTATGGATTCAAATGTTAATCCCATCCAGAAACACCCCTACAGACACACCCAGAATAATGTTTCATCAAATGTTTGGGTCCCCTGGGGCCCAGTCTAGTTGACACACAAAAGTAACCATGACAGGTAAGTAGAGAATGAATGGGAGGTGGATGGGGGTGCATGGGTGGATGAGTGGGTGGGCAGCTGGGTATTGTGGATGGGTGAGTGGGTGGATAAATGAGTAGGGGGGATGAGAGGATTGGTAGATGATGGTAGATGGGTGGGTGGGAGGGTGGGGGATGAAAACTCAAAACCTGAGAACATTCTGGGTCCCCGTGACATGCATCCAACCCAGGGCCCTGCCCATCAGGACCCTCAAGCCCCACTGAGCGCCCTCCAGCTCCTCTACTAGCCCAAACTGCCCTTCACCCCTAGGGCCTTTGTCTCTGTGAATTTGCCTATTCTAGGGACCTCATATAAGTGGAATCACATAATATGTTTCCTTTTGTGTCTGGCTTAATTCACTTAGCATAACGTTTTCAAGGTTCATCCTTGTTGTAGCACGTGTCAGAATTTCTTTCCTCTTTATGGCTGAGTATTATTCCATTGTAGATATAGACCACAGTTTATCCATTCATCTGTCGATAGACGCTTCAGCTGTCTCCACCTTTTGTCTTTTGCGAACAATGCTGCTTATGGACGTTGGTGTACAGATATCTGCTTGACTCCCTGCTTTCAGTTCTTTGGGATGTATACCTAGGAGTGGAATTGTTGGGTCATATTGCTGAGTAGTTCTACATTTAACCTTTTGAGGAACCGCTAAACTGTTTTGCACGGTGACTGCACCATTTTACATTCCCACCAGCAATACTCAAGGGTTCCAGTTTCTCAACATCCTCACGTCACTTTTTACTCCCTCACACTCTGTTTAATAGTAGCCATCCTAGTGGGCGTGAGGTGGTATCTCATTGAGGTTTTGATTTGTATTTCCCTAACGACCAATGACGATGAGTATCTTTTCTTGTGCTATTGGCCATTTTTACACTTTCCTTGAAGAAATGTCTCTTCAAGCCCTTTTCTCATTTGGGAATTGGGTTGTTCCTTCTGTTGTTGTTGAGTTGTAGGCATTTTTTAAATAATCTGGATATTAAACCCTTGTCAGAGGCATGATTTGCAAATATTTCTTCCATCCTGTGGGTTATCTTTTTGCTTTCTTGATAGTGATAGTGTCCTTTGATGCACAACCTTTCTTAAAGTCTAATTTACTTTTTTCTTCTGTTGTCTGTGCAACCAGTGTCACATCCATGAAGCTGTCATGAAATGTATCGTCATAAATATTTTCCTCAAGTTTTAAAATTTTAGCTGTTTAGGTTTTTAATCCATTTTGAGTTAACGTTTGTATATGGTGTAAGGTAAGGTTCTAATTTCATTCTTTTGTACATGGATATCCAGTTTTCTCAGCAATGTTTGTTGAAAAGACTGTCCTTTCTCCACTGCATGGTCTTGGCATCCTTGGAAAATCAATTGACCACATATATGAGGGTTTATTTCTGGGTTCTCTACTTTAATCCATTGGTCTATATGTCTGTCCTTATGCCAGTACCACACTGCACTGTTTTAAGTTCTGTAGCTTTGTAGTAAGTTTGGAAGTTGCTCTCATCCTATGGGAATTCTCTAACTTTTTTCTTCTTTTTCAAGATTTTTTTGGCTCTTTGGAGCTCCTGGCAACTCTTATGAATTTGAAGATTGGCTTTTCCATTTCTGTAAAGAAGTCTCTTGGAATTTCCATAGGAATTGTGTTCCACCCATAGATCACTTAGGGTAGTAGCGACATCTTAACAATGTTAAGTCCTTCTATCCATGAACATGGGATGTCTTCCCATTTATTTAGATTATCTTTCATCTCTTTTAGCAATGTTTTGTGGTTTTCAGCATCCAAGTCTTTCACTGCCTTGGTTAGAGCTATTCTTCCTAAGTGTTTAATTCTTTCAGATGCTATTGCAGATGGAATTGCTTACTTAATTTCCTGTTCAGATTTTAGGTTGCTGCTGTGTAGAGCACAACTGATCTTTTGCCCTGCAACTTTGCTGCATTTGTTTGTTAGTTCCAATAGCTTTCTTGTGGATTCTTTAGGATTTTTATGTATAGAATGATGTCTTCTGTGAACAGATCATTTTACCTCTTCCTTTCCAAGTTGGTGCCTTTTGCTTATTCATTTATGTTTCTTGCCTAGTAGCTCAGGCTAGAACTTCTAGTACCATATTGAATGGAAGTGATGAGAGCAGACATCCTTGTCTTGTTTCTGATCTCAGGGAGAAAGCTTTCATCCTTCACCACTGAGTATGGCATTAGCTGTGGATTTTCCATAAATACCCTTTCTCATATTGAGGTATTTTCCCCTCTATTCCTAATTTTCCTAGAGTTTTTATTATGATAGCGTGCTGGATTTTGTTAAATGTCTCTTCCACATAACTGAGAGGATCATGTGTAATTTTTTTCTTCATTCTAGTATTGTAATGTCTAACATTGACTGGTTTTCTTATGTTGAACCACCCTTGCATTCCTGGGATAAATCCCACTTGGACAGAGTGTATAAACTTTTTAATATACTCTTGGATTCAATTTGCTAATATTTTGCATAGAATTTTTGCTTCTATATTCACAAGGGATGTTGGTCTGTAGTTTCCTTTTCTTGTGATGTCCGTATCTGGCTTTGGTATCAGAGTAATGCTAGCCTTGTACAATAACTTAGGAAGTGTTCCGTCCTCTCCAATCTTTTGAAAGAGTTTGAGAAGGATTGGTGTTCATTTTTCTCTAAATATTTGGTAGAACCTACCTGTGAAGCCATCTGATCCTGGGCTTTTTCTGTTGGCAAGTTTTTGATTACTGATCCAATCTCCTTACTCATTATAGATCTATTTAGATTTTTTATTTCTTCTTGAGTCAGTTTAGGGAATTTATGTGTTTCAAGGAATTTGTCCGTTTCTTCCAGGTTATCTAGTTCATTGGTGTTCAGTTGTTCATAGTATTACCTTATAATCCTTTTATCTCTGTAAGGTTGGTAGAATGCCCCCATTTTCCTTTTTGACTTTACCTATTTGTGTCCTGGTAAATCCACCTTTATTCTGAAGAGAAATAACTTGAATTTTACCCACTGACACCACTGAAAACACAGTTCTTCCCTGAACCAAGCCAGTGAAGTTTGCTCCCATCAGACACATACCTGGGTCAGCCATGCTCAATTTCTATTTCTATTCTTCCTGCAGACCCAGGCACCTCTGCCAGTACTGCTGGGTGACCTTGGGAGGAACTTGCCCCATCTGGACCCCCATCTGGTCCACTGAGGGGGACGGGGCCCTTGGAGGGCCCTGGCCTTCCACGCATATGTGCACTGTTTCCAAAATGGAGGTGGGGCTTCATCCCTGGGAGGCCCACCCTACGGGGAAGGGGTGCCACTCCAACCCTGCTTCTAACTCCCCAGGATCCCCACCCAGCAAGTCTTCCCCCAATGCCCACGTAGAAAACCCTAGAGTCAAGGGAGGGGCATGTGGGCTGCTCCAAGTGGAAATCCACTTTCCCCAAGCAGTTAGTTCCCCCTGGGACAGACATGTAGAAACTTTGGGGTCAGGAGAGTGGCAGGGGATGGGGCCAGAGGCAAAAGGAAATACTTGCTCTTTCAAGGAATTCTTACACAATAGTTCAAACCGTAACATGAGAACTGGACTTTGGCTCTCTGTGGGGCTAAAAACCATGTATTTTCAGACACAACCTATAAGATGGGGGTCTCCAGAGTCTGAGGATTCCTCTCATGTGTCCCAAGGACCCATCAGTCTTCCTCCTTGCCCAGACCGCTCCCCACCATAGCTCCTTAAATGAGGTTTCACGTGGACCCCCATGGAATGCCCCAGAACAGTGCCTGCTACATATACTAATTTAGCATGTTATGAAGGCAGCATTTCAGATTCACAGGGAAGATGGAACCATTTAATAAGGGGTCTGGGATCCATTAAAGCTAAGTCCCAGTCTCATCGCCAATTCCAGAATAAATTCCCAGGGCCTCTGCCCACATGGACCCCTGCTTGGAATGCTGACCCTGGGCCACTGCATGGCTTGATGACTTCAGCCAGAGTCTCGTCAAATGTCTTCTGGAACAGGCCTTCCCCCATCCCCCCGCCCCACGTCTATGGTCCCGCATCCAGTCCCATCGGCTCTGTCCCCGGCCCAGTTTGCTAGTTGATATACTTTGACCCCTGAGTTGATTCGCCACTGAATCCCCAGCTCCAGGCACGGTGAACAACTGAATGAGTCAATGAATGAATACATGGCTCCCTGAATAGTTGTAAAGTATAGAACCGTATGTCAACTAGAGCAAATGTCTCTGCCTATCCCCAGGACTCACCTGTCTATGGATAGGCCACAGGTGCGTGAGGCCTGTGGTGCGTGAGGCCACAGGTGCGTGTAACACCCAAATTCCACCAACTGGTCACAACCCCTCCATCCCAGGTAAAGCCTCCCAGGTAAAGGTGTAAATAGACACCCTGGGTGTCTCCCACCTGGGCATGAAGAGTGCTCTCTGGTTCTACAGCTACAGCCAGCTGTCTGGGTGATGGTCACTTCTGCAGGGCCAAGGCTCTAGCCTTCTGTCCAGGGTGGTGGCCCTGGGTCCACAGCACGCACACAGAATCTACTGAGCTGTGCCACCTTCTGCAGAGAAACGGTAGAGCAGTCTCTCTCTCCGCAGGCTCTGGTGTAGACTCCAAGTGGGATCAGGCATCCACCCATAGCAGGCCCCTCCTCCCAGTGAAGCAGGTGTGCACCTGGAGGCTGGAAGTGCATCACTGCTCCACTCCCTGAAAAACTCGCAATTCCTGATGAGGTGTTGCTGGGCCCCTGTCGCAGAAAAGTGAACGCTACGGTGCACTGATCTCTGGTTGAGAAAGACCTTTCTGAACATTAAAAAATCCAAAGTAGCAACAATAAAGAAGCTCAAGCCATTTGATCACAGACAAGCTCCTTAATATTAAGGGAAAAAATGGAGTCCAGAGACGCTGAGAAAATGTTGCAACACACAAAAGACTAACATAATCTTAATATACAAAAAGCTCTTACAAATCAATAAGATGAACAAGGCACTAGATCGCTGGATAAAAGACAAATAGGAATTTCACGCGTGAAATATGCGTGGCGATAATCCTACAGAAAGGTGCTTGTTCTCACTAGTAAGCAAAGAAATGGCAGTTGAAACATCCTGATGCCATTTGCAGCCATCAGAGACCAAAAATGTTGCTCTGCAGCGTTGGTGGCGGTAATTGTCTTACGACGCTGCTGGGAATGTAATTGCTAGCAGCTTTCTGGAGAACAATTTGGCAATGTGTAGCCGGGCTAGCAATCTCCCTTCTAGGAATTCACCCTGAGAAAACCCTCCCACGTATGTGCAAAGACTTAGGTACCAGGATGGACATCCCGGCACTACCTGTAATGCCTAAAATCTGCAAACAGCAAAGAACAGATCATTTATTAAACAATTTGCTCCATAAAATAGTATTCAGCCATTAAAAATAGTGTTTTCATAGACTGCCTAACATAGCATGGGGAAGTGATCACGATCTGTTAAGTGAAAGGGCAGGAGACAGAGCTGCAACAAGAATCTGATAGTAATTATGTAAAACAAGTAAATCTGCGTCTGCATAACAAATAGACCGGAGTGAATATACCAGCATGTAAACAGAGCTGGCTTGGGGACACCAAGTTTGGGTGTATTCTGTGTTTTCTCCTTTAGAATGACCCGAATTTTCCAAGTTTCCTGCAATGACCATGAGTGAAGAAAAAGTGTTTTTTTTTTTAATTGAAGTATAGTTGATTTACAACGTTGTGTTAGTTTCCAGTGTACAGCACAGTGATTCAGTTATACACATATATATCTCTATTCTTTTTCAGATTCTTTTCCATTATAGGTTATTACAAGATATTGAACACAGTTCTCTGTGCTATACAGTAGGTCCTTGTTGGTTACCCGTTTTATTTATAGTAGTGTGTATCTGTTAATCCCAAACTCCTAATTTATTGCCCCTCCTTTTCCCCTTTGGTAACCATAAGTTTGTTTTCTATGTCTGTGAATCTTTTTCTGTTTTGTAAATTAGTTCACTTATATCATTTTTTTAGATTCCATATATAAGTGATATATGATATTTGTCTTTCTTTGACTTACTTCACTAAGTATGATAATCTCTAGGTCCATCCATGTTGCTGCAAATGGTATTATTTCATTCTTTTTTCTAGCTGAGTAGTGTTCCATTGTATATATATGTACTACATCTTCCTTATCCATTCATCTGTCGATGGACACTTAGGTTGTTTCCATGTCTTGGCTATTGTAAATAGTGTTGCCATGAACATTGGAATGCAGGTATCTTTTCGAAATGGAGTTTTCTCCGGATAGATGCCCCCAAAGGTGTGTTTTTATCGACTTATCAAAGGCTGTTTAACCACATAGGGTAAGCTTATGATATGACGTTTGGTGAAACAAGCATTATGTTAACGAGATAGACTGGTTAATAGATGGGTTGATAGGTTAAGTCTGTGTGGATTATCGAATCACTTCAATCTCCTTCACTATACATGTATGTATGTTCCGGATTTTCTACTTTAAAATGTATTACTTTTGTAATCACTTACAGAAGCTATTTTTAATAAAGGAGGTGCTGGCCAAATTCATAAAGAATCCTGTGGTGCCGCTTTAAGAGTCCACCTGCCAGGAATTCTCAGCCTTCTTCAAAAATGCAGAAACCCTTCCCATAGGTGTCAACATGCACAATTTGCAAACCTTTTAACCCAGAAATCCCACCTGCAGGAATTTACCCCATAGAGCAGTTCCCATAAGTGTAAAGAGTGTGTGCCCAAGGTTGTTCCAAAGGGGTGTTTGTAACGGGAAAACTGGAAACCACATTCGCTTCCACCAACAAGAGCATCGTTAATAGAATGACTGTACGACCGCACAAGGGGTACTCTGAGGCAATTGAAACGATGATGCCAATCGTTGCTTATTTATTAACAAGCACAGATGCCCCTGCTGTACCAGTTTGTGGAAAGCAGGTTACAGAAAAGTGTGTCCAGAACAATGTCATCTTTAAACAGTCTCTGTCTGTCAGCGTGTGTTGCTAGCGGTAGGAGGCTGCGAGGGGAATTGGGGAAATTTTTTAAAGGATTATTTCTGGGGGGTGAGGGTGGCATTTTAAGGTGTTTTTGCTTCTTCAGTTGCTTTTTACAATGAGCTCTAGTTCATTTTTATATAACAACATAAGGCTACTTTAAGAAAAAGTTAATTTCAAAACAAATGAAAGATACGATTCAGTCAAATTTAGATGCAACAAAGTAATCTGGAGACGCTTTTAGGGGGACAAGGTGGGAAACGAAGAAAGGGACTTCTAGCCCTCCAGGTAGGGATGCCAGTTGAGGCACACCCAGTGGGGACCAGAGGCAACCTGCACAGT
This sequence comes from Tursiops truncatus, assembly GCF_011762595.2. NCBI lineage: Eukaryota > Metazoa > Chordata > Mammalia > Artiodactyla > Delphinidae > Tursiops > Tursiops truncatus. The sequence continues at coordinate 104,357,542 of NC_047041.1, forward strand.
GGCAACCTGGAGGCCCAGCGACGGGGTGTGACTTGTCCAAAGTCAGACCTCCGTCAGCAGCCGGGCCGGGGTCTGGATGCCGCTAGGCTCAGAGCCCGGCTCACCCTCGGCCTCACAGCCCCGGGTTCTAACAAGGCCAAGCCATCGGCCCAGCACCTGCATAGTCTTTACCTGGGCTCTAAGGCCGGCCCCCAAGGTGAGGTCGGGAATTCACACCTGGACAAAGGAGTGCTGCCCTTTCTTGAAGTGTTCTGTAATTCAGACTTCCGCTGACCACACTCCGTGTTCCCCCAGATCCTCCCGACCGGGGCGGAGGGGGTCAACCCTGAGGGCGGAGGGGGTCAACACTGAGGGCGGAGGAGGTCAACCCTGAGGCCCACAAGGAAGCTCCTAACCACGGAGCCTGGTGCAGAGGAAGCGCTCAGGAAACACTGCAGACGGAGCCCTGAGCAAGCCTTCCCGACCAGGCACTTAGCACTGGCGGCCTCTGCCCGCCCGCTCAGGTCGTATGCAATTACAGCTCCAGGCTGCCCTCCTGTCTCTCTCTATATACCTTGCTGTCTCTGTCTCTGTCTCTGTTTTTCTCTCTCTCTCTCTCTCTCACACACACACACACACACACAAAATTGTCCACTTATTCACAGGGTGATAAGAAGCACAGACCCTCCAGCCTCCGGCCTGTGTTCCGTCACTGTGAATTTCAGCAAATCATTCAAGACTCGCTTGAATTCAAGGTGCGCACCTTGTGGGCTGTTTCAAAGGGAACAGAAAGCACAACCTGACCGTTCACACCGTATCCCGAGCCTGGACCGGCACCTGGCGTGAGGTGGGTTCGTTGAACGGATTCACTGGGTGCGCGGCTGACCTTGAAAGCAGCGGCCCTGTCCGTGGGTGCCGGCCAGCCGGGGCCCAGGCTCCACCAGATGCCCTCCTTCGGTCATCCAAGGCCTTCCCTGACACCCGGGGTGCCCGGCCCTGGGAGGCGTGCAGAGCCTCTAGGAGGAGGAAATCCGAGGCCCCACATCCTGTCCCCGGGGCCAGCTGGCCTTGCGGATTCCAGAACTTTCCGCAGTGGCTGGCCGGCCACGGGGCAGGAAGCGGAAGGTGCAGAAATAGAAACGCATAGCCACGCAGCAGCTCCTTTGGCCTTGCAAGGATGGGAAGCGGGGGCCGGAGGGGAGGGGGGAGCTGGGGGGCAAAGGAGAGGATGCAGGGGAAGCCAGGGAAAGCAGAGTCGCCAGCCCCGAGTCCCCTGCACCCCGCGACCACACCCAGCACACCTCCCCTTCCCTGACAGAAACGGGACTGCATCCCCCAGGGGCTGGGCCGGGCGGGGGCCGAGGCTTTGCGCGGTGGCGACCGCATCACCTCCCCGGCCACCCAAGAGGCAGGTGTAGAGGGAAACCAGGGCCCAGGGAGGTACCAGAATAGAACCCAGGTCTGTCCGCTCCCAAGTCTGAAGCCTCCTAGGCCCCCAAGACCTTTCCAAGGTGGAGGCTTCCCAGGGCCCCAGCTGAGCTGTGCCGGGGTATTTGACCCTCCCCTGACTGCACCCCCGCCCCTGCCCCCAGCTGGCTGGGGTGCCCCGAGAGCCCACGGGAGGTCATTAAGTACTCAGGCGGGGATGCTGCTGGGCCGGGCCCCAGGCTCAGCTCAGAAGGCCAAGGCTGGGCCAGACAAGGGTCTCCAGTCCAGCGCCCCGGGGCCTGCAGCTTCTGGGTGGTCTGGTTCCCCAGGACCTCGCTGGATGTCCGCCACTCTCAGGGCAGCTTCCCCCAGACATCCCTATCCCCACCACTGCCCCCTGAGCTTCCTGTTTTCACAGCAAACAGGAAGACAGAGGGTCCTACCCCCAAGAGCATGGCCAAGGGGCCCGGCCAAGGAGGGCGTGCAGCCACGGGCCCGGGATGGCCTCGTTCCACCCTGTCCGTGCCCGAGGCCCCGGGAGCAGCCCCAGGATGGAGGGCCTGCAGCTCCCTCGTGTGACCCCTGGAGGTCCCATCCCTGCTCCGGGTCAGAGTGAGGCGGCTTTACTGAGGGGGCTGCAGGGACCGGAAGCTGGAGTACGGAGGACGCGGGAGGGCCTTGTGCAAACCCCCCTCCAGGCCCACAGTCCCAGTAAAGCCCCACCGTGGCTGGATGGCACTGGTCATGTGGGACAGCAGCAGGGTCTGGAAGGAGCCCCTGTCTGGCCTGCCCACCCAGGTCTCCATGCAGAAGCTCCCTGACCAGCAGCAGAAGAGGGGCGCCTGGATTCAAGACCTCCCACTGGTGTCAGTATCGGAGAGCTGGGCTCAGGCCCCAGCTCTGCCCCTTGCTCCCCTCACCTGCTGTGTGGCTTCAGACAGGGGAAGCAACTTCTCTGAACCTCCATTTCCTGGGCTGTAGGAGGCACGAACACCTGTCTGTCTCTGAGGCTGGCTTGAGGCTCTGGTGCTTGACAGAGGTGAAGAGGGGAAGGACCTGAGAAGGCAGATTGTTTCCTTGCTCGGGCCCTTGCGTAGCTGCTGTTTCTGCTCTCAGGACAGCTGCCGCCCCCTCGGCAGCCCCCACCCAGCGGCCTCCAGGACATGCTCAGGGCTGGCAGCGCAGCTGAAGTTATGCGCTTTGCTCCGCGCTCCCTTGTGGGCTGCTCGCCTGCAAGGTCACAGTGGCATGCCGAGGGCGCAGACCTGGTTCCCAGCCACCTGCTACCCTGGACACCTTGGGGTCCACAGTGGGCGCTCATCCACAGTCACTGAATAAATGAATAAATGAATGAGCTGTGATCAGCCCTAACCCCCAGCAAAGACGGGGCGCCCAGCGGCTGGCCACCGTGACCAGACCCGGGGTGTGGGAAGACAGTAGGGGACAGGTGTCGAGGGGGAGAAGTACGGTCTGGCACGGCTGGGCTCTGCCCTCATGGCCAGGTGTCCTGGGGAAAGTCACTGCCTTTCCCAGCCCCAGGCTCCTCCCACACGGCTCGGGGGGTCTGGACTCCACACACCCCACAGGGGTGCCAGCACAGTGCAGCCGGCCCAGCTTGTGGACAGGCCCGGGGAGGCCTGGCTTTGCTCGCATCCTCACATCAAGAGCACAGATGGAAGGCCGCGGAGCAACTAAGCCCGCGCGCCACAACTGCTGAAGCCCGCGCGCCGAGAGCCCATGCTCCGCAGCAAGAGAAGCCGCCGCAGCGAGAAGCCCGCGCACCGCAACGAAGAGTAGCCCCCGCTCGCCACAACTAGAGAAAAGCCCGCGTGCAGCAACGAAGACCCAATGCAGCAAAAATTAAAAAAAAAAAAAAAGAACACAGATGGAGCCCCAGAAGTGTTGCTGGGCTCAACCTCACTGCAGCCAGCTGGGGGTGGGGCAGGGCCAGGCAGGCAGGGACCCTGACTCCACAGGTCACGGTACTCAGCTGGCCCTGGGAAGGGGGAGGGGTGCTGCTTTCCCACGCTGAGCTGAGCGCCCCCAGCTCTCAGCTCTCAGCCCCTAGGCGGGGCTGGCGGAGGCCTCTTCCAGTCAGGGTGCCTTGGGAAGATAACCACCCTGCCTTGGGAAGGCTGGCTGAGGGGTCTCTGAGGCACAGGCCACAGCGGGGTCCCCCCGCTGCCATTTTCCTCTGGGCTGTGAGCCTGTATGGAGCAGGCAGTGGGCAGACAAGACCCTGGCCCCGGGCCTGGCCCCTCACACACAGCGTCCTGCTCCAGGGTGGGTAGGTGGCATGTGTAGGCAGGGCTGGGACATGGGCAGTGCAATTAAGAAACCCCCCCTTTCCTGGCCTCACTCCTGAGAAGAGGAGGACAGGAAACCTGGTGCCCATCAGGGACACACACGGAGACCCCTGCGGGGCCGCCCTGTCCACCACTGGACACCCACGGGAACCTCTCTAGATGTGATGCTGCGGAGACCCTGCCCAAAAGGTGGCAGGCAGCGGTGGCAGCAGGCAGGGGACAGGTAGGCCCCCGGGGGCCCAGTCACCCTCCCTTAAGGATCACCAAGAGCCAGCACCACCCCTCTCCCCACTCGCTCCGGGAAGCAGAGAACCCCTTCTACATGGGGTCCCCAAGAGGAGATGAAATTGATCATCTTCTTAGAACACAGATCGAGACCTGTTTTTTCAAGTTCATCACACTGTCTTTCCAAATGAGGGGCTGAGCTCAGATTCCCCAAATATCCTTTTTCACTCAGAAATGCTAAAAAATAAAAAGAAGAAAGGTAAAAAATGATGCAATGTGTCTTTTAAAAGAGCCCATGCTTTTCCGCTCATCAGGGAGAATCGAGCTTATGTTGTCCTGAAGTGACGCGATTCTTTCCCCTCAATTGATTGTGCAAAGGAATTCGAGACAGCCTTCCGCACCCAGAAGCAGGAAGGGTGTAGGGAAAGTTCAAAATGAGCATCTCCCCAGACTCCCTTTCAGGGCCGAGAACCAACAGTCTCCGAGCTGCATTCTCCTCCTTGGGAATCCTGGGGGTTTTATTAGTACAAGTTCCCTTTTCATGGTCTGGTCTTCCTGTAAAGCCAACAGATTAAAAGAACAGGATTTGAGTTCACCATGGCCAGGCCCCTGAGGGTCTGGGCCTGGGTAGGTCCCTCTTAGCTCTCTCCCAGCACGCCCTCCCCTGGGGCCCAGCTTCTCCCGGGATCCACAGCCCTGATCCACATTTATGCCTGAGAAAAGAATGAATGAACCAAGTGCATTGCAGGTGACTGACAGAACCTGTTTCCACTGGGTGATCATGATTCATGGGGCTTCATTAAACTTGGCCGCCCAGGATGGGCCACCTCCCACCTGGCCACCGGCCCCCTCCGAGCCCAAGATGAGCCCCAGACAAAAGGGCCTCTCGGCTTTGTACGTATTTTCCCACACGTGAGCCAGCAATTGGAACCTTCCTCCCGATAACTGCAAACTTCAGAATTGGAATTCACGAGAAGGGGCTTCAGGTGACGTTGCCGGCGACCAAGGCGCACGCGGGCACACGTCAGGCTTTTCACGAGCAGCTGCCCGGGTGGCCTGTCCCCAAGGCCCACCTCCACACCCAGGCAGGGTCGGCCGTTGGGCAGGAAGGGGGCCTGAGCAGGGCCTAGGGACAGGGCAGCGGTCAGGCAGCAGGAGTCACTGCGTGGGTTTTGGGGGCCGCAAGCACACCCCGATGCCTGGGCCCTGCTGGAATTCTCCCAGACACACACCTGCCTGTCTCTAGGTACCTGGGTCACTTTTTCTTCTGCCCGGGAGAGGAGCTGGGGACGTGGGAACTTGCTGGCCGAGGCGACCAGCTGGAATCGTCCCATCTCCTTGCTGTGGGCCCACCTGGGGGCTCTCCACATCACTCTATATGGCCACTGCTGGCCACGTGTGGCCACCGAGCAGTTGAAACGTGGCTGGTCTGCACTGAGATGTGCTGGAAAAGCAGAATAGACGTAGTTGGAAAAACGGAATGCAAAATATCTCATTCATAATCATGATCGTGATTACATGTTGTAATAATAGTTTGGATATATTGGGTTCAATAAAGTATATTATTAGAACGTATTTCACCTGTTCTGCTTTGCTTTTCTCAGTGTGGCCACTGGAAGCTTTAAAATGATATATGAAGCTGGCGTGATCTTCCTGTTGCAAATGTGGTCTAAGGGGAGATGGCCATAGCCTGGGGTCCTTGACTGTCCGCCACCCCGGCCTCCCCGACAGGTTGGCCTCGCCCAGGGGTCTGCTGGCCGCAGGGGGTGAGGGCGCTGGGAGTGTTGAAGCTGCATACCAGCCTCTAAGATGTGTACCCCTGTCCCCAACCCCCCCCCCCCCCCCGCATTCCACAGAGGAGGACCTCAGGTCTTGGCGAGGAGATTGGACCCACCCAAGGCCACAGGATCTCCACCTGAGAGACTCTGGAGCCTGAGCCCCGCCCACCCCAAACAGGCGTGGAGGGGCCGTGGGAGCAAATTGTGAGGTCCTCTCGCCCTGCCATCCAAGGCAGAAGCTGCCCCCAGCACTCGCTGAGGAGGGTTGTCTGCCTTGGTTTTACTGATTGGACACCCTGAGCCACATATTTGGGCGTCAAGGCAACTTGTTCCCGCGAGGTCATCACAACCTCACGCACAGCCCCGCACACAGTAGGTCTCTGTCTGACCTGCCACCTACGAACGATGCTAGCACGGTTCTTCATGTTGAAAGCTCTTCCTTCTATTAAGCAGGTCAGGCTCCTTTAGTGAGTGACATCATGCAGGTATTATCTAACCTGCTGCCGGGTCCCAGGCACTGCAGGGCACTCCTCCCCTCACTCATCCCTCAGTTACCAGAGGAGGCAGACGAGGACCCAGGCGATGAGGGTGGAGGTCCGACAGCACCTTCTCAGACTTACAGAGAGGATGGGGCCAAAGCAGATCTGAGTGACACATGCCTACTTTCAGCAAATCAGTTCTTCTAACACACACGTTCTCTGCGTACAGAACGTGGTCCTGCTTTTTGCCTGATGGGAAAGAGCAGAATTTTCATGGCAGTCACGCCACTTTAAACCAGACAGTTTGAGGCCCCTTATATGTTCAAGGATCCAAGTGGTACCCTTCCCAATCCGTGGGCTTCCTTCTGTCCTGTCGTTCAGACATCCACGGCCCATGACACACCCTGCCACATGCACGTTAATCACAGAACGTCCAGAGAAAGTTCACTCGACAGGCAGTGGTCCAGCCTGGGACTCTTGGGGCTACTGGTCTGTGAGGAGCCTGAACATCTGGACATCTGGGGCAGGGGGGTCCCTGGGATTCTGTACGTGGATTCACTCAGTGCCCGACATGGGCACTGCTGGTCCTCATGTCCACCTTGGGTGTGCACTTGGCTTTATTCCCATTTCACAGATGAGAACACTGAGGCACAGAGGAGTCAAGCACCCCAGGATCCCGGGGCTGTACATGTCAGCTCCACCCTCTCTTCGTGATAACCTCAGGTCCTGGAAACCCTTTGCCAAGAAAGGGGCCCTGCCTGCCTTTGCAGGGGTTTCAGAGACATTCGTCAAGCGCCTACTTCCTGAGCACTTCTCACCTTTTAGCCACGTTCCCCGGCAGCTAAAATCAGCAGCCCTTTCCAGAAGCTACATCCCGCTTCGGAGACAAAAACGTGTTTACCTTGGGTTAAAAGAATATACCGTCGGCCTTCCGCATCTGCGGGTTCCACATCTGCGGATTCAACCAAACGTGGATCAAAAATACTCAGGAAAAAAATTTTCCAGAAAGTTCCAGAAAAGCAAAACTTGAATTTGCTGCCCTGACGACTATTCCATAGCATTTACATTCTATTAGGTTATTGTACGTAATCTAGGCTTGACTCCGAGCAGACGGGAGGCGGTAGGGAGGTTATAGGCAGATGCCACATCGTTTTACATAAGGGACTTGCGCATACGTGGGTTATGGTCCTGGACCCCATCCCCTACAGAGACCGAGGGACGGCTGTATGCGCAAGTACACCTATATGAGTATTTACATGCACATGTGTGCACATGCATGTGTGTGTGCCTATACGCATGCCTCTGTATATGTGTCTGTGCAGGTGATTTGCTTGTATACGCATAAAATATCTGCGTGGATATAAAGGAAACTGACAGCACTGTCTGGAGGAAAACGGTGGGGGACTGGAGGGCCCGGGGAAGGAAACTTTCTACCATGTACTTGTTCTTTGATACTTTTCGAATTTTAAACCACGTAAACGAATTATGACAGATTAAAAATGTTTTTAATTAGTCCTCTTTGAGAAAATTCAAAAGCACGTAAAAGGGCAGCTCGGGGCCCCGTCAATCTCGACTGATCCCTCTTCTGTCTGAAGTCCAGCCCTTAAGGCGTGTCTCCTCCCATGGGCTGTAGGCTCGGACCCCAGTGGGCATGGCATCCCTGGGGGGCAGTGAGAGAGAGTGCCTCCCAGTCTGTCTCCCACAGTGATTCTGGGCCGGCTGAGGCCGGACCTGCCGCAGGGCCAAAGCCTCTGCGGAGCCAGACCTGGAATCTCAAAAATGTCCTGTGGTCAGGCCTGGTGACTCAGCAGAAAGGCCCAGCCCGCCCCGCCCCGGGGCAGGCCGGCTCAGCCCGGGGTGCAGCCGTGGGGTTCCAGCGCCCAGAACCAACGTCTGTGGGAATGTGTGTCCAGTGGGCAAGGGGGCAAGTGGCTGGTGCCGAGGCCCACGTCCCGGCCAGGCATGAGACACGGACAGGGCTGGCTGCCTGGGGCCTCCCGGCTCAGCTGTGCCCTGACCCACTGGCTGACCCGGGACCTGTCCCTTCCCCTCTGGGCCTGTTTCCTCATCCATGGGAGCAGGTATCAACAAAATGATCTCCAATCCCTTCTAAAAATAAGGTTCTGTGATTCCATGGAAGCCACCAGAACTATAAACTGCATGTAACCAGAACCCTGAATTTAAAAACCTGCCCATTCTGCTACCCCGGCGTGTCAAGGGTGAAAGGGCAGAGTAAGGGGGGCCTGAGGTCACACCAGCGCCGCCCTTGTGGGCTGTGTGGTCACAGGCCATCGCCCACGCCCCAGAGTCCCTTTTCTCCTCCATAAAATGGGGGTGGTAAGACTCACTCCGGAATCCATCCTCGTGAGGGTTAAGTGAGATGACACGAAGTCCCCAAGACATCAGATACCTGTGTGACACCTAAAGAAGTGGTAGGGACAGTGTTCAGGGATAAGGCAGCCTGTTTTGTTTTGGTTTTTTTAATTGAAGTATAGCTCCAGGCACCCCTGGGCTTGTGGCTGCGTCCCTCCCGCGTCTCCCTCTGTCTGCCCATGGCCTCTCCTGTGTGTCGGCGTCTTCAATCTCCTTCTTTCTTGTCTTATAAAGACACAGTCTTTGGATTTAAGGCCCTCGCAGATAATCCCAGGATTTGCTCCTTATCTCAAGATTCTTCATTCACTTACATCTACAAAAACCTTTGTCCAAAGAAGGTCACATTCACAGGTTAAGATCTGGACATAGCTTTTGGGGGACGGGGAACGCTATTCAACCCATGACAGTCGGGCAGGGAAAGGATTTGGGGGCAGCTTTACAAAGAGGAAAAGCTCAATAACGGCTCTTAGCGGGGCCTGTCATCATCGCGGTTGGCTGTCAGCATCGTCATTACGTCATCATCATGGTCCCGCGGCTGCAATTTCTACCCTTGTTCACCTGCCCATCCTGCGGAAATTCCTGCGTTTCTCGACCAGTCAGGCTCCCTCATCCGGGCTTTGCATTTTCTTGAGGCATGTCCCCTGACCCGGGCACCCATGTGTCCCCCTCTTGCATCCTTCTGTCTCTGCTCAGACGACACCTCCCCAGAGAGCTGGTCCCTGCCCAGCGTATCCACAGCGGCCCTGCCCGCACTCCCCAACACCCCGTCTCCTTCGCCCGAGAACTTTTCTCCAGAGCACCTACTGCCATTATAGGTTCCTAATATAACTTTTAAATGATTTACTGTTTATTTAGTTATTGCTCGTCTCCCTGAACTACAGAATGTCAGCTACGCAGGGGCGGGGACTTGTTTTGTTCCCTGCCGCGTCCCCACACCTCAAAGTGTCTGGCGCGCGCATAGGGAACGCTCTGCCAGTGTTTGTTGAATAAATGAATGAATGAATGGAAACTATCCAAATGTTTAATCCAAGTTGGGGTGCAGAGGGTGCAGAGGGTGCAGAGGTAATCGACCCACAGAGGGTCGATTACCCCCGACACTCTTCGGAAACATGAAAAATCATTAAGAGGGAAAACTAGGGGTGCAAAATCACATTGTGGTAATGAATGAAAACTGTGTCAACAGTTTTTTCTTGTCTTATAAAGACACAGTCATCCTGCCCTGTGTCAGGGGGAAGGGGCTGGCATCCTTGGGCCAGCAAGGACAGCTACCCATTTTTCCCTTCCTCTCGCTGAAATCTGGAAAGGCCAAGGGGAACCGTCCACATGGTAAAGCCGTGAAATCACTCCTAACCGCCCACACGCTGCTCCTGTGCTGGAGGGAACCATGGGACTGACTGGGCAGGCCTCTGGGCAGCCGCGGTCGGCAGAGCCCTGCCAGCGGCCCACTGTGCGTCCCTCTGTCCCCGGCTCGGCCACGTCTGTCTCCCGCGGTGCCTCGGTCCCGGCCAGTCGATGCTGCAGTCTTCCTCCCACTGGACGGCCTCCAAACAAAGTATTTTCCAGTTCTAACCAGGTTCACCAGCGTAGGCGCCTTCCTTTGAGCTGAGCCGGCGGCGGGGTTAGATGGAGGGTGGTGGTAAGGGGCTGGCCTGGGGCCTGTGGTGAGCTGGAAGCACAGGGGCTGGTATTCCAGGAACGCTGGGCCAGCCCCAGAGTTAATCTCCAGACGGAGGCACCAAATGGGACGGGGCCGCAAGACTAACAACGCGACAGTCAGGGTTCTTCGGGGGTAACTCCTGCAGATGCCCGATCGGGGGCCAAGGCAGAGCGTGTGGGGTCGTGGAGGAAGAGAAGGCATGACCCCCCTTGCCCGAGAGCACGTGGGCAAACTTCAGGTGTCGCCCAGTTGTGCTGGGAAACTGCCTCTGTGAGTACTGGAAAAAGTGACACACGTGGACATCACAGCCACACTGGGGACTCAACGCTTTGGGGTCCCTACGCCCTTGTTATCACCATCATCTTCATCATTATCTCCATCGCCAGAGGTTCTCTGGACCATCCTGCCCTGTGGAATCATTGAATTCCTTTACTTGAGGGTGGGCTTTGTGCTGAGAAGGAGGAATGGGGTGGGCCCTTCCGGAGCCCTTTCTCGGATAACGGTAGAGAGAATTCTCATAGCTCTCTTTCTCACCCCTAGAATATTTCTGGGTCTGGAGCAAGGTCAAGGAGAACCCTTCAAGGGCCGGAACACCCTGACTTCAAGGTGCTCGCACCTTCCTGGAGCTGGGGAAACTCACTGACACAGGTACGGATACCTGCACACACATACACAGCAGTTTTACTCGGAATCCCCCCCAAACTGGGGACAAGCCAAATGCCTTTCAACTGGGAACAAACGTTCTATGGAAACTGCTTGGCCACAAAAAGAAACAAACTCCTGAGACAGGTACCCACAGGGATGACCCTCAAAACATCCTAAAGGCCAGACTCCAAGCCTCACACGCTGTAGGTTCCTACGTGTGGTACATTCTCAAAGTGCAAACCTGCGGGAACGGGGGACCAATGTGTGCTGTCCAGGGGCTGGGGCAGGGAGGGTTTGACTCCAAAGGGGCAGCACAGGGAGGTTTTCGTGGCAACGGAACTGGCCTGTGTCTTGCGGTGGTGGTTACACCACTGTGTTTGTCAAACTCACATAACTGCACCCTTTAAAAGACTGAATTTTATTGTAGACAAAAGTTACCCTAATAAAGATGTTTTAAATGGGCTACTATATATTTTAAATTATATGCATACTAATTTGTTGACATTAAAAATGTTCACGTCTATGCATTTGTCTTAGGAGTTTGGGTTGCAAGTGGCAGAAACCCCTCCCACCCTTAAGTAAAAATGGGAACTGACCGGCCCATGTAATTAGATGGTCCAGTGGCAGAATTTGGATACTGAACGACCCAGAGGTGAAAATGAGGTAGGTGGTCAGGACACTGACTCTTTCCGTCTGTCCATCTGCTCTCCTTGTATTGGCCTCAGTCTCAGGCAGGTACCCCGCGTGATGGCCAGCAGCTCCAGGCTTAAGTACCTGAATTTAGTAATTCCATCGGGAAGAGGGCGCCTCTGCCCGGAGGACGCCGTGATTGCAGCCTTGCGACACAGAAGACTCAGTTTAGCCGTGCCCGGACTCCTGACCCACCAAAACTGTAAGACGGTTGGTTAAGTACATGGTGTTTGAGGTTTTGAAATAGGTGGTAATTTGTAACACAAAAACCAGCACGGGGAATGACTTTCCAGAACCAGGCACAGATCCTACTCTGGAGAAACTCATAATCTAGAGAGGCAGAGAGATGCTTTCATTCACTCATCCATCCATCCATCCATTCATTCATTCACCCATTTGCTATGGACCCAACACCCAGCGGAGGAGTTCTTACCACGTGCTAGGCATGGGGCTCCCACAATGGACCAAATGCAGCCCTGCCCCCCTGGAACCCAGAGGGTGGGGAAACCTCCATGGGGACCATGAATGCAGGTACAAGGCAGCACGTGGAGTGGACACTCGCAGAAACACCCAGGCGAGCCCCTGCTTTGGCTGCAGAGCCTGGGCTGGGTCTCCCAGGACTGGCCTCCAGGGTGGAGGCCCCAGGGGCACTAGGGCCTGGCCGGCTGGCCCTTGTCCACTCATGTCCATGTATAAGCTGTCCACTCTCCTGCCCAGACTCAATTGCAGGCCTTGGGCTTCCCCCTCCCCCAATCGTCTCCAGCCCCGGCCCCTCCCCGGGGGTCAGCTCTGCCTCTCTGTCCTCTCAAACTGCCCCTGCGTGACTGGTCAGGTGAGTGACCAGGCCTTGTTATTCTGTCCCAGGACCATCCAAGGGACCGCCCGCCCATGCCGCTTGGACGGCTGTGTGGCCAAGAGGCACTGCCCTGAGCTCCCCCGTGGTTAAACATGACCCCTGCCCCTGCCCCGCTGGCCTCAACACACGGAGCACTGCAGGGAACAGGCCCTGCTGCCTCTGTGTCCTCCCCGCTCAACAAGCTGGCCCAGGCCTGCGCCAACCTCCCTGGTATCGGAGCTTCCAGAGGCTTCCCCCAGCCATGTCACACGGGTCAGTGAATGTCACCCAGATCCTGGTGAATCGGGCAGACTCACAGACCCACCCCGCAGGAGAAATCAAGGCTGTGACCGGGGACACAACTCGCTCAGTGCCCTCAGAGGGACAGTGGGGGTCAGACCAGAGCCTGGGTACCCAGGCTTTGTTCTTTCCTCAACAGCTGGACAACCGTGACCCCAAGGCCTGTGCTGACCCATTCACCTGCTGATGGGCACTGGGGTTTTCCCGGTTCAGGACTATTACAAATAAAGCTGGTGTGAACATTTGTGGGCGAGATTTTAGGAGGCTGTGCGATTTAATTTCCTTTTGGTAAATGCCAGGAGTGGAGGGGCCGAGCCACATGGTAGCTGCATGTGTAAATTTGAACATCCCAAAGAGCTCTCCAGAGTGGTTGCACTTTCACAAGTGCCACACCATCGGCAGCTCCACGTCCACGCCAGCCCTGAGAATGGCCGGGCTTTGGGATTTTAGACATTCTCCTAGGCAGGCAGGGGCATCTCTGGGGCTCATCAGGGACAGCAGTTACACGAATGTTGGGCCACTTGGTGTTGTCCCAGACCTCGCAGATGCTCTGTGCTCCCTTCTTGTCTCTTTTCATTTTGGAGAATTTCTATTGCTCTATCTTCAAGTTCATTTTTCTTTTTTTCTGTAGTGGCTAATCTGCTGTTAACACCTCCCTTTCCCCCACCCCCCAGTTTTGTTTTTCTCTTAGATGTAGTTTCCTTGCTAGAAGCTCAGAGGGGGTCCTCTCTGGAGCCTCCAACCTCTCTCACCTGGGCAGATACAGTGTCCTCTGCTTCCACGAATGCTCCCTTTCAAGTCATTCTCCCCATAGAAGCCAGAGGAGTTTTCTGTTTTTAACCTCATGGAAATGCCTCCAACGTCTCCCTTTGCATTTTAAATAAAATTCAAACTCTTGGTCGTGTTCACAGGTTCTCACAGCCCAGCCTCAACTCACCCCTTCCTGCCCACCTCCCCCCATTTGTTCACCGTCCGCACCTCCCAGCACACAGGTCTTCCTTTTGTTCCTAGACCACATCCCACCGCACCCTCCTGCCTCGAGCTTCCGTCCATGCTCATCCCTCTGTCAGGAGTGCAACACACACACACACACACACACACACGTGTGCATGCGTGCGAATGCACACGCCCACAAAGATGTACATGCACGTGGACACATAGACACGCACACATGCATCCACACAGACACGCATGTGCATGCAAGATGCACACGCATGTGCACACAGAGACACACAAGAATACACAGAGAGACCCACACGTGTACACACGTGCACACGCGTGTGCCCGCCCTTCACATGGCTGCTCCGCCCCCTTTCAGGTGACCCCTGATCATTTTCGTAATTGTATTATTATTCGTCTGATTATATGGATGTTTTTTCCTCATCTCCACCAGGATGTGACCCTCTTGAGGTCAGGGATTGTTTCTCTTTTGTTCTCTGTTTCATTCCCAGCACATAGTATAGGGCCCAGCATACTGTAGGTGCTCAGTGGATGAATGAATGAATGAATGGGTGGATGGATGGCTGGATGGATAGATGGGTGGATGAATGGGTGGATGGACGGATGGATCGATGAACGGATGGACGGACGGATGGATGGATGGATGGATGGAGGGTAAATAGCTTTGAATCCTGGCTCTCCCACCTTTATTCTGTGACCTTTGGCAAATCAATTAGCCTCACTGAATCTCGGCTTCTCACGGATGAAATAAATGGATATAGTGCGGCCCAGCACATGCTCCGTTCATTGTCGGTCTTTCCCACTGGACAGCACATCCTTCAGTCCTGTCAGTCGTGCTCCCAGCTCTGTTTCCTGCGCCTGGCACAGTATCCAGCATGCAGTAGGTGCTCAATAAATATTCTGTTGAAAGGACAGATACCCTAAAAGCTGAGGTCACAGCAGAGATGCCCCAGCTCGTCCAGTTCTCTCCCCGCTTCACCAGCGCCTTCAGTGTGTACTTTGCTCCTCTTTGCAAAAGAGCTAAAAAGCCTCAGTATCGCCCCCCACCACCACCCCATCCCCACCCCGGCCCAGTGCTCTGGGCCAGACGGCAGGCCGCATTGTGTGTGCCTCGAGAAACAAGAAGGAGCGAGGCTGGGATGACGGTGTGGCCTGGAGGATCCCTGACCTGCTGGGACGGGAGCCAGCCCTGCAGCCCCTCACGCCTCACAGAGGGTTCGCAGTGGGGTTTGCGAACCCCCTCACAGAGGGTTCGCAGTGGGGTTTGCGAACCCCCTCACAGAGGGTTCGCAGTGGGGTTTGCTGAGACAGGGAAGATGGGGTGGGGATGGCTGGGAAAGGATGGGGAGAAAAATCCAGGAGTTCAGCTTGGCCATGAGCTGTCTGACATGTCTGGGAGACCCCAAAGGGAGATGTCAAGTGGCCTGCCGGATATGCAGGTCGAAGTTCAAAGGAGAGATCAAAGCTGCAGGGACAAATTTGGAAGCCATCAGCTTTAGGATATTTAAATCCATGGGAACTGATGAGATCACCCAGGGAGAAGGGTAGAGAGATAGGAGAAGAAACCCTGGTCCAGCCCCCGAGGAACCCTCAGGACCGTAAGCCCCAGGGAGTGACGGACCTT
Source organism: Tursiops truncatus (assembly GCF_011762595.2). Taxonomy (NCBI): domain Eukaryota; kingdom Metazoa; phylum Chordata; class Mammalia; order Artiodactyla; family Delphinidae; genus Tursiops; species Tursiops truncatus. The sequence continues at coordinate 104,372,821 of NC_047041.1, forward strand.
GCGTGTTTCTGGCGTGCAGTCCCCCCAGCCCCAGAGCAGTGCCCAGCTCCTGATAAATCCACTAAATGCTTGACCTTTAGGGGGTCTGCAGGGGAGCAGCCTTGAGGCAGGAGGAAAAGAGGGGTAGGGGAGGCAGAGAAGCCTGGAGAAGAAAGTGTTGGAAGGAGGGGGTGGCCTCCCGGATGGACTCCCTCTGCCCAGGAAGAAGAGGACGGAGAAGCAGCTGGGATTCGGCAACACACAGGTGGCTGTCCCCACTGATGAGGCCCTTGCTGGTGGGGTGGGCGGGCCAGGGGCAGTAGAGAGGTGGGAGCAGCTGTGGGGAGAGAGGAGGTGACAGACGACCCCTCAGATGGGAGGTAACTTGGTGGTCTGTGGGCCAAGGGCACCCATTCAACAGAGGGGAAGAGACTGTGGGTGCTGTGAGGAGGGCGAAGCCAGGGGCAAGAAGCTCTTGGGAAGCGGGGCGGGGACCTGCACAGGATGGGCAGCCAGGAGCTGAGGCCAGGAGGACCCTGCCTCCATCAGCCCATTTCACAGCCCGGGAGACTGAGGCTGGGGAGCAGCAGGCCTGTCACCTCACTGTCGTGGGTGGGGGGCTGGGCTGCGCACTCAGGCTTGCCCTCCAGGATCCATGCGACTTGGAGGTCCAGCCGGGGCTTCTGCTGTCCTCTCTCCTTTCCTCTATTTTCTGAATTTCCCACAAGGAAACCTCCGGGCCTCTGGCGTTCTGATTGAAAACGAAATGTCCTCTTCCCGCCCCATCCCTGGCCAGTGCCCCCACCCCAACCCCGCCCAGCAGGGACCTCTGGACTCCCCAGTCCCTGCCCTTCTCCCAACCCCCTGCTTCCGGGCCCCAGGACGAATTCCTAGGGCCTGATGGTGCAGGGTGGGCAGTCCCACCTCCTGGGAGGTCACTGGTTCAGGAATTGGAGGATCCTCCCAGCAAGAGGTGAAACCTGAGACCTGCGAGAAAAAGGCCAGGGCTGCCTGTGAAACCCAAGGCCAGACAAAGACGCCCAGCAGGAGGCCTGGGCTCAGGAATGGGGCGCAGCTTGGGGGCTCCGGGGAGGGTGGGCTGCCGGGCCCGAAGGGGAGGGGCCAGAGTTGGCCTTGGGCTGTCAGATCACAGATGCCCAACCTCGGGGGTCCCTGGGGCCCAAATACACCCTTCACAACACTCCCCAGAGGAAGGGGATAGGAAAGAGGGATGAGATCCCAAACCCATAAGTCAGGACCTGGAGGCTGCTGGCCGTGGGGGCCACACCCCAGAGGTTGGGAGCCCTGCATTGAATGGGGGTCCCCTGTAGACCAGCCTTCCCAGAGGTCTCCATCCTGAGTCACTCCCTCGCCTGGGATCTAGCAGGAAATGTGGGCATCAAAAGGCCTGGGCTGTGTGACCGTGGGCACCTCGCTTGCCCTCTCGGAACCTGTTGCCCTGTCGGCAAAGCCAGATTCCAGGAAGGAACGCACCGGGCACGGGCCCACTCCCGAAGTAGTTGTCATATCCTTATCCGGGGCAGATGTTAGGAATTCGAGCTGCAGGCCCAGGTCAGGGGCCAGCTCCCAGCTGCCCCCTTGCAGAATTCCGCCCACTCCGGGCGGGCAGTGGGGTGGGAGGGTGCGTCCAGGAGCAAATTGCATTCTTGAGGGTTTTTTACAGTCTGCCCTCCTGTCCTTCCCCTTTTGTGTCCATCCCTTTCTTCTGCCGTTCTCTTCCGTGGCTCTTGGGCCTCCGAATTAGCTAAACACTGGGCCGGCGGCAGGGCTTGGAGCCGCGAGCCGACGCTAATCTGGTCTCTGCATTCGGAGGAAGAGGCGAGGCCTTTGTCCTCCGGGCAGCGCCTTCGCTGCTTGGCTCAGAAGTCTTCAAACAGCCCCCCATCCCCTGGCAAACCCCTTTTGCATAATCCACTGGAATCTGCCAGACAAAGGCTGCTTAGAAGTTAATTTGGGAAATAGGTAACCAGGGAAAGAAGGTTCCCCGGGCAAGAAGGGGGTCTGGCTGAAGCTGCCCTGTGGATAGACGTTCCCTGGTTATCTGAAGCATCCATTCACGCCGAGCAAAGCGGGTTTGGGCTCCGAAGCCCAAATGAGCAGCGACTCGTCAGAGGATGTGGGCCTGAGCCGCCCTGTGGCTTCTGGATGCTTCTAGGTGTGGGGTCGTTTGGGCTTCCAGGCAGCCCGTCAGCCAGAGGGTTACTGGGGCTGCAGACCAGCTGGGCCGGGAGCTCTGGTCACCCAAGTTGCTGAGCGACCGAGGAGCTTTGGAAACCCTGGCCACCCTGTACCACCGGCAGGCGACATATGCGTCCTGCCTGGCCTGCTGGGTCTGCATGTTATATATATATATATATTCCTTAGCCATTCAGCAACCATCTGCTAAATGACTAAAGTGAGCCAGCACTGTAGGAACTGACTGCATCCTTGTGGGGCTGACGTTCTAGTGGAGGAGACCGAAAACAAGACAAATACACAAACCCAGAAGATAAGACAAAGGAAGGTAACTTGGGATGAGTTGTGACACCCGAAGTTCACGTTGGAGTCCTAATCCCAGGACCCCAGAACATGACTGTATTTGGAGATGGGACCTTTACAGAGGTAATCAAGGGAGGGTGAGGTCACAGGGGTGGGTCCTAATCTCACAAGAAGAAGAGGTCAGGACACAGACACACACAGAGGGATGACTCTGTGAGCACACAGGGAGAAGGCGGCCGTCTACACGCCGAGGAGAGAGGCCTGGAACAGACCCTTGCCTCAAAACCCTCAAAAGGAACCAGCCCTGCCGACTGCTCGATTTTGGACTTCTGCCCCCAGAATTCTGAGACCATACATTTCTGTTATTTAAGCCACCCCGTCTGTGTTGCTTTATGACAGCAGCCAGAGCAAATGAAGGCAGAGGGCGATAGAGGATGGTGGGCTGGGGACTTAATGGGTGGCCTGTGATGGCCTCTCTGAGCTGAATTAAAAGTAAGAGCCAGCCCTGAAGAGCAGAGGAACGGGGAAGGTCCTGAAATGGGGAAGAGCTTGGCCTGCCCCCCAAAACTAGCCGAAGGGCAGCAAGGATGCGGCAGAGCGGGGGAGGGTCCAGGGAGGCAGGGGAGACAGGGAAGCAGTCGGGGGGCCTTGCGGGCCCTGGGAATTGGACCCAGGGTACATGTCGGCTCCTCTTCCACCCCCTCTGGAGCCAGTCTTTGCCAGGCAGACCCCACCCAGCTGGGACCGACTTGTGGTCAGAGCCCACTTGCCATCCTTAGCCAAGAGTGATGGTTTTCTGGAATGTTCTTCCACCAGACCTGCCCTCCTGTAGCTATGGGCTTGAGGGCCATGGGAGCCTTTCTTTGGGTTTTGAACTGCTTTTGAACCCAGACCATGTTCCCTGGACCTCAGCCCCCCACCATCTTCCCCTCCCTCTGGTCTCTGGTTCTTCTGCCTCGATCGTGCAGCCCGAGACTTTAGCCCTGGGGGTCCTCATGCTTCACACACGAATATTATTATTATTTGCCATCTTCCTTCCTGCAGGGAGGCAATTCCCCCAGCTCAGCTTAGCTTGGGGTCGGCCCTCCCACAGTCATGCTCGGTTGAACAGATGTGCTCCTGAAACAACTGAGTCAGGGATCCAACACCCTCCCAGCCCAGCTCCACACACGGGCCATGTGGCCCCCATGTCCAGGGCTACAGCGGAGAGCAGGCCCTTCCTCCATACCCAGCTGCCCAGGGCCCGGCCCAGGGGTCCCCCTGCACCCTGCTCCCCACTTCCTAGGGGGACTCAGGCTCACAGAGGTGCCATCCACAGGGCAGCACCCAGGCCGGTGGTGTCTGGAGGCAGAGCCCATCCCTCCCTCCGTCCAACCGCTGACCTCCGACACTGGGGCAGTGTCGTCAGGCCATGGCATGGTCCCTGGGGGGTTCTCACAGCTAAGAGGGGCAACAGGTGTAGACAAATGGCCGGCCAGCCCTCCCCGGCCCGGCGTCCCAGGAATGTAATCAACCACCCATGCCGCTGACCCCCACCCAACCGAGCCCGGCTTGTTGTGTCTGCCTGGGCCCTCCTGCCCTTCCCTGCAGCCCCTCAGCCGCCGGTTCCCAGGGCCACGGCTTCACTGTTAATTAACCGGGGGATGAATAAAGCCTGGGCTGGGGGCTGCAGGGGCCCGCGCTTCCCAGGGCTGCATTCAAAGAGCCTGGCGGCCGCGGCTCCACACTCAGAGGAAAGAGACACAGAGTGACAGGAGGAGAGACAGAGGGAGAGGGAGAAAGAGAGGGAAAGACACAGAGAGAGACAGAGACAGGACAATTCTCCAACCTAAACGTTCTGTTCCAGTTTGAAGTTTGGAGGATCCCCTGGAAAGGGGAGGGGGTCCAAGCCCAGATGCCTCTGTTTTTGGAGTGACTCATCCTTAAAAACCCACCAGAGAATTGTGGGTGCTTCCACCCCATCTTGGGACGACTTTGGCTTCCTGCTTATCCCTCAGAGAAGAAGAGAGACACAGCCAGACAAGGGGTGGTTGCCTGGAGGCTGCAGGCAGAGTGGCCCTCTTGGTGGGTCTGGGGTCAGAGAAGAGGCGTACAGCTCTCCTTGGAAGGCAGAGGGCCAGCAGGGTGGGAGGTGGGGCTTCTATCTGAGTACCACCTCCTGCCCCTCCCCCACTGCACTGAGGTCCAGGGGGCCCCCCTTTCCTCATACAAACCAGACTGTGTGTCCTGACCCCCTGGAGAGAGCAGGGGGGAGTTCTGGACGCCAGGGAGACCATCAAATAAAGACTGTTGCTCGGCAGAGGGATTCCAGCCCCCTCCCCTACGTCGCATCTGCCTTTGTGCCCCCCGCCCAAAGCTCAGGGTCTGATCACAGTGGGGCCCCCAGACAGATTGGACTTGGACCGACAGACACACTCCTCACTATGACTTCCATCAACCCTATAAAGCAGCCAGATGAGTCCATTTCACAGATGAGGAAACTGAGTCAGGGAGAGATTAAAAGTTGAAGGTAAGGCCACATGGCAGGGGTGGAGTCCGCCTCCTTCCTCTGTGCACTCCGACACTTAGAGGAAACTGAATACAAAAGCGGGACAGCACCAAGAAACCCCCGCTGTCCCTGGGCGAGCGTGGAGTCAAGTCAGCCCTGGCCATGCCAGAGAGAGACGCTGCGAGGGACCCTGGGGGCTCAGGTGTGGCCCAGTGTGAAAAACCTCAGCCTTTCTAGAATCGCGGTGCTGAAGGCTCCTCTTGTTCGCCGATGAGCCAGAAATTGGCTCCAACACCAGGGCGAGGCCCCCGCAGGCGCCCCTGCCCACGGCCCTGACAGCCCCCGTTGTCCTAGGCAGGGAGGGGGCAGGTATTCGGGACCTGGAAAGGTGTCCTCGGGACAGGACAGCTTTGGGGAGGTCCTGGCAGCTGAGCGTCCGCCAGGCCTAGAGACAAAGGCGTGCAAATGAAACCAGCTCCCGGGTCCACTGCGGGTACCCAGGCAAACCGGGCACCGAGTTTGGGAAGCCAGGTGCCCCTCGGGGCGCCTCTTTTCCTTAGGAACACAGCAAAGCAGAGAAACCGAATTTCACGCTGCATTCTCTGCAGACGTCTTAAGCTGCCCCTTGGGTCTTCCCAGGGACCACCCCAAGGCCCCAGCTCCCCCTCCACCCCTGCGGGTCACACATTTCCACCCACTCCCACGACAGGCCCTGTGTCTGCTGAGGTGGTCACCTGCTCCTGGCACCTTTGTCCTGCAGGGAACACTCCTACTGCCCCTGGAACCCTGCTGGCCCTCACACAACACCTCCACCGCCCAGCCTCACCCTGGGACACCCAGTCCTCTGCCCCCCATGCCCCACACATCTCCCTCCACCAGGGTCCCCACCTTTCCCCTGGACTCCTCCGGCCAGCCAAGGCCCAGCACCTCTGAGTTCTGAGCCTCCTACCTGGATTCCCCTTCCGCCTGGCAGTGACTCCCCTCAAGACCTAAGTCAGCACCCCCTCCTCCAGGAAGCCTTCCAGTTGTGCCCAGCAGCATCTCCCGCCTCTCCCCTTCATCTTAGAGCCCTGCAGGGGGTCAAATGGTGATCTCCCTCCAAAAGATATGTCCACCTAGAACCTGGCAATGTGACCTTATTTGGAAAAAGGGTTTTTGCAGATGTAATTAAGGTAAGGATCTCAGGATGAGATCAGCCTGGATCTGGGGCGGTGGCGGGGGGGGGGGGGGCGCTAAATCCAATGACAAGGGTCCTTAGAAGGAAAGGAGAGGACAAAGAGAAACCTACAAAGCAGAGGCCATGTGAAGATGAAGGGCAGAGACTGGAGGGGCTGCAGCCACAAGCCAAGGATTGCTGGCAACACCGGAAGCTGGAGAGAGGCCTGGGCCGTTTGCTGCCTCGCAGCCCTCAGAAGGAACAACCCTCCCGACACCTTGATCCTGGACTCCCCACCTCCATAACTGAGAGGCTAAAGTTCTGTTGTATGAAACCACCTGGTGTGTGGCAACTTGTGACAGCAGCCCCAGGAGATGGATACAAGCTCTTGTCCCACAGCCGCCCTCTCCCCGTCAGATCTCACCTTCCTCTCCTCCCAGACTGCGGGCTCCTCAACAGCGCGGATGCGACTTGATTCGCAGCAATAATATCTCAATAAACAAAAAGTAAAGGAGTTCAAGGATGAAAGCCCAGGTTCTTCCAGAAACCCTAGCCTTGCCGAGTGGCTACATCATGCCCACAGCTGACACACGCTTCTCTCTTCTCTCTCACACGTGGTGCTATGCTGCACCACGTCCAGGAACATCCCAACATCTGGAGAAGGAACGAGAAGTCGGCTAGGCTCCCGGGGGGCAGAAAGGCCTCTGTCAAGAGGGACTCAACACCACTCCTTCCAGGACGCACCTCACCCTCTCACCTGTTCCTTCCTTCCTCCGCCCATGCCTGACCCACTCAGTGCAGGGACTGTCGTTACCTGAGCACTGTCTGCTGCTCGCCAGTCTGTCAGGGGTTGGGGGCCCCTTACATATATGATCTGGTCCTAGCTTCCAGGGACTCCAGTCTGGGAGATGAGAGAAACGTACATGGGACAGTGCAAGACCCGCACTCAGCCCCCAGGCCACAGCGATGAACAGCAGATCCAAGGTCCCCACTCTGGGCCCTCATTTTGCCGTTCCTACCACCAGGATGGCTCTTCCTCATCAGAATCAGATGCCTGTATCCTGCCCATCCTTCAAGATTCAGATCCGACGCTCTCCCCTCCATACCTGCTTTACAGATCAGAGTCAAGTCTCTTCCGGCCCTCCCCACCCACCTTTTCAGGGGAATGGGGGAGGGGACAGTGGCAGCATCTGATACTTTCTGCCAAGGGCATCCTTGGCACTCACTGGATTCCCCCAGGGTTCTCCAACATGCTTAATGAATCCTTAAGCCTCACATCTCACCCACCCTGCCCAAGCCTTCTTTTGGCAAGAAGACCACCAACCATGAGCAAAGTTGAAGGGTAGCTGGGCTTCTTAGTACATCACTGATTTCCTGTCCTGCAGGGTTACTCCTCCACTGAGGAATATATATATTTTTTATATTTTTGTGGGGGCGGTATGCGGGCCTCTCACTGTCATGGTCTCTCCCGTTGCGGAGCACAGGCTCCGGACGCGCAGGCTCAGCGGCCATGGCTCACGGGCCCAGCCGCTCCGCGGCATGTGGGATCTTCCTGGACCGGGGCACGAACCCGTGTCCCCTGCATCGGCAGGCGGACTCTCCACCACTGCACCACCAGGGAAGCCCAGGAATATATATATTTTAAAGCACCGTACTGGTTTTTGTTTATAAACACCAACTCTTGGGGGCCCTTAATAACTCACACACTCGTAAATATCTAGCAGTTGCCCTTAACAGTACCGCAGTAGCATTCCCAGTGTGTACAAGTTGCCTGGGTCCTGGCACAGGGGTATTCAGCCCCCTACTCCCCACTGGGAACAGGAGAGCCATCCCCAGGCCGGGCAAACTTGGTGATCCTGGGGCTTCTAGCATGTGCCGGGCTCTGGCTCTCTCGCCCTGCGACCGTCCCCAGCCCTGAGGGGAGACTCCTGATTCCCCTCCATTGCCCACACCCCACAGGGCCCACGCCTGCTTCTCCCACTCAGGCGGCAGGCTCACCTCCCCAAGCCACCTACTCCATCGTCAGCAAGCCTCTTGAGGAGAGCAAGAGGTGGGGGCAATGGGCCCAAGATGGGTAAAAATCAAGGTGTGCACAAGTTCACTGGCTCCTCGCTCTGCCTCAAAGCCCGCTTTCTGCAATGACCTGCCATGGTTCATTTGTCACTGGGTCTCTCACCCACTCATGCTCCGCCCCCTCCCAAGGGTGTATATTCAACGTTCAACCAATAGGAAGTTCATCCATCCTTGCAAACATAATGAAACCAGAAAGCCCAGGGCTGGGGCCCAGGTGTGTAAAGATGATAGATGTGCTTCATCAAGGGACAAGTTAGACCACTGTGATAAGAGACCCCAAAAGGGAGTAGCTTAAGCCAGGTGGTTGATTCTTCTTCCCCATCGGAGCCCAGGTAGGCAATCCAGGATGAATCTGGAGGCGTGATGGAACTGGTGACCCAGGCTCTCCCACCTCCTGAGGGTGGCCCTTGGTCTACAAGACCTGAGCTGACTCACATCCTCATACCCATCCCAGCCTGTGGACAGGGGAGAGGGAGGGGAGAGCTCACCGCCTTCCTTCCAGAGGCAGGACACGGCCATTGCATACATCGCCTCTGCTCCCAGGGCTGTCACGCTGCACGGTCCAAGTCCACACATCACGTGTGTTCCACATACCCCTGAGACACAACTGCTGACTGGTGACAGCCTGCCGGCCAGGGTACCATGTGGCCAGACCCCACCACAAGTATACCGGGCAGCCTCAAACTTCTCCCTACAGATGAAAACGGCAGTTCTCCACGTGTGGGTTCAGGAGGTCAGAGGGATCAAAATTACTTTCACGATAACACTGAGATGTTATTTGCCTTTTTTCCCCTCATCCTCTCCCGAGCATATGGTGGAATTTTCCAGAGGCTACGTGAAATGGGATGATATCGTCACTTCTGATAGCTAATAGAATATATGCTTCTATATTCTTGTGTTTAAAATGTTTTCTCCATTTTAATTTCTCATGCAGTAAATATCGATAGATGAAACCCACATGAACAAAATCTCTTTGGAGTCTTCAATAATTTTTAGAATGCAAATGGGCCCCAAGACGAAAAAATTATGAACTGCTGACCCAGAAGATAAAAAACAGATCTCGGGCAGACAGCTAGCTAGAATAGATGCTACAACGGGCAACCTACAAGAATTCCTCAGACCCAGCCCTGGCTGCCGGCTCACGGATTCATGCACCCACCTGGGAGTTCAGGGTCTGGCTCTTGGAAATTTGGGAACAGATATATTCCTTACCAGTTAGGATCCTAGTTGCTGCAACGGTGATTCAGTGTCAGGCCTGGAGCTCAGTGCTCTACCTGCATTGTGTTATTAAATCCTCACATGGGTCCTATAGCCTTGGGGCCCAGTGGAAGTACACTTCCTCCAGCAAAAGGCAGAGCTGGGCTCCATTCGGGGCTTGCCACTTTTGAATTGTGCCACTTCCTTCCTTTTGCAGATTACTCGGACCTCAGTTTTCTCATCTTTAAAATGGGGATGATGCCCCAGTGCCTTGTCAGTCCGGAGGAGTAACCAGGAATTCCAGAAAGCAGTTTGCACAGGGTTAATACTGCAGTCCCTGAAATGGTCAGTTCCAGCCAGGCACAGGGTAGGTGTATGAGGAGAGGGGAGAAATACCACTCCCCGGCTCACCAGCTTTCCATGCCTCCCCAGGGCTCACTCTGGCATTCAAGGCCCTCCGTACACGGCCTCAACCCACGTTACAAGAGAGCTTTCTGTCCCACTTTTGAATTCTGCGAAGTCTGACTTTCCCAAGCAAGGTCTTTCTCTGAAGAGCAAGCCCTGCTCTGTCAGCGACACGATCGCGTTGTCTGGGGAGGGGAGGCCGGAAGCAGGCCCCTTAACCACGCTCTCCCCAAAGAGCATTTGTAAACACATGCCTGCTTTACAACACCAGCAAACAGAACATGTTTTCCTACTTAACAGGAAATGCAGCCGAATGGCTGGGTTCCCCCACTGTGGCCCCAGCCCTGACATGCATGCGGCACATGCATCTAGGACAAGGCCAGTGACCAAGGGGGCGGGGGAGGGGGTGTGTGACCAAGCCCTCTGGTTTGCACAAGTTCCCAGCATTCGCACATGTTCGGAGCCCCCTGTCCCCCTGTACTGGCCAGGGAAAGGGTCCCACCTCTTCCCACCCCCTGCCTTTGTCCCCTGGCAGCCTGCCTGTTCACGCTGGAGGGCTGCAGTACTTTCCCTGAGACTGGAGTCAGACCGAACCTTAGGCAAAGAAATGCATTTCTAACCGCTCAAGCCCTTTCACTGTCACAAGATCTTGAATGTCAACACTGACCACGCAGGGAAGCCCAAGGGCTATTGTCAGGAGCCCCAGCCAAGCCTCAGAGTGACACAATTGTACCAGAACCCTGACCGGTCTAAGGAATTTAAAAAAAAAATCCCCTCCTCCTTATTTCCCTGGGGGAGGGGTCTCCGCAAGGTAGGCGTGGCTGCGCCATTCATGGTTGCGGGGGACCGAGGCCCCACATGGAGCCTAGGCGCTGCGCGGCCGCTGATTGGGCCTCGCCGCCGGCGCCTCAGCCAATCCGCTGTCTGGGAAGCTGGCCATTCATGAAAGCGGTTGCGGAGAGGAAGCTGGGGCGGGGAAGCACCGGGTTATCGGTGTGCCTAGCGGTCCCCCATTAGGGCAGCGGGCCTTCAGTCCTGGCCCTCCCGCGGCATACAGGGCGCGGGTCCCTTGCAGGGGAGACCCAGCTAGAGGCTCAGGAACAGGTCCGACTTTCTGGAAGTGCCTCCCGGGCAAGGCATGGCAGCCAAAGGCTGCCTCCTTCAGTCAACTGTGGCCATGAAGTCATTTTTTTCCCCCTGCTGATTGAAATCATCTGTTTTCAGTTCCCTGACAATTTCATTGAGTTCCCTCTGAGGCTGGGGCCCCTCGGCTGCACAGTCTGGATCTGTAGCTGTCGCCCAGACCCACACAATTTCATCTTCTTGGATTTACATGGGCTCTGGTTTCCAGAGACCCAGTGAAAGAAGCACTTGTGTGAGCGATAGCCGGTGGGCTTTAGCAGCCCTGGCTTCAGCGGGGATGCTTCTAAAAGGGCTGTTTGCCGGCTGGCCATGGTCCCCCAGCCCTGGCCCTTCAGATTCCAGGGGCCCCAGATGACAGTGTGGCCAAAGAGAGGTCCAAAACACCACACATCTGCTCTCTGCAAAGGGAAATGGCCAAGTGGAATGCTGGCCTCATCTTCCTGCAGGATGAGCCCCTCATTTCCTCTTGTGATACAGCTAGAGGCTTAAACATCACACTCATGGGTTGAGTTATATTGTGGGAGTGGCTGTTCAGCAGTTGGGGGGAGGGGCAGTGTCTGCTTTGTCGCTTACCCATGCAGGAGCATGCTGACTGTGCCCTGACTCCGCCACCTGGCCTCCTCTCTGAGCCTCAGTGTTCTCTTCTGTAAAATGGGCATAAGAATACCCAGCCCTCGGCCACTGCGAGCATCCAGTAAAATAAGCAACGCAGGGACCCGGCACGTGGTATAACGCTGTCGCTGACATCGGCTGTTGGTGTGAGGTCAGCGGTGACTAACGTAGAGGGCAAAAAAGGGAGTCAAATTCCATTTCCGGGCACCAGAATCGAGACACAGAGCTGGCAGAGAGCAGGGGGCTCTGGAGCCCTGGAGACAGCCCTTCTCAAGCTGCTCACACCCTCAACGACACGCTGGAGCCACTGGGAGCATGAGCACGAGGGGAATTTTTCTCAATGGAAAGATTTCTTCATAGCAAGTGTTTTGCAAACCCCTCCTGGGCTGTTGATAATGAATCTTGGCCTCTTGACTTCCAAGTGTGTTACGTAAGCCTAAGAGGTTGGTCCAAAAAAAAAGTATGTAGCTCGAGATAGCAGGCGGGCAGGTTCTGCAGCTGTTCAAACTTTCAGCCACCTTCCCAGCCTGAGAGGACTCCCCGCTTCGGGCCTGTCAGGACCAGGCTGGGGAATGCGAGGCATGAAACCTGGGAAAGGGATGCCAAAGAAGCCAGGACTGCAGAGCAGGCTGAGGGCGGGCCTCTCACAGGCCTTTCTAAGCAGCTAGTGCCTCTCCCCCATGCAGCACCCCAGCTTTCACCCCAGCAGCTTCCACATTTGAGGTGGGCAGAGAAGGGTGCCCACACCCACCCCATGCCCATCATGACTGGCTCTGCAGCACCCATGCAGCAAGAGGGCATGCGGAAACCAAGGCCTGGGGATGGGCGGCATGACCCATCCTCCGAGGCTGGTCCCTCCAGAGGCCATGTGAAGAGCAAGTAAAGGAAGCAGAAGAGGATCTGGGCTGAGCGGGGAGCCAGATTTCACCACTTCTCACTTCTGCTCTGGGCTGAGTGGGCTTCTCTTCTCATCTGTTTCCTTAAACTACAGGTGTTGGGTGTAGAAAGGCCCGTGGGTTTCCTAATCTGGCTCTTGTTCCGGCTTTGGCAATGCAGATAAAACGGACAAAGACTCAGTGACCTATTTCCATGTGGGGTCAGAGGCCTGGTTAAGCCCTAGGTAACTTCAGACTGGCCACTTATCTCCCTGGGCCTGTCTTAATCATATGCAAAATGGTGACCATAGTGGACGCTCAGCAACCAGCCAGTGGAAACAGGTCGGAAAAACCTTAAAGGCCATGCGAATATTGGGTATTTTAGATGGTTATAGCATGTGACATGGCATTCAGAAGTTGTCAGCATAACTAGAAAGTGTATTGGTAGGTCATGCTGCAGTAACAAACAGCCCCCCGGATCTCGATGATTTAAATCAGGGTCAGCAATAGGTTTCTGTAAAGGACCACATAGTAAATACTTTAGGCTTTGTGGGCCATACAGTCTCTGTTGCAACTCCTCCACAATTACTGTAGCACAAAAGCAGCTTCAGACAGAACATAAATGTGTTCCAATAAAACTTTATTTACAAAAACAGACGGTGAGCCCAGATTTGACGTAAGGCCTGTAGTTTGCTGATTCTTGGCTTAAAATAACAAAGACTTATTTTTCACTTGTGCCACACCTCTGAGGTGGAGTGGGGCCTGTGCAGTGCATGCTCCAGGGACCCAAGGGATGGAGGGTCCATCTCCAACCACACTTCCACCATCACGGAGACCAGACTCATGTGCTGGTTTTTAAAAAATCTGCTCAGGTTTCATTGGCCAAGCAAGTCACTCAGCCACACTTGACTTGAAGGGGGATGAGAAGAACAACCATCTCATTTTCCCAGAAAGCAGGGAGCTGAGAATCTTTGGTGTTACCTCCAGACTAGGAAACCTCGATTCCGGTTCCTTCCTTTGCTACCAGCTGACTCTGTGACTCTTTCGGGTCCCCTCCTGTCTCTGGTCCCCAGAGTTGTGTTTTCTAGTTTCCTCTCAGGCCTGGGAGCAGCACCACCACCACGGACACCCCTTTTCCAGGCAAGGGACAATGATTTCATTTCTGCTGCACATCTAAGAAGAAAAGACAAGGTGTCAGCCAAGGTGTTTATGTCCCCAAATTCTTATGTTGAAGCCCTTCCCCCTAAAATGACCATATTACGAGGTGGGGCCATTGGGAGGTGATTAGGGTTAGATGAGGTCATGAGGGTGGGGCTCCCCTGACAGGATTAGTGCCCGTTTAAGGAGACTCTACCTCTACCTACCTACCTCTGAGTCTGCTTTCAGAGGAGGACACACATCCCAGGCCCAATCACGCCTAGCATCTGCCTCAGCAGCACTGTGGCAGCTCGGAAAAGCCAGTGGAAGCCTGCTTGTGTGTGCAATCACTCTGCACGCCTGCGCTGGGTCTCCTCCCAGCCCACCCTGGCCATGTGGGGTACAGGTCCCCTCGGGGAGCAGCAAGCCCTCTGGTGGGTCTGGAGGGGCCCCCCTGTTCCTTTACCTCCAAAGACGAACCCTCTGGTTTTGCAGATTTGCGGACTCCTCCAGGGTTCCCTGCAGGAACTCTCCCACAGCTCCCCAATCCCCTTAATAGATGGAATCATGGAAAGTCAACGTACAATTCAAAATGGAGGAGAATGATAAAGAAAGGTGCCTTTTGGAGTTTGAAGAGATTCTCTTTGGGAAATTTGGATTGGGGAGGTTGTGGGAAAATCACAGAAATCAGTATCTAACAGGCCTGCAGCGACCCTTCTTGCCAAGAGTAAACTCTTATAAAGAGGCAAATCTGTGCTAGTGGAAGTGGAAATTCTAAACATAGAATCCAGGAGGTAGGGAAGTGAAAATCTTTCTTCATGTTCCCCCCGGCTCTCGTGGTTCCCGCCCCACCCCCCCACCCCCCGCATCTCAACCCCATCTCTTTCGCTGCTGACTTTTGGGGTTGGGGTGGATGCACCAGAGGCGAGAGGGCGGTCAGAACAACAGATGCTGCACTTTTTTGGGGAAGGATTGCATCAACTTGTAGCCCAGTGAAGACAGCCAGCGGGCACCAACTGTGGCCCGAGTGCAGACGTGGTGGGTGCAGGTCGGTGGCTCGATGGTCAGCGTGGGTGGCAACTGCACCAGGGACCCAGTGAGCTGCCACTCAGAGGAGAAAAGCCGGCTGCCCGTGTCCTTTTCTTGGGCACTGAAAGGCCTGGGCCGTGGCCCCAGGGGGACCTTGTGTGTCACTGTGGGCTTTGGGAGATGGTCTGTCCCCAGCACAAACTGGGCTGTGGCTTTCGGGAAGAACGGGGCTGTCATGTGACTCGCTCAGTTCAGCGTAAAGCTCCTGGCACAGCAGGGCCTGTTCATCGAAGGCAGCAGAGGAAATGCCCTGAGGCCTGAGCTAATGCAAGGCGACTCCATGGTCTGGCCACAGCCATGGCCTGCTGTCCGCTCCCAGGCCAACGCGGTGCTGGGGCAGCCTCTCTGCTCCCAGCCCCGCCTGCCAACAGAGGCAGAATTCCGCATGCCTCCAGATCAGGTGTTTCTGACAGCTTTTCCTGCCCGAGTCAGAGGGCAGGACGGCATGGGGTCATCTGAGCCTCAGCTCCCAAAGCTCGTCTCCAAAAATAGGTCTTTCTTCCTGTGTCCAGGGCTCCGCCACGGGCCCTGCAGGAAAATGTACGTTTCCAAGGCGGATGGAGCATCTGGAAACGGCAGCTGGCCCCATGCTCCTGGGTCAGGCCACAGCCAAGCGTCACAGGGCCCTCGCTTCCCTGGGGCTCCTGTCCCCTTCACTGGGTGAAGGACGTACATTTTTGGAGCTTGAGTCAGGGCAGAATCTGGATGTGTTGGGACTAGCAGGTGGGCACCCCAGGGACAGCTCCCTCTGCCATGACACAGGCGAACCTCCCAGAACTTTCTCTTGCACTGCTCTGGGAGCCTGTGGCCACTGCCCTGGGAAGGCCGTCCTCCCTGCGAGAATTGTCTGTCTGCCCGGGCATGAGTCACGGCCGCTCTCGGCAGCGCCCTGCGGATTCAGAAGCTGGAGCCCGTTTCCTGCAGATAAGTGCTAAGTGCAGGGGGACCTGGCAGGGGAGGGGCCACACGGGGAGACAGCGCTTCCTTCAAAGCCCCCCAAGCACTAATTAGCAATTCCAAGCATAGTTTCAACAGCATTTAGGGATTTCCTCATCCAAATAAACTTCCTCCCATGTTATCTTCATTTTTGGCATCCGATCGGGTCCTTTTTCAGGCTCATTTATTTATTTTTTTCGCTCCAAGACTCAGGGTGAGCCGCGCTTAGCCCCGCCGTGGGAGGATGGGCAGGTGAAGGTGCAGGAGTGTTTTGAAGTATGGCCAGAGGGGCCACGGGAGCCCATCCTTCCCCCGCCCCTGTCCCATGCAGGGCCCGCCTGGGCTTCTCTTCCCTGGCAAGCAAGCCACATGTTTCAGTCCCATATCTGCTCTGGCCGGTGGTAGAGGATGCCTGGCTTTGCGGCCGATGGGGCACCTGATCCAGGGCCAGGCCACCCCTCCCGGCCTGGGCACGCCCGTCCACTCTGCAAATCCAAGGCCCTCGGGGGAATGTCCACTGGAGCTGGCCAGGACGAGTCCTGGGGGCCTCGGGGCTAGCCTGGGGACACATGAGGGGACTTCCACTTGGGCTCCCCTGGGATCACTGAGTGATGCAGGGCGTGAGATAAAAGCCTGGGCTGGAAAGGTTGTTCGTGGCCACTGCCTCCTGGAAACGAGCCCTTTGGTCGGAGCTGTGGGGATGCAGCCCCCGGCCAGGCAGTGAGGCCGCGCCGTGTACCACATCTCCAGGCATCCCGGCCGTTGCTTCCTGCTGCTCCGCGCAGGCCTCTGATGGCGAATTTTAGGCACAATAGGTGATTTCCTGATGGATCTGCTGATGCCAGGAGTTGACAGGCCTCTCCAGGACTGAGATGAAACCAGATAAGACAGGCTCTGTTTGGGGCTGGACAATTTGTAAGGATATGACGTAGCGGTTGCTCATGGAAGTGGGATCGTTACATGGCATTTGGGGGAAAACGGTGTCCCTGGAAGGCCCCCATCCGTGCTTCTGAAGACGGCTGAGCAGGGCCGGCCAGGGTGGCATTGCCTTACCTCTGGGAGGGACAGGCTGCCCGCTCCGGGCGATGCTCCGGCTGCCAGCCAGGGTGCATTTGGGGCCCTCTGTCCAGGGGACAGCTGTTCAGGCTGGACCCCAGCTCACGTGCTACCGTAGCAGGGGGATTACTGTGACCCAGGGCTGCCTGGGGGAAGCCCAGAAACCCAGTACTCACAGCCCAGCAGGAGGCAAGCGGAGGAGGAAAGAAGGAAGGAAGGGGCAGATGGACAGATAGACTGAGACGGGTGGATGGACAGACAGACAGATGGAGAATGTGTGGATAGACAGTAAGGAGGGAGGGAGGGAGGGAGGGAGGAAGGAAGGAAGCAAGGAAGGAAGCCAGCCAGGCAGCACCAGACTGAAATTTTTTAGGGCATTTCCTTTTTTTTTTTTTTTTTTGAGAGAAGAAAGGAAGAAACTAAACAAAAGTAAATTTGGAAACCCTCTGATTGCTACAGCTCAGCCGGCAGTCTAGAAAGCCTGTTTCTCAAGCAGACAAGGGGGCTGGCCCACCCCGAGAGGCAGCAGCTATCCAGAGGTCCAGCCCGCGAGGCTACAGAAGAGGGCCACACTGCCATTCTCTGCCCCACCTCCAGGCGGCCCCGGGCCCATCTCCGGCCACAAGCTCCTCTCAGTGGAGGACTGACCAGCCTCGTCTGCAGCCCCAGCCCCTGCCAGCCTCAGCCCCTCACACAACCCCAAACCCCCAACAACAACAACAACAATAATAATAACAGACACTGCATGTACGGAATGATGCCGTGCGCCAGACCCTGGGCCGAGCCCCTTACACGTGGCCAGGAAGGAAAGCAAGACATCGAGGCAGCCATGGAGGCTGGCAGGGCTTCGGGGGGACGGAGAGAGGTGGGGAAGAGGGTGGGGAGCTATTCCACGGGGAGCAACTTTGAGGGAAAGGGAACTATTTAAAGGGGGTTTTGAAGACATTTTCTGGGTCAGGTTCAAAGTCACTGTCTGCTCATTACCTACTACAATCAGTATGACTGATCAGCTCCCCAGTGTTCCTCTCTCTGCTAACAGAACAGAGCTTTTGTTCAGGATGGCGAACAACTAAAATGTTCTACTTCCCAGCTTCCCTTGCTGTCGGGGTGGCCACGAGCCCCAGCTTTGGCCAATGAAAAGCCAAAAGCTGCCAGGGGTTCCCAGGGAAAGGTTTGCTTGCCTCATCTAGACACTGCTCCTTACTCCTTCCACACTGTTCTTCCTGCAAGGAAAGCTGAAATTACACCCGGACGCACAGCAGCCCTGTTGCCACCATGAGGATAAAAGCTACACCACGAGAAGGATGGTGAGGCAGGAAGGCGGAGAGAGCCTGGACCAGTGGCGGCCGGGAGGTGCTGTCACACCTGCCCTGAACCGCCAGCCCCTGGAAGACAAAGAAACCACCTGCTTAAGCTGCTGTGGTGTGGTTCCTGTTACCTGCATGCAAATGTGCCCCTTTGCGGTATGGCCATCAGTGAAAGTCAAAGGCACATCATTTATAATCCTTCCAGATAAACCAGGGTCAGGCCACCCCAAAGTCACAGAGGCCTTAGGGGCTGAGGCTCCTTCTTCCCAGCGGCTCCCCTAATTGAGGGGTCCCACAGGGAAGGCCAGAGGCAGAGGCCCCACCCACTGTTGCAGGAATGCCAACATCTGGGCAGGGGGCAGAGCTGAAAGCTGAGTGTAAAAGCCAAAGGCAGGTTGTCCCCGGCGCCACCTGCCTGAGGGGAACGAGAGCAGGTCCCCCAAGAGGGAGGCTGCGTGGAGCCCCGGCCACGTGGAGCTCTCTGCTGCAGCCAGTCTCCCTTAGCACTTCTCCTTGCCCCTCTGGGGTGGCCTGGGTTATGGTCTGTGGCTACTCAGGTCACCTTCTCCTGTAGACGCAGCCCCCCCCCTGCCCAGATGACTGAACGTGGCCTTAAATTTCCCACCAGCCTGTTTCCTCTGGCACCCTCTGCCAGCGATGGGCACGTCCTAGGTTATTTTGGAATCACCTAATCGCCTCCTTATAGAGCATGTTCTTTGAGGGTGGCCTCAGTACCGCCTCCTCCCGGAAGCCCTCACAAAGCCCCAAAGTCTGGGTTCAAGGTCCTCTCTGCTGAGCTTTGAAAGCTCAGGCACTTAGTCCTGACTCACTGAACTGTGACTGATGGATTCCCTGTCTATCTCCCCGACGAGGCTGAAAGATTTGGAGGGCGAGTCTGTGACTGTCTTACTGACTTAAGGAATCACCAGTGTTCATCGAAATACCTGAGCCCCATTAGACATTCAGGAAATATTTGCTACAAGAAAGGAATACAAAGAGGGAGAAACAATCAACACAGAGAGAGAAGGAGGCAGTCAGGCTGCCAGCTGCCAACCACAGGCTCTGAAGGCAGGAGGGCACTGACTCAGGGGTGCTGAGCCCCTCCCCCAGCAGCCATCCCACCCCTGATGAACTCTCAGCTTCAGTGGGTGGGCCGCCCTCCTCCCCAGAGAGCACAGCGAGGGAGTGGAGAAGGGAGGGGGGTCCAGGGAGCTGGATGTGAGACAAGTCACTGCTGCTGCTGGGACGTGTATCACAGCCTGGGCACTGCCTGCTCCTCCTGGCAGCCCAGCCTGCTCAGAGCAAATACCCCCCAGGCCCTCTCCCTTCCTGCCTGGGTCTCCCCTCCAGCTCCGTGCCTGGGTACCCCTGGCCGGCTCATCTCTTGGCCTTTCTCTCTGCCCCCCGACATCACTCACTCCTGGATTTGGAAAGAACGGACTCTCTGGTTGGGCTTGGGTCCAGTTTGCATGCCTCTCTGGTCCATGTGCCTATCTGGTCCTCTGCCCCAGCTAGCCTGGAACACCAGAGCTGGCCCACAGGGGGGCCCAGCAATGCCAACAGGGCCAGCAGATCTGGGAGACCCTCAAGGGGACCCTCCCAGTCTGTGTCTGCCCCCAAGGGTGCCTGTTTCATCTGGTATCACAGAATTAGGTTTGAAGTCTTACCTGATTCTGGAGGTCCTCTGGACCTGTCTGTCCCCTGCTTGCTGCATGAAAGTCCCCTACCTGGAGTCCCGAAATCAGATGGATGAGGTGCCTCAGCTCTCCTTCCTAGCTTTCCCAACAGCCCTTCAGAAGCTATACACACACACACACACACACACACACACACGCGTGCGCGCGCACACATGCTCACATATACGCACGTCCACACGTGCACTCAGTCCCACCTGGGGCAAAGGTCTCTGCAATCAGGCAAAGCACCTGCTGAGACACACCAAGTTTGCCTTCCTTTGTAACGGGGGACATTATTTACATATAAACTGTGCTTCTCAATCCTATGAAAATGCATTCTCTGAGTTAATGATCTTCTTTGCAGTCTAAACACTATTGATTTGCTGAGCAGATTTTCATTAATAGAGCAAAAGAAATTCAGCCCTCCCTGGGCTGAAGGCTCCTCGGTCCTTCATGAGCGAAGCGTGAATTAGTGGTGTTAACCTTTGGCATTTGAGATGTCACAGTCCCATGAAGTAAGGACCCCGTAACTCCATTGGCGCTTTACGGGGCTGGCCCCAGTTGACACAGCGCTGCTCCGACTTGAATTACCTGGGGACCCTTGAACACGGAAGTTCCGATGCAGTGGGTGTGGTGCAGGGCCTGGCATCTGCATTGCCATGAGCTCCCAGGTGGTGCCCCAGCTGCTGCTGGCCCTGGGTCACACGCCCCACCTGGAAACAACACCTTACCGCAGTTTGGAAATTGACTAACTCAGGAAAAAAGGGTGAGCCCCATGCATAGACGCGTTCAGAGCAGGATGGGTTGCCCCCATGTCATCTTCAAGCGCAGCCCATGGGGCTTGGTGTGCAGACAAGCTGCCATGAGATACCAGCTCAAGGGACATCAGTGTTCCTGGGGTCCTGTCGACAGGTGCCCCAGCAGAGAGCATTGGAGGAGGCCGTGTCCCGGGAGTCAGCCCCCGGCAGTGTCTGGTGACAAGACAGACACCATCCCTGCACTTTCCCAGGAGAGGAAGCCGGTGTGAGCAGACCACAGAGCCAGACACACACGCAAACTGCCTGGATCGTTGCTGGGAAGGGAAAAAAAAAGTCATCAGAGAGCCGGGGTCTCAGAGACTTTGTCTGTCATCCCAAGTCCGTAGGGATGAATGCCGGGAGATCGCCGGAAGCCCATGGGTACCACCTGGGCGGGACAATTGCTCAGACCCACTGCCACCTCTCCTTTGAGACCATTGACTTCGGAGAAAAGCAAGGATGTCAGTGTTGGATCCCTCTACACAGAGACCAGAGCCGAAATCAACACTGGTTCTCTACCGCTGAGGTTAGGCCCGTGTTACACAAACGGGATGCTTGCCCTGATGGCCAGGCCAGGAGCTCAGGAATGCTGGAGCGTCCGTGTCTGTTACTCTAAGTGCCTTGCGAAGAAGCCAGGTCAGTCCAGGCTCTGGGGCCAGAGACCTGAGGCCCAATTCCAGCACCTTTTCCAGCGTGGGACCTGCCTCGGTTTCCTATCTTGTCATTTAGGAATCATAGTCCCACCCACCTCGAGGCTTGTTCTGAGGGTTGAACATAAAGGTATATTGGCCATAACACAAAGAAATAGCCGCACGTCCTAGGCAAAAATGAACATGCACCCATACCCCCAAAGTCCCAAATCCCCAAGCCTGTCTGATCAAGAAACTCCTGACATGCTTATGACCAGACTGGTTCCCTTGCCCCACCCTCACTGCAAGGGGGACTCTGCATTTTTACAAAGCCCCCGGTGATTTGCATGAAAAGAGAATTTGGGGGTCAAGCCTTCAGGATTCAGCCGCCCAGGGGAAAAGCAGAGCCTGAAATACCCATCAGCTTGGACTGAGCACAAAACGAACCAAGGTGTCAGGAAATTTGAGGGCAGGCAGTGTCCTCTGGGGATAAGATGGCCCCAGCACCCCTTGGGGACCAGGAGGCAGGCGTCCCGGGCCTCCCTCCCAGCCGACCCAAGTCTGCCCGCGTCACGCAGGCTGACGTGTGAACACAGAAGGACTGCTCCGAGGGTGTGGTGAAGAGAAGATGGGCTTTGACTGCAGGCAGACCTTGGTTTAAAACCTGTCACTCCTAGCTGTGTGGCCTCGGTCACATCCTGGACCCTCTTGTTACTCCAGGGTGGTCCTCGGAGCCAGCAGCATCCACACCGCAAAGGCTTCCTAGGGTCCGAGGCTCCACCCGAGACCTCCTGAGCCAGGATCTGCATTTCAGCAGGCTCTCCAGGGCATCTTGAAAACTTGGTAAGCGTGGCCTTCAGCTCTCTAAGCCTCGTTACGCTCAGCTGCAAAAAGGGAAAATACTCTATGTCAGGAAGAGTCCTTGCAGCTCTACGTCACATAAAGGCTGTTTCTAAGTGGCCTAAACAATCAAGAAATGTGCTGAGACTAGAGCCCAGGGCCTGGCAGGGTCAGTGTAGCCCAGGGCACCCCACCTGCCCCTCTAGAGGAGTCCTGACTATGCCCTGTGATTTCGCTGTTAGCCTGGGTGCAAAGTGGCTACAGCTCACCGTGCCCCAAATCTGCACATGGAACCTCCAGAAGGAGAGAGGGGAGCTGTCTCCTCCCAAGGCTCTCAATTAAGAGATAGGGAAGGTTTTCTCCCCAAAATCTCCATGAACTTTTATCTTGCATCTCACTGGTCTATACCAAGCTGGTTGGTCATTGAACTGCAGCTTCCTCAGTTCCTTCCTGGACCAGGCACTGGCAGAAGGTCCACCCGTGAAAACAGGATGGGATGGTCTGCTGTGTCTCACATGTGAACTGCATGAACCCAAATCAGGACAGTTTGCGGAGGGAAATGCTGGTGGGTGGACCCCTGATGCTGGTCACTACAAGGTGGTCCTGTGCTGTGGGGTGGCAGCCCACTCCGCACAGTCCCTGGATCCCTGGAACATACTAAGTTCTCACAAAAGAGCAGCAGGTCCTAATCTTAATCATTAAAAGGCACTGGTAGATGGGGTTTTCCAAATACGGCCACTCTGGTATTTCCGGCCCCACGTGCTCATCCACACTCCACTAAGGTCTGTTTTCCCCTCCCTTGAAAGTGGGTGGGATTTCTGTGATCGCCTTGCTGAACAGAATGTGGCAGATGTGAAGCCGCCTGACTTCCAAGGCTAGATCACGAGCAGTGATACATCTTCCTCCTAGTTCTTTCTCTGTGAGAACCATCACCTTTGGGACCCGGCCACCATCTTGTAAGGAAGCACAGGCCACATGAGAGACTGAATGTGGGTGCTGCACCGGCAGCCTCAGAAAACTCTCAGCTGAGCCAGCAACAGCTACTAGACAAGTACGTGTGTGCACTTCCTGCTCATTTCAGCCCCCAGTCTTTGAGTCTTCCAGCTGAGGTCTCACATATGATGGTGTAAAAGTAAGCCATCACCACTGTGCCCTGTTGGAATACTTGACCCACAGAACCAATGATCATCACTGGGGCGGGCAGATTAGTGATTCCCCAAAATGCTCACGTCCTCATGCCCACAACCTGTGAATGTGAATTTACATAGTAAAAGGGACTTTGCAGGTGGGATTAAGGTTAAGAATCTTGAGATACGGAGATTACCCTGCACTCACCACCCAAGCACAGTTTAATCAAAAAAGGCCTTATAAGTGGAGGCAGGAGAATCAGAATGACTAGTAGGAGATTTGACGACAAAACCAAGAAGCTGGAGCCATGCAACAAGGGGCAACACAGGTGGGCTCTAGAACCTGGAAAAAGACAAGGAAACATTCTCCTCTGAAGCCTCCAGAAGGAACACAGCACTGCCGATACCCTGATTTTACATTTCTGAACTCCAGAAACGTAAGAGAATAAATTTATGTTGTTTTAAGCCACTAAGTTGATGGTAATTTGTTACAACAGCAATAAGAAACTAATGCGGAAGGGTTTTGATAATAAATTCTATTTTTAAAAATGGATGTAGGGTTCTTCAGATTTTCTGTTTCTTCTTATGTCAGTTTTTTTTTTTTTTTTTGTGGTACGCGGGCCTCTCACTGCTGTGGCCTCTCCCGCTGCGGAGCACAGGCTCCGGACGCGCAGGCTCAGCGGCCATGGCTCACGGGCCCAGCTGCTCCGCGGCATGTGAGATCTTCCCGGACCGGGGCACGAACCCGTGTCCCCTGCATCGGCAGGCGGACTCTCAACCACTGTGCCACCAGGGAAGCCCTTATGTCAGTTTTGATAAGTTATATTTTTAAAGGAATTTTTCAGTTCTATCAAAGTTGGCAAACTCTTTGGCCTAAAGTTGTTCATAATATTTTATATTATCCTTGTGATGTCTGTAGGATCTGTAGTGATAGCCCCTCTTTTCAGTCTTCATGTTTGTGATATGCATTCTCTTTTTTCTTGATCGGTTTTGTTAATCTTTTCAAAGAAACAGACTTTAGCTCTCTCTGTGTCGTCTATTATCTCTCTGCTGTGTGTTTCACTGGTTTCTGCTTTTATCTTTATTACTTCCTTCCATTTGCTTACCTTGGGTTTACTTTGCCCTTCCTTCTCCAGCTTTATATGGAGGGACTCTTTTTTTTTTTTAACATCTTTATTGGGGTATCATTGCTTTACCAGGGTGTGTTAGTTTCTGCTTTATAACAAAGTGAATCAGTTATACAGACACATATGTCCCCATATCTCTTCCCTCTTGCATCTTATATGGAGGAACTTCAGGTCATTGATTTTAGACCTTTCTTCTCCAATATAAGCATTTAAAGGTATAAGTTTCCACTTAAGCATTACTTTAGCTGCTTCCCACACATTTGAATATGTTTTTATTATTATTGAGGATTTCAAAACTTTTAACTTTATTGAGACATATCTTATGGACCAGCATATGGTCTATCTTGGTGAATGTACAATGGCACTGGAAAAGAATTTATTCTGTAACTGTTGAAAGCATTTTCTGTAAATATCAATTTATAGGTCAGGGTGGAGATTTTTAAAATCTCCTATATGTTTATTTGGGGTTTTTTTTGTGGGGGAGAATGGGGGTCTAGTTCTATCAATTATAGAGAGAGGGAAAGTTGAATACTTTACTATGATTGTCCAGTTATTTCCCCTTTGAATTTTGCCAATCTTTGTTCATGCATTTTTGAGGTTCTACTAGTAGGTGGAGATGTATTTTAAAGTGTTGTGACTTATCTTGTTCGTTATCATACAACATCCCTTTTTATCACAATTATCACTCTTTATCTTGAGGTCTGTTTTACCTGATAGTAATATAGTCACTCTAGCCTTCTTTCATTCTGTGCTTACATTTAAAGTTCATTTCTTATGGTCTTAGAGTTGAGCATAACACTGAGTCTTATTTTTCTATTCAGACAACTCCTTTTAATTAAAATGTTTGTACTATTAATATTTAGTGTAATTATTGAAATGGTCTATCATGTTAGTGTTTGCTTTCCATTTGTACCCTCTATTTTTTATTCTTTCATTTCCCCCTTTCTGCCTTTTTTTGGACTATTTGAACACTTTTTAGTATTCCATATGTCACTTCTAAAATTTCCTTTTTGTTCACTTTTATATTTCTTACTTCTCCACTGAGGTTTATAAGTTTTTCAATCATTTTTTTCCTTCACCTCATTGGCCGTAATTATAATAGCACTCTAAGTTTTTTGTCTGGTAATTCCAGCATTTGGGAGTTGGCATCTATTGACTATTAATGGGTCACCTTTTCCTGGTTCTTCGTGTGTCAAGTAATTTTGAATTATATTCTAGACATTGTAAATATTATGTTGTATTGACTCTGGGTTTTGTTACATTCCATGGAAGAATGCTGATTGGTTTTTGAAGCTGGCGGTTAACCTGGTTAGACTCACACTGTAAGCTCTGCCTTCCCTCCTGTGGATGATGATTAAAATTTCTGTTCAAGTCTTTAAGCCTTTGCTCTGCTGTTCTCTTTCCTCTGTTCGTGTGGTCTGGGTAGGCATGAGATTTGTGTGTTTTCATTCATAGAATTCTTCTGCACCTCGCCCCCACTCTGGATTCTCTTCAATGGCAGGCATGGCTGCCTGGGCTCCTTCCCCTTGTTCCTCCAGCCAAAAAGGTGAGGATCCTCTCAGCATCGTAGCCGCCATGCCACACTGCTCTGAGACTGCAGCCCACCGGGGAGGCAGAGTTATAAAAAGTGGAGACCTTACCTCTATGTCATTGTCAACTCTCTAGACAAAGGGTTAACAACGCTGCTGGTCTTCCTCTTGCTGCCTGTGATAAAAGTAAGAGAATAGAGACCAGCTAAAGAAAGGACTGCTAAGTATAAAGGAACCAAGACTTGCTGGATTTGAATATCAAACCATTTCTCATCACCAACGTCTCTGATATTCCCAGATTAAGAAAAGGCTTTAGATCTAAGATCAAATTCAGGTTGGAGTTACAAGAGCCTTTGTTCAGATCTCAAAAGGTCTAAGGTGGTGCCCCAGAGAGCTGTGTAACAACCAAGAGGGGCTCTAAGGCTCTTAAGTGCGTCACTCACAAGTCCACGCCATGAAATAAAACATTATTCATCAATCTTCAGAGAGATTTCCCATGGCAGTGCCAGAGGAAGCTTGGGGTAGAAAAGAGCTTATCTTTTTTTTTTTTTTTGCTGTACGCGGGCCTCTCACCGTTGTGGCCTCTCCCGCTGCGGAGCACAGGCTCCGGACGCACAGGCTCAGTGGCCATGGCCCACGGGCCCAGCCGCTCCGCGGCATGCGGGATCTTCCCGGACCGGGGCACGAACCCGCGTCCCCTGCATCGGCAGGCGGACTCTCAACCACTGTGCCACCAGGGAAGCCCGAAAAGAGTTTATCTTGAAGAGATTTGTCTTGCCTTATCTTGTCTAACAGAATGGGTTGTAAGTTGATTCATTAAAAAACCCACAAAGTTTTAAAAGAATTGTATCAACTCAGACTAACAGAGACAGAACAAAACAAAAAGAGGTCTTTGGACCCCCAAACTTCTATGGGCAAGAGGTGAGCTGAGAAAAGGACACAACTGCTTTCCATGGAAGAGGATGGTGGACTCAGAGCTCAGAGAACAGAGCCTAAAGCCACAGTGATGCATCCCCAGGCAGTGGGACTGACCCCCAAACAGACAACATGTGCTCCGGCTGGATCTCAGAATTGCTATGGACCGATGGCTCCCATCTTTCCCTGTTGTCAGTTGGGATTTCTATGCAGCTCTCCTCTGCCTGTCCCACTCCTCTCTTTGGGTGTGAGGACCAGATAACTCCCCAGATCCTGGTTGCTCCTTGTGGAGTTGTACGGAGGACCTGTGCCCAGGAAACTACATCCGAGTAGCATTGTTCACCTGGAGATGATGGTGAGCACAGGATCCTGAACCTTGAGCCTGATGCTGTGATGGAGTGAGAGTTGGGGGGAGGCGGACATCACAGGTGAAATGAGGAGGATACTTTGCATGTGGGAGGGATGTCAATTGTTGAGGCCAGAGGGCTGCCTGTGGCATATCGTATTTTCCCAAAATGACCACAGCAATACTTCCAAGCCCACCTCTTCTTCCAGAACCCTGCCATTCCCCATCACGAGGCAGAGTCCATTTCCCCTTGAAACTGTGACTGTCTTGAATAGATTGCGGCAGTAGTGAGGCTGTGTGACCTCTAAGTTCAGGTCATAAAAACCACACGGCTTCCACCTCAATCTGTCCCCTCCAGTGCTCACCCGTGGAATCCACTCACCATGTTGTGAGGAAGCCTGAGGCATGTGAAGAGACCACACGTGGGTGTTCCGGCCGACAGCCCCACATTAACTGCCTGAAGTGTGAGTGAGTGAGCCTTCCCTGCTATGCCCTGTCCAAATTCCTGACCCACAGACCCCATGCGCCTAACAAATGGTGAGCTGAGTGTGGGTTCATTGGTTATACAACCATAGGAACTAGAACAATAGTTTTGCAACAGGTTCTACACCCCAAGTCACTGTTCTTGCATCGGAAAAGGGAAGTGGTCCTCAGAATCAAGAGCCTGGTGTAGCTGCAGGAGAAATCCAGTTCCTACCCGGGGCAGGAGGCACACCAAGAAAGGCCACCTGGAGTTGAAGGCCAACCCTCAACTGGCCCGACCCTCCCCACATCGTGGGAAGGGGATGGATGCTTTCCAGGGGTCCAAAGCACACTCTCCATTCCTCTCCCCTGCACCAACTGGAGTCAAAAAATGCAGGGAGGAGCAAAGGCCAGCACATTTCTGGGGAGGTGAAGAAGAAGGGCCCTTGGCTCCCTACAGGTACCTCTTCCAGCAGAGCACGGAAGAGCATCTCCCAAATGCTTGCGTCAAATCAAAATTTGAACCTTGGACGCAGCCTCTGCCTTCTTGCATTCTTTCTTTCCGTTCTCTGACTCTGTTGCATTATTTGAGTGTTATCTGCATCCTCTCTGCTCCACATCTGGTCCTCCACCTGGCAGCATTGGCATGGCCGGGCACCTGGTTAGAAAGGTGGGACCCTTGCTAGACCCAAACCTGCTAACTCAGAATGTAACAAGACTCCCCAGGTGATCTGCAGGCTCCGCAGAGTTTGAGAAAGTCTGCTCTGCACTGACTCATCGGCAAATTCAGCTCCCTGGGGAAGCAGAGGGACGCTCAGCCCCAGGGGGAAATTCAGAGCATGGACAACCTACACGGCAATCACAGCAGGCACCTGGGGCGATGCCAGCCCCACACCCTAGAGGCCGGTGTCATCTGTGCACAGTGATGCCGAAGGGACCTCATGCAGCGTCCAGCTCAGGGACGGCCAATAGGATTATCTCACGAGCAAACCTGGTCGATGGGGGTTAGCCAGGCATCCTGGGCTGAGGGTGATTTGAGAAGGGAGTCTAGAATCTGCAGGGACGAGCGCTGTGATAAATTAGTGATATCTGCCAGGGCTGGGGGGGGTGGGTTGCGGGGGTGCCACGTGTGCTTTATTTGCTCTCCTGGCTAGAATGTGAGGTTAGTTTCCTGCCATTTAAGGCCTCGTTCTCTCTCCCTGCTGGAAGGGCTTCTAAGAGATGGTGCAGCTCATAAGCCCGTCTCTGCACGTGCCAGTCAGCCACCCACCACTCCCGCATTCATGCGGATGAGACGAATATGGGGTCTGGCTTCCAGCCCACCGTGGCCACCCTGGTTGCTCAGGGGCCAGGGAGGCTTCCAAGCCGGCAGTGTGGGCGCCCTCCCCCCAGGAGATTCACCGTCTGACTCACTCCCAGTGGCCATGCCCTTTGCAGACTCTGCTCAACTGTCTATGGTGCAAGGTGTCCAGGTCTTAATAAGTCTGGTTTCAGTTACTTTCCGAACTTAAAAGCAAAGCAGTGGAGATACTGCACAGCCCTCTTTACCCCCAAAAGGCCTGGTCCATTGTGGGAGAATCCCTCGCCCCTCAGAGGGGGCAGCTGTTCTGGCTTTCAGAACCCCCTAGCTCAGACCTTCTCACCCGATCCCAAGCTGCGCAAGGAATGCTGTCCCCATTTCACAGATAAGCAAACCGAGGCTCTGAGAAGCATTGGGAGCTGTTGGTCACACAGCAAATCGGAGGCAGAGCTGGGATGAGCTGAGAAAATCAGGCTCAGCCCTGTGTCCTGCACATGGGCCCAGGGCGCCCTCCGGGCACTGAGCGCCAGCGACAGAGCTGGGAGTGGGCACCGTCGGCAAAGGGAAGCCTCCCCCAGCAACCCCAGAGGAGTATGTTGGCCCCAGACCCTCCCACAGAAGCGCTTTTGGAAGCAAACCTGATGACCTCAGCACATTTTTTCCAGTCACACCCTTCCTCCCTCTCCCAAAATCTCAGTGTCTTTGGATCATTTCCCTGCGGAGAGGCCAAGGCAGGCCTGAGGGCCCCAGAAGGGGGCTCCCTCCCAGAGGCTGCTCTTAGCCTCCACCGCCACCCCCCAGCCACCGTGCTGGCCTGCTCAGCTGGGACACTAGGCAGAGAAACCACAAATAATTCAGCTGTTTAGGAGAACATCAGTCTGGGTTTCCACGGCAACACCCTCTGGAGCCAGCTGTCCCAGCAGCTGACAGCGCAGGGCCAGGCCAGCCCGCATCTCCAGTTGGAGCAGAGGAAATGGGT
Organism: Tursiops truncatus; assembly: GCF_011762595.2. Classification (NCBI taxonomy): domain Eukaryota; kingdom Metazoa; phylum Chordata; class Mammalia; order Artiodactyla; family Delphinidae; genus Tursiops; species Tursiops truncatus. The sequence goes on from NC_047041.1 coordinate 104,402,500, forward strand.
CCACTCTGGCTTCTGAATCGCCAGGCTGGGGTCCTCCAAGAGGAGGCTGGGCCGGAGGATCTTGGAAACCCACCGGCCACGGGGTGAGTAGAACGAGGGCCTGGGAGAGGGAAGTCTGAAATCGCAGAGCGACCCCACCCCCCGTCATTACACATCACATCGGCCGCCTTTCGGGCGGGCACGTGCCACAGGCGTACCCGTGCCTTCCCACCTCAGCTTCCGCACCCTGCAAGGTGAGTCCCGCTGCGGCCCCACTGGGCAGGTGGGCAAGCAGGGGCCCAACGGGAATCCGTGGCTCGCCTCTGGTTCCAGATCCTGTTTCTGCTCATGTCTCGATCTGTGGCTGCCGGCTCCCTCTCACCTGGCTCCCAGAGTGTGGGTCCCCCAGGGGCCTCTGCCTGGCCAGCCTCTAAAGGAGCAGAGGATGGGCTGCTGCCCCCAGGGACCCCTGGGGATAACAGGAGCTGGTGTCTCCTGAGGGCTTGCCGTGCGATGCCCGGTTCGTGGTGCTTTTTATGCCCTGTCTCTTTCCTTCCCTGAGAGGGGATGTGCTCTTCTTACCTATCCTGCTTAGGAGAAAAGGGGGGCTCAAGGAGGGGAAGGGGGTTGTCCAGAGTCACACAGCTCCTAAGGGGTGGGGCCTCTGTGAGACAGGCAAGGACCTGGGACCCTTGGCTGCGGTGCTGCCGTGCTGACACCCGGACAAACGTCTCCTTGAGCAACAAAATACAGAGAAACTCTAAGGGACTAAAAATAACTGCATGCATGCGCAGTTGGGGCAAATTATGGACAAGAAGATACAAAGAGACCAAAAACCCGACTGCCACTCGGGGTGTCGTTAGCAAAGCAGGGCACTGCGCGTGCCCGCTGCACACAGCATCACCAGAGGGCTGGGCGAACCCCCTAAGTCACCCCTGGACACACCCCTACCCGCCCCCATAGAAGGAACCAGCTGCCCCCCCTCGGGAAGTGAGCGAGGGAACCTGTTACTTGTTCTCGCACCCTCCTGCTGCACCAGGGGCCCCAGTACAGCCTTGCCTGAATCTCTCGTCTGGCCTCTGATCCATTTCTATTGATTAAGGGGGCCAAGAGCCCTGGTCGGTAACACAGGTGTGAGCCAGACTGACTCAGAACACGTACCAAAGATGCCCTCATGGTGGCCCTGTGGACACTGGTGTGACTCACGCCTCCAGGAGCCCCTTCAATCCTGAGATGCCCAGACTGTCCACAGGCCCTACCCCAGGACAGAGCAGAACTTTAGGGGACGCAGCGTCTCAACCACTCCGGAGCCTGGGAGCAGGCCCTGCAGACTGCCCTTGGGGCCCCCGAGGTCAGGTAAGTCCTGAGCTGGGGGCCCGGGCAGGTGCACAGACACTGCAGTGAGCTGCTGCTATCCAGGACCTCACCATCTGGGGTAGGAAAGAGGTGTGCACAGCAGCCACAGAGCCACAAACCATGTCATCTGTGTGACCCTGAGAGCTTTTAGTAGCAACGAGGATGGTTCCTGGAGGAGGGGCTCGAGGGCTGGAAGCAGTGTGGAGCCTGAGATGTATAGAGACTGAGGAGTCTGGGAGGCCAGGGAGACCAGGCAGACCACAGCCAGCGGGAAATGCAGTTCTGCTGACTAGGCACGGGAAGTGGCCAACCTGCGGGTGGCTGACGGGCGGGACCAGAGCGGGCACAATGCAATGTAACTTTTAGTCGGTGAGGAAAACACGGGGGAGACACATAAGACAAAACAGAGGTAGAGTTAGTGGTCAAGATATATGTCATGAGGTCCTCTGTATGTGCTGCTGGCTACAGTGGCAAATTTGATTCTGAGCTCCCTGGCAGCCAATGCAAAAAGGGAAGACCATTCTGCCATTCAGTCAATGAGACATGCAGGATAAAACAGACAAGCTGCTTGGGAGATGCTGGACTACAGCTACTTGTGAAAAAGAAGAGGAGTTTCTTGTCAAGATTGACTTGATGATGCCTGCAGGCATAGCAGCGGGACAACATCCCTGCACAAGGTGATGTCTTGAAGTATCCCTGGGGATAGTAGTATGGCTAAGACCTCCTGCAAGGGATAAGCCTGGGAAGACAGGCAGGCAGCAGTCTCCTGGCCAGGCTTCTTCAAGCTGTGTTTGAGCACAGCTTCTCAGCAGGAGTAGGGCATAGCTAAATGCAAACCTTGCAACCCCCATACCCACAAGGTTCTACAAAGCCCCTGCCCCCCTTGCAGATGGGACCCAACCGCAGTGCTCAGGTGCGCCGTGAGTGGGTGGGAGGCACTGCCTTGGAACCTGCCCTTTACACTTGGCTGCACTCTTGAATCACCTACAAGTTTGCAAGACCCGTCTCTGGATCCACCCCCAGTTCTGCTGGGATCCTGGAGCATATGCCCCAAACGTCCATATTTTCGATCTTGTGGGCCACACGTGGTCCCTGACTACTCAACTCTGCCTTTGTTGGAAGGAGCTGTAGGCGCAGGGGCGTGTCAGTGTTCCCATCCCTGCACACTGAACTGGGAATTCTCTGTAGCTGTCGTGTGTCACAAACGATTCTTCTTCTTTTGATGTTTTTTTAATTGAATGTTTTTCAAGCATCAAAAATTATTTAACGATCCATCTTCACTCACAGCTGTGCAAAAGCAAGCAGCCGATTTGACCCAGGAACCGTAGTTTGCTAACTCCTGATTGAGGATGAAACACCCCTGTACACTAAAGAAGGTGAGCGTTTGCCGAAAGGGAAACGGCAAGCTTTAGTTCACGTTTGCTTTTGTTTTTGTAATCTTTGGCAAACAATTGCGTTAAGTCTCCCTGTTGTTCTGACTTGCATTTTTTTTAAAAAAATTTATTTTATTTATTCAACTATAGTTGATTTATCATATTGTGTTAGTTTCAGGTGTACAGCTTCAGATTTTTTTCCATTCTAGGTTATTACAAGATACTGAATATAGTTCCCTGTGCGATACAGTAAATCCTTGTTGTTTATCTATTTTGTGTATAGTGGTGTGCGTCCGTTAATCCCGTACTTCTAATTCATCCCTCCCCCATCCCCTTTGGTAACCAGAAGTTTGTTTTCTATGTCTGTGAGTCTATTTCTGTTTTGTAAATAAGTTGATTTGTAGGGTTTTTTTTTAGATTCCACATATAAGTGATATCATAGGATATTCGTCTTGTTCTGCCTGACTTCACTTAGTATGATAATTTCTAGGTCCATCCATGTTGCCGCTGATTTGCATTTTTTTTCATGGTGATGGTCTATGGTGGGGTTGTTCACACATGGTGGGTTTGTCCTCCTGGGCTCAGGGAGAGCTTGTACTTCCCATGGATGCAATCCTGAGAGCCAGGGTCTCTATACCCTTCCTCTGCCACCCTTTCCCCCAGTGATTTTGACAATGAGCAGAGACCCTGCTGCTTTCCACTTGACGGGTAGCATGAGCAAGAAATAAACTTTTATAGCTTTAAGCCCCTGAAATTTGGGGGATGTTTGTTATGACAGCATAACCCAGACTATGCATCTGTTAGCAGCCTGTATTTCTTTTTTCAATAGTTTTTTTCACGTCCCTGGTAATTTTCTATGGACTTATATTATTTTGCCATATTCAGTCTTCAGAGCTGCGGATGTGTCAAAAATATTAACCCTTCTAGTGACGTGATTATTTGGTTACCAGCTGGAAATCTCCTTAAAAGGTGATTGGCCCTAGGATTTAACTGCTGTCAGGAAGAAGGACAGAGATCCAATGTTTCTGCAACTGGAATCATCATTTTTAGCATACTTCTTTCGACGTGTCACTAACTGAGCGTTAACAAATCTGTTTCAACTTGCTTGATTACCTGTGGGTACCTGTTTCAACCACTTTATCTCGGCAGGCTCACGGGGCAGTTTCAGTGTTCAAAGCTGGATCTTGTACTTGCACTGGCCCGGAGATTGTTTTAAGAAATGATTTTTTTTAAATAATTGGGCTTGGCAGGAAGGATGACAGCAGCTTTTCTCAGAACACAGCTCCATGAAACCAGTTCCTGAAAAACACTGCATCTGGGAGGCAGAGTTTTATGGCCAGAGAATCAGGGGCGATCTGCACGTGCCTTTGTGAAAATGGTGTTGCAGGATCATCTCTGGCGCTGAGTGGGGGTGGCTGCTCAAGGCCGGTAACACCAGCTCCTTAACCGCTTTGCCCAGGGAACGCTCTCTGCCAGCAAAGCCGTGAAATAAGTGTGTGGAACAACGGCTTTGGGAGAAGTTCACCTGAAGAGTGAAATTAGGGGTCTCATCGCCCATTTAACCAGGGCTTGGAGCAGAGCCTGAATTATTTTTAGAGGACCCCCATGGCCGTTGGCGAACCCCCTTTCCAAGATGGGTCGCCTTCCTTTTAGCCTTGAGGCTTATGGGGCTGCCCTCCCTCCCCACCATCCCCTGGGACTGGGTTCCACGGGAAAGCCACCCCAATTCTCTGCTGCTGGACACTTGCTAAACTCTGAGTCCCGGGTTTTGCACGGAGGACAGGTAATCCAGCTTACCTGAAGCCAAGGTTCTAAACCTGGCTGCATGGGAGAATCACCTGGGAGCTCTGAAGATTCTTCATGCCTGGACCGCACCCAGAGCAGATTAGACCTAGACCCTCATGGGGCCGACACCTCAGGCCTGGGAAGGTTCTGGGTGGCCAGATCCCTGAGTGGGACCAAGCTTGGCCAGAGCGGCTGGAGCCTGGTGGGGAAGGGAAGGAGGGAGGTGGTGTGGCCAGCGGGCAGACCACCAGAAGGGGCTTAATCTGCTTGAAAGGTGATGCCGCTGGTGCCCCCTCTCTGTGTACACGTCCCCAGGCTGTGCTTTGTTTCAAGATGGTGATGGGAGTGCCTGGCCAGCGTTGGCTGCCCTTAAACTCTGTCATACACACGCCACCCCCAGCCCTGCTCCTACCCCACTGCAAGAACCTGTGTGCCACAGGGATACGGAGACACTCCTGCCCCCCGGACACCATGGACCCTGAGTGACTGTTCATGAGAGCCACCCTCAGGGAGGACAGGTGGGCTGCTCCCTGATAGAGGAAGAAAGTTCTAGAACACGTGAGGCTGGCGACAAGAATTCCAGGCTGAGGGGAACATATGAGCGGCAGAACTCACAGACGAGGGATGGGAACAGGGACCTTTGGAGTGACGGGAGCTCAGAGGGTATGAAGGCTTGAAGGGGGAGAGAAGGCTGGGAAATAAACTGGGGACCCACGGAAGCCCCTCCAGACTTGGGGAGGGGCTGCAGCGTGAAGGCGTTTGTTTGGTGAATTCACTGTGACCGGGCTGGGGCCATGCAAAACAGCAACAATAATAATAAAGTGTTTCCTGAGCGGTCCAGGCTGGCCGCTCAACGAGTTCCAAGCCTTGACTGCCTCTGATCCTGTCGCAGCCCTGCGAGGTGGGTGCGGTTATCACCTCCACTTTATAGGTGGAGTAACTGGGGCTCCAGCAAGACCACAGGGCAGTCGTTAGCAGAGGCTAGATTTTATTTTCCATCAGATACCCAGGAAGAAAACCAGGAAACACAGTGGTGGCTGCCCTGTGTGTGTCTGAGAGGCCAGGGGGCCAGGGTGGGGGGACACCGACGAGTGGCAGAAATGCAGCACAGCGGGTCGAGCTTCGGGGAATAAACAGCTGTGCCGACAGGAATACCGACCCACATCGCTGATCCAAGTTCCGAAATCCAGGAAGCTCCGAATCCGGGTTCCCTCATGCGGTTCTTGGCATCAAAAATTGACCTGCAATTTTCAGCAACAAAACTTCACCTGGCCGGTCAAATCTTTGTCTCTTTCGAGGTGGGTATTCTTACATTTCATAGATTTAAAAGTGGGGTACCACTCCGGCCCCCGCTGGGAGGGTGGCATAATAGAATGGGATTCATACCCGATTACCTTTCTAAAATCCCCAAAGTCTTGTCTTTTGGCAAAGGGTGGTCTTTGGTCCTGCTGGGGAGGTCCTGCTGTCAGTCCTGGGGGTCAGGAGCCCCCAGTTCTAGGTCCAGCCCTGCCCCTCCCTGTTGGTGTGGGCGCAAGTCGGTGCAGGTCTTTCCCGGGCAGTGGGATGGGAGAAGAAGCAGCTGCCCTGCTCACCAGGTGAGGCTGCTGGGAGGGAACTAGGAGACCCCTACACAGAGGGAAGCTGCTGGGGATCCCTTGGCATTTCTGGAACCAGCGGCGCTTTAGCGAGGGCGGGGCTCCCTAGCCCGCGGGAAGTGGGCTTGGATGCAGGAGGCCCGGATCCTAGCCCTGGCCAGCTCTGCCACCAAACTGCTGTGTGATCCTGGGCAGGTGTCCGCCCCTCTCTGGACTTTAATTTTCTCTTTGTAAGATGCAGGCCGAGGTAAAGCCCAGCGGGCCTTCCTGATCGCACCATCTAGGACACGCTAAGCTGCACAAAGTTCCCTCAGTCGCCCCCCTACCCACCGAGACACCCCCCCCGCCGGGCCCAGGATGGAGCTGCAAGCACCCCTGTGTCTCTGCTCCCCTTCCTCTAATTGAAGGGGTGGGCAGGCCTCGCCTTTCTCATTCTCCGTGGCATGTGCCTGCTTCTCGGGGTGGAGATCAGAGCCTTTTGGAGCCTTGATTCCCACGGGTGGGGGCCCGGGCAGCATCCCTGCGCCCGCCCGCCCGCCCGCCGTCCAGGCGGCCCGAGCCGGCCGAGAGCTCAGCGTCTGCCCGCTCACACCCCGGGGTGGGGAGGGATTTCCATGGGGCTTATGGTGATTTATAATGGGGAACCTCCGCTTTCCCCCGACATTGTTCTCCCTGACAGAGGGAAGAAAGAAGGCAGTAAATCTCCTCTCATCATAAGTGATGATGAAGCCGCCGCTCCGGCCCCGTCCGCGATGCCCTCGACCGCGACAAACTGCTCTATTGTCATCTATTACATTTTTCTCAAAAAACCTTCAGCCGCGCACAAGGCCGGAGCCATATCCTTAACTGGCTCTTCCTCATTGTCCGCGCCCGAGGGAAACAGAATGTGTCAGTCTGAGTAATGCTCTGTCAATACTTCTCAGGAGGCTGCTCGAGCTGCAGCCCGGATAAAGCCGTCCCCACGCTTTCTCAGGCCCCTCGGCCGGGAGGAAAGCTGTCCGCGTCGGACGGCCAGGGCGCCACCACGCCACCTGCCCCACGGGGACACTTGGCCGGCCGGGCTGGTGGCCGTCCCCTCCTCCCCAAGTCGGTCTGGGGGCTACCAGGGGGGCTGGAGGGCTGGGGCAGGGTGGGCACCGGGGCGGGTTGGGGGAGGGATGCTGGAGGGGCAAGCGGGGTCTCCTTAGGCACTGTCAGCAACCAGATGGGGCTCTGCCCTGCCAGGCCCGGGACAGACAAGTGGCAGCTCCCATAGGTCTGAATCCTACAGCCCTTTACTTGGAAGTGCATAGTTAGCAAAGCCCAGTCCAGCTGATTACGTTGTTCTGGTGTCCATTCACCACTCACTCGTCCATCCCTTCCCTCGCAATTCATTCATTGCCCCTTTGCCCGGTGCTTTAATGGGTGGGTAAGGGGGTGCTACTACCTGTGGCTTCCAGGGGGTTGGGGGAGGGGAGTCTGCCAGCAGCTTGGGTCCCACCTGACACAGCCCTCACAGCACGACTGGCTACGTAGCCGGAGGGGCCGAAGCAAAATGAAAATGCAGCCCCAGTTCCAAAACGATGACCAATTCTAGACGGGACAGCTCGGCACGGCACCCGGCACGGAGCCCTTGGGACGGCTGCCCCGTGCAATCACATGGTCGCTGGCCGGCGAGGCTGCCCTGCTCTCGGGGACCTGGGCCGGAGGAAAGCATGGCTCCCAGAGCATCACAGGCCTGCCCCTGCCTGGCCAGTGAGGCTGGACTCACACACTCATATGTGAGCCTGCTGGGAAACTGGGGGTCAACCAGAGAGCCCAAAGCCGTGGCCCTGCTCCAGTACACTTCGCTTGGTCTGAGCGGTCACCTGCTGTCAGCTGTCACCCCCGATGCTGTCGGCTGTGGCATTTCGGTCCCTCACCGGTGGCTGCAGAGCCCGCTAGGCAGAGAGGCCTCAGAGATCACCCCAACTGACCGAGGCCTGGAGCCAGGCTGGCTGCACCCCCGTGAACCTCACGTCCCAGGAGCAGTGGGCTGGGACGGGGAGGCCCCCGCCTCCCCTGAGGACCCACCTACCGGGAATCCTCCTCCTGGGGGACCTGGAACCACGACAGAGCCTTTCAGCCAGTGTGGGACCTAAGCCTTGGCACCAGGACAGGGCATGTTCTTAGAGCTTCATCCCTGCCCGAAAAATGGGGTCAGTGAGGCCACGTGCAGGCTGGGAGGTGCTGAGGTCACAGCGCAGAGGTGACAGGGCAGGTGGGAAACCCCCAAACTGCCACCTCCTCCTGGCAATTCTCTGTATCCTGTGGTTGACTGGGTACCAACACCCACCACCATGCCTTTGGTGATGGGAGACGGCAGCACCTCCCATCAAGAAGGGGGCGGGTCTCCCCACCCCTTAAATCCGGACCAGCGGTGACTTACTTTGACCAACAGGATGTGGTGGAAGCAGCAGAGTGCCAACTCTGAGCCCCGGCCCCCAGGGCCCCACTTTCCTGTATCCCAGGATACACACAGGGCCAGGCTAGCCCACCACCCCTCCGAGTACCCCTCCGAGGTACTCAGAAAGCACTTGCTGAGCTGGACGGGATGAGAGTGAAATGAGCTGAATTGAATGAACTGAACTGAATTGAAATGAACTAAATTAATCAAATAAACAACACTCGATTGTCTCGCTGGGTTGGGGGCACGGCGTCATCTTTAACAATGATTTCTGGATGGGGACCATTTTTCTCTCCCTCTGGGTCTCCACCCCCAGGGCGGGCATAGGACTGGGAAGCAAGCAAAAGGAGTTCTGGCTGAGACAGCTGAACATCTTTGTACAGACTGCCTTTCTTCTTGGTCAGAAAACGCCACAACAGGTATGGTCCATTCGTCTCCTTCATCCGTTTATCCCTCCATTATTTGGGGGTGCACCTCCTATGTGGCAGGAACTCTGTTGGGTCCTGGGGGTGAGAAGGGTAATGACACATTTGTTGACCTTGAGAGACTGTCATCCAATAGAAGAGATGGCACGGGTACGTGTCAGGAGGGTATGGAGGGAGAGATGGCAGAAGTTAAGATGGAGGTACAAAGGGGAGCCCCAGCTGCGGACCTGGGTCCAGGAAGACTTCCTGGAGGATGGGGCCCCTGGGCAGGAAGCTGGAAGAGGTGGGAACCCCATTGAAGGAGAGGGGAGACAAGAGCCCGTGTGCAGGGATGGGGCAGCCGGATGAGGGAAGAAGAGACCAGAGCAGTATGGTCCAGGGCTTCACTGGCCTCGGTGAAACATTGGAGTTTGTCCTGAAAGCAAACAGGAAATCAGGAGGATGCCGTGGTAACTGCCCCATGGATCCCGGTCTCCACACCCTCTGCCATGCGGCTTTGAATGTGCTACCCTAGGGCAGGATATGCCTTCCCCGCTGAGGCAAGGCCGCACCGTGGGATGAGCAGAGGTTTGGGTGTCCCTGCACCAAGCTTCCACCAGCACACGAGAAGGGGCCCAGGTGGCCCACTGGCCCAAGGAGGATGGGGTCCTTGAACAGACCTGGAGCCTAGTCTGCTAGCCCAGCCCTACCCAGTAGAACACCTGCTCCACCCCCCTCTGACGTGTACTGGGATCACCTCCCAAATGAAACACTGTCTTAGCACCGAATGCCACACCAGAATACACAGACCGGGGGTCTTTTGTATCTCCCAGTTCTGGTGGCTGGAAATCCAAGATCCAGTGTCTGGAGAGAGTCAGCCTCCTGGTTTGCAGATAGGAGTCTTCTCATCATGTCTTCACAGGGCAGAGCAGACAGAGAGGCAAGCTCTCTGGTCTCTTCTTGTAAGGGCACTGATCCCATCACAGGGCCCCACCCTTATGGCCTGATCACCTCCCAAACGCCCTGTCTCCTAATACCATCGCACTAGGGGTCAGGGCTTCAACATATGAATGGGGGGACATGACATTCAGTCCACAGCCAGCACTTAGACTCAAATCTTCCAGGAAGTGGACACGGCAGCCACATGTGCAGACCCAGGGAGCTGCGGTGGACTCTGGGTGGGCAAGGCCAGGTCGCAGGACTCAGTGCTGGACCCTGGGTTTGTCTCTTCAGCTTGACCCTCTCCAGCCCTATGACCTCAAGTGCACCTCCTGACCTGGAATGTAGGGACAGCAGTCTGGCATCCTCCTGTGGTCGAGGGAAGTAAACAGGGAATACCTGTCACGTGCTGGCACCTGTCAGACGCTCACATGTACAGTTAGGAAGCCATGGCCCAAACGTGCAAACACTTCACTCGGGGATTTCAGGCAGGAGCCGGCCAAATGCTGCCCTCCCCCTTCCCAGGAGCCAGGCCCCCGCGCTCTTGCCCGGCCCCTCCCAGGAGCCTAGCCCTGGCCCTGGCGGTCCCCTGGCTTGCTAGTGCGTGGCTGGAAAATGTGCCCGGGTGGGGGCACCTGCGCCCCCGCCACTCTCTGGTCCAATCAGCAGCGCCCTCCTCTCCTGGATCCTGTGTGGGCCTGCCCCAGGGGGCTGGCTGCGGCCCCTGCTTCGCCCCGTGCTCCCCCTCCCTCTTCCCCGGACCTCCAGGCTGAGCCGCTTGGGGAGAAGGCCATCTCTGACGTAGTCCTTCTACACAGGAGGTCGTAGGCCTGTCAGATTGGGCCACCCGAATCAAGGGTGATGATAAAACCTGTCCCTCCAAATTAGGCCAGAGCCCCCAGAGCCCCGCTGATGACAGCCAGTGCACACCAAAGACAAAGGCGCCAAGCGGGTCCCCAGAGGATCATTAATATGGATTGAGGCCCATTGTTTCCTCAAATTAGGCCACGGGGGTGCTCCTCGGGGAAGCACATTGCGGGCATCCACACATCCGAGGGGTCCTGGGTTCTGGCCCGGGGTCCCTCTGCTGATGCTGCAGGGGCGAGGCAGGGACTCGCCTGGAGAACGTTCTGGAGAAGTGTCCGTGGGGACCAAGTAAGAACTCCTGCCTCGCCCGGACTGTTTCGCTCTCTGCAAAGCGGTTTAGGTTCACAGTGCCTTCCGACCCTCCCCCAGCCTTTGGGACGCAGGTAGCACTTCACAGTTTACAATGTATCCTTCATCCATTCTTGCGTTGGAACTCTGCAACAGGTCATTTTTTCCAGATGAAGTTCAAGGATTCTCCCAAGGTCACATGGTGCATTAGAGGCCCATGGACCCAGAACTCAGGTCTCACCACTCCACCCCTTCCCTGCACAGGACCACGATGCCCGAGACCCCAAGGCAGGAGAGGGGCCCACTGACCTATCTCACTTTGGTCTGCACCCAGGAAGAGCTGAAAGGAAGACCCCCACCCTACCCCAGCCCTCACCTAGCTCAGGGAGCCACGGGTCAGAACGACAAGGATCCAGCCACCCCAGACTGCAGCAGGGTGACCCCGGGCCAGGGAAGGGTCAGCCCAGAGCAGGGAGGCGCCCTCCTCGGCGGGAGGACCCCGAGAAGCCACCTTGCTAAGCAGCCCAGACTTGAACGGCCAACAGCAGGGCTGGCAGCATCGTGTGTGGAGGCAGCGCAGAATGAGAAGGCAGGACCTTTGTTCCAAAATGATCAGAGCATTAAACCAAGGGCAGGGCCCTCCTGAGCACAGGGGCCGCGCAGCGGGATTCATTCGACACCTGGCTGACCAGCACCTGCTCCGGACCCGGCACAATTCCCTTCCCCCTGGGATGCTCCTGCGAGGGGGCGGCTGGGAACTGATAACTAATAAACTGCAACTCCTCTGAAGGAAATAAACCGGGGGGAGGGGGCGGGGGAGGAGGTAGGAGGTCGCTGGGGGAGGCCACCCTGCAGGGCGTGATCAGATAAACTGAAGTCCCAAGAGTGGCTGAGAGCTGACCCTGCAGGAAGGGAAACAGGATGCTAGGATGTTGCTGCCTGGTTTCCCAAGAGATATTGGAACACCTTCCTGGTGGCGTCCACCCCGACACTGAGCCCAGAGCTCCTGGGAACCCCTGGGGACCACCCTTCCCCATCCTAACTGCCTCTCACTGTGGTTTGGGTTGGGTTAGGATCTTTCCATCCCAAATGGATACGTTTTACCTTTTCAAAAAGGTGCTTAAAAAAGCAATCGGATGGCAAGATATCATAACATGTTTTTACATGAAAAATAAGAAGTTACGAAATAATACAGTGGAATGAAAACCCAGCAGGGAAGTTTGCCCGCAGGAGAACAGAAAAAAGACTGGAAGGAATTGCGTCACAATGTTAACCGGGATTATTTCTGGGCAGGCTTGGTGGAGGATGTGTATTCCCCAGCCAACACTCTTCAACGGTTCTGATTGTTTTCGCAATAAACAGGTGTCAATTTTACAATCAGAAAATGCCCCGCAGCTCACATTTGGGGTAAGAGGGGCTTCGGAGAAGCCAGGAGGGAGACGGCGCCAGTTCTCTGCCCAGCATGGCCTCAGTCCTCCGCTCCTGGCCTGGCTGGCCCGTGCCCAGCGGGCATGGCTCTCGACCCCAGCCTCCCGCCCTCAACGCCCACACTGACCTACCCTGCTTCAACCTGGCTCTCCCACCTCCAAATCTCTGCCTGTGCTGTGTCCCCACCCAGCCACCACCTCCTGCCCGGCTTCTTAGCCTGTGGGCCCAGCACAGAACACCTCTTCCAGGAAACCTCTTCAGATGTCTCGGCTGGGGTGACCCTACCATCCCCTGGGTTCCCACGCCGCCTGCCCTGGCCTCTCTACTGAGGCTGTACTCTATCTCCCCCGAGTTACAGCTCCAGGAGTATCCAGGTGTGGCTACCTCTGAACTTCGAGGACAAAGTCGGCAGCTGACTCTCCTCCCCGGCTGTCAGCTGGGCACCCGGTCGGTGCTTAGTGAACGTCCACAGTCCCCATCACGCCCCTTCAGGCGAGGGCTCCCCTGTCCGGAGGTTCCACTCGAGTCTGAATCAATGGCTTTATCTGGCAGGGAGGAGTCCTTGTCTGCCTCTCTCCCAGGGGCGGGCAGAGGAGGGGACTGGGAGGTGGCATGCCAGGCCACACCACAGGCCCAGGCTGGAACCAGCAGCCCGGTCCCACTGCCGGCTCAAGCCCTTCCGCAGGTTTGACCCCAAGTGCATCCCAGGACCCAGCGAGCGTACCAGGGAGAGTTCCCAGGAGTCCAAAGTGGGCTAGAGAGGCGCTCAGGCCCCCTGGGTATGGGGCTGCAGCAGTCACAGTCACCCAGAGCCCAAGCCCATGTCGTCCGTGTCCCCTTGATAGGCTGGAGAAAAAATTCCTCGGACAGATCTGCAGGGATCTTCTTGGACTTTCTGTTTCCTCTTCCCTGAATGTTCTAATCTTGGGAAAATTGAAAGTTCTCTGAAAGCCACCCTCCACTGGATGGATGAGTGAACGGAAAGAAGGAAGGGAGGGAGGGAGGAAGGGGGGGAGGGAGGGAGGAAAATGTATTGATTGACTTACATAGTTTAGGTTCTCAACACTGTTGAAAGAGGCACATTGGTTGGTGCCGGAGACATAGTATGTGCTCGGTAACCTTTGAGCGAATAACTCCCTGTGTCTGCCGGATTGTATCTGTAACACAAAATATGGAAATGAGCCTGACCTTACTCTTTAGACAGGCCCCAGTCAGGAGCCAAAGCCTGCCCCAGCCATGCATGACAGACCTGAAAACCTGCCCCGCTCTGAGACGACACCAGACTGCCCCCTCCCCGGCTCCCTTGGTCCAGGGGTTCACCCCTCAACCCAGGGTGTTCCTGGAAAGAGCACGGCGATCACCGTCTTAGTCCCTGTAGCTGCTGTAACAAAAAGTACCGCAGACGGACAGCTGAGAAAGAGAAGTACATTGTCTCCCGGTCCTGGAGGCTGGAACCCGAGGTCCAGGTGTCAGCAAAGATCCCAAACCCCTCCAAGGTCCATGCAAGGAGAGAGCCTTGGTTCTGACTGCACACCTGAGGCCCAGCAAACACACTGCGAGCCTCAGGACCGTGTGCGGGAGGACAGCCATTCGTGGCCATGGTTTGGAGGACCCTTCATTTGTTCATCAGCACTCTGGGTCATCTGTCCATCGGTCCCTCTTCCCAAGCGTCCCTCCAGCAAGATGGGTGCTCTGGGGCCCACGTCTGGGATGGAATCCCAGCTCCTGCACTCAGTAGCTGTGTGTCCTTGGACCTGTTACCTAACCTCTCTGTGCCTCAGTTTCCTTCTCTATAAGACGACATAATGATAGTCCCTAGAGCGTAGGTTTTGTGAGGATGAAAAGGCAGACGTTTGTCAGGGGCGTAATCAGCACCAGGGCCGTGTTTGCTAAATGAAGCAAGAAACCGTCTCAGTGGGAAGGCCCCGCGTTCTCACCCCGGCTCCCTCTCGCCAGGAGCCCTTCGGGAGGCCCCGGGGCTTGTCTCTGGCCTTGGAGCAGGGGCCCGGGGTTCCAGAGGCAGGGAAGAGCCAGGCCCGCGGGGGCTTCGCCCGACTGGGCTGCCGCAGACGCGGCCCTCAGCAGGCAGCCCTAGCCGCACCCCATTTTATACACATTAGAGAGAAATCCGAGCGTGATGGTCTGCGATTGTTCCGTTTGTTTACAGCGTTTGTTCGAGCACATTTCTGGCAAGGAAGCTGACAGTAAACCAAGGCCCGGGCGGCCGGGCTGGCGGGGCAGCAGATGAAGACAGCTGCCTGGCGGGTGCTTCCCGGTGGGCTGGGGCCGGAAACCGGGGCTCTGTCTGAGGCGCTTCAAAGAAGGACCATTGTCTGGGGCGGCCGAGGCCGGGGCCCCGCGGGGGGCGGGCGGGCTGGGGCTCGGGGCGCTGCGGACTCCGCACTGCCTCTCTCTGGGCCTCAGTTTCCCGAGCACACAGTGAGGGGACACCAGGCACCCACGTGCGTGCTGCCACCCAGCCCTGTTGTGTCTCCGAGGAAGGAGCCTCTCGGGGTGTCACCTGTGCTCTGCAGGCTTCGGAGCAGGAAGCAGATGCTCACACAATATGGCCCTTAGTTAGCTGTGAGCGAGTGGGGCCCTGGGGCGTGGCCCCCAGTGTCAGGCTGCCCTTCCAGCTGCCCAGGGATGGGGACCCCAGGGCTCTGAGAAGGGAGCGAATGGGCCCAAGGGCCTGTGCAGGTGGGGCTAGTAAGAGCTGGGTTCCCGATGCCCCTGGGCCGCACCCTCAGGCCAGAGCCCCAAACACCTACTCCTTGTCCATTTCCAGCAGAGTTTTAGTCTCTGCACACACTTGCTGAGGAATGAATGAGTGAATGAATGAATGAATGAATGAACCAATGAATCCAACAATATATTAACAAATCAATAGATAAAGAATGATCTAGCCATTGTCCCAACTGAAGAACAAAGTTACTGATTCCAACCTCCCGGGGGTATTTACCTAAGGTATGTTCATAAAGTCTTCCTGACCATGGAACACTTTTTAAACATCACTGTGAGGGATGTGAGTGTTTCAGGCAATAAGAAAGACCTGGCAATTTCTGCGAAGAGAAGAGGGCGCCCTCCAGCTCCGCAGGTGGGCCAGCCCTGTGTGGTTTTGGCGACACTGTTGCTGGACGTTGAGCCAGAGGGGGCGTGGCCGGGAGCGGTCCCGGGGCTCCTGCAGCCTCTGCGGTCTGTGCATTCGTTGTCCTTGACCTGCTGGGTCGAACCTCAGACTCGGCCTCCTCCAGGTCACCTCCTCCGTGAAGCCTTCCGCAGTGCCCGAGGGTACTGCCGGCTCCTCTGTTCTGAGTGGGAAGAATCTTCCACTGTGGCGTGATTTGCAGGGATTTGCGTCCACGTCTTATCTCCCATGGCTGACTGGGAGCGACTTGAGAAAGAAGGTTGTACCCAAATCCCGGAGCCCCCGTCTTGTCCTGGGCCAGCTGTGGGATAGCAAGGACAGGGGAGGCAAAGGAGCGTTCACGGGCAGGTCCCCTGCGCCAGGCATTGCTCACGCCGGGCACAGGATCTTACTTGACCTCCAAGCAAATAGGTGGTATGACAGATGCCCATTCACAGATGAGAAAACAGAGGGTCAGAGGGGTAAAGGGCCTCTCCTGAGGGCCCCCAGAACATGAAGCAGCCGGGAATAACCCAGACCCATAAGGGTCCAAGCCTCCACGCTCCTCTGTCAAGGTTACCGGGACGAGAGAACAAATGAGCTGCGGGCTAGGGGGGTCTTGGTGTTGGGACCGGTGGTGCCGCTGAACCGGCTGGGCTTCAATACCATTCATTTGACAAATATTTATCCCAGATGCCAGAGGAGCCGTGGGGTCTCCACCCCTCACCCCAGGTCCCTGCTGATGAGGTGGGACCCTCGGAGGGGGTCGCAGGGAAGTGGGCAGGCTTTTGCAGCAGACTCTGCTCCTGCAGAGGTGTCCCCAGGGAAGCACAGGGGGCGGAGGCTGGCCCCTGCGGCACCTCCATCAGGTGACTCAGAAGCAGACTGACCGGCGCCCGCTGCCCGGCCCGCACCGCTGACCCCTCCACCTACCAGAGCCAATATTTGAGGTCAGGAGGCAAGCTGGCGTCTGTGAGCGGGCCACGGGGCCAATGGGGTCTCCCTCTGGGGCCACGTGCTGACCGCTCTCCTCCCTGAAGCTGCCGGGCTCTCCCGGACCCACCTGCAGGGTACAGCGTGCTACGGTCCCCTCTTTAGGCTCTGCTGTACATCCCCAGCCCAGCGTGGAGCTCGCCAGGCCCCCTGCATCAGGGTGGTGCTGTCTGAGTTTCCAGAGGCATCGGGACCCTCACCGGGGACCCATTTCTTAGCCACACAGGCAGGCACGTGACAGGTGGGGAAACTGAGGCCCAGAGAGGGGGAAAGTTCTGCGCAGAGTAACGTGGCTCCGGGCCTCCCAGGCTGAGGTCCGGGCTCTCACTCCGGGCGTGTAGCTCCCATGAGAACCACTGGGTCACCTAAGTCTGCTGCCGAAGATGTGACTGTCACCGCTGGTGACTCGGGTGGCAACACAGCTTTGGGAAGCGATCCTGCCCGGGATGGGACCTGTGCCCCTAACCCCACTCAGCCCATCTCAGAGCCAGATACTGGGCTGGCTTCTGGTGGCTGGGAGGGGGGCACCCACCGGACAGCCAGGCCACAGCTGGCCCACAGTGGCCGCCGCCCTCGGCCTCCGAGCACCACGATGTCCAGCTGCCCACCTGGCCCAGAGAAGCACCTGCCCTTCCCGGGCCATCCTGTGAAGGCTCCCTGCGGATGAGAAGGCAGGGCACAGCCTGCGGGGCAGGCGCCGGGGGCTGCTCCGGCCGGTCGGAAGGACCCCGGGAGGGGATGGGAAGCCTGGGCTCCACGGCAGGGCTCCGGACCCCAGCCAGCCGCGGGACCTCCGCCTGGCTGTGTCCCCTGGCCCGGGCTCCCAGCCCCGCCCCACTGTCCCCGCGAGCGGGGAGCCAGGCAGCAGGAAAGTGTGAGTGTCAGCACCGCGACGCCACATTCCTGAGGTCTCCCTCCTGGCCTGTCCTGCCGCCCCTGTCCTCCCCGCCGGCTCGTCCCTGGAACGCCCTCCCGCCAGCCGCTGGTTTGGCGGCCCTGGAGGCCTCGGCCCGGCCAAGGCTTTCAAGTGCATTCCCAAGGGGCCTCCGAGGCTGCTGCTGCCTCCAGCGGGCTGGGTATTTTGGGGGACGTCCCCTGAATGAAAACAGGGCAGGAATGCTGGAGGCCGAGCACCGCCGTGTCCCTGAGGCTTGGGTGCGGCCCTTGGAGCGGGCAGAGAACAGGAGGGGGAGGGAAGGGCCAGCAGAGGACGGGAGAGGGACCAGGCGGGACGCTGGAAGGAGCGGGGACCCGGCGAGCGGCGTCCAAGCTGTCCTGAGCACAGAGACGTCCCTCCCGGGTCGGCCTCGGGCCTCGGCGAAGCCGCTCACCTCTCTGGGCCTCCTCTCGAGGACGGGATGTCGAGGCCCACGCGGGGCAGGGCCAGGAGGACGGCACTGTCGGCCTCGTCCTCTGTCGTCCCCCGCGTGCTGGCCCTGGGGTCTCCTCTCGGGGTCCCACTGCCCATGGCTCACAGTGCCACATCTCCTGGTGCACCCCAAGGGGGAGCCAGGGGCAGAAATCCAGGTCAGACGGAATGTTGTCAGAGCCCACCCCAAGAAGCTCTGGTGCCCCCCATCTCCCGGGCCCCTCCCCGCAGAGACAGCCTGGCAGCCAGCTGTGCCCCCTGCCTTCCCAGCTCCCTTTGACGGTCCAGACAGAAGAGCCTCAGAGAAGAGCACCCTGCGGGGGGAAACTGAGGCTAGGACGTGGAGGGCGTTTGTCCGCAGCCCCTCAGCCTCCCAGACAGGGCCCCAGCCCCTGCCCAGTGCCCAGGTGAGGGTCTTCCTGGGCCCCCCTTCCCTACTGATGCTGGAGCGCAGTGCGGGCCTCCACCCTCCCCCTCCCTGGCCTGGTCCCTCGCTCAGGAAGCTTTGCTTGTGAGTTTCACAGAGCGCCGTGACCCCGTGCTCCCCTGGCCGAGACGGCGTTCATGAGCATGACCACGCAGCACCTCGTGGGCTTGCCTCGTGGTGAGGTCCGGGTCCGGGCCCCTTGATCGGGGCAGGAGGGAGTGAGTGTTGAGATTCAGAGGTTAACCAACCCCAAGGCCCGGCCAGTGGGCGCTCGAGCCGCTTTGACCCTCAAGCCCGGGCCTCTTGGGCTGCAGCAGGCCATGCCGGGAAGCCGTCAGCTGCCCCTCCAACCCCCAAGGTGGGCATCGTACCCATGGCCTCTCCCAGGGCAGCAGGAGGGCGCAGAGAAGGGGCTTTTGTCCAGCCCCGCAGGAAGGCCAGGGAGCTTCACAGAGCCGTCCGTGGTGTTGTCCGGGCCCCCTGGGCAGCCCCCGGACGGAGGCACTAACGAACCCGCCCCAAGTGGGCCCAGCACAATGGTGTGTTGTGCAGCCTGTCGGGGCGATCAGCGTGCTCACCCATCAGGGCTCCGGCACTGGGAACACACAGCTAATGGGTGCGAACCCACGGTGGCCACCACGGTGGGCCGACACAGGGGGGATGCAGGCCTCTGATGGGGGAGGTAATCAGGAGGACATGACCGCCAGCTGACCCTCCAACGGGACCCGGGCATCGGAGTCTCCTCGCCCGTCCCCTGTCCTTGGAATGTACGTACCGCCCACCATTCCCACAGCGGGAACTGTTCCAAGGACGCGGCCTTGAAGAGCAAGGTGGCACTGAGACCATCTGGCTGGAGTACGTGACTGAAGCCCGCTAAGGCCTCTCATGAACGACAAGACTTGGTGTGTGGACACGACCATCTGCTGGTCTGACGGCACCTGAGACAAGTTTCCCATGTAAGTTTCCTGCTTATCCCACCTGCCACCCGCCCGTCCTGGGTGGCTGCCTCCTCCTCCGTTCCTCCTGGCCCTCCACGTACGGGGCCGGTTTATAAACCAACACCCCTGGACCCCCAGCGGCGATGACCTCCGGTCTGAGACACAGTGGCCCTCGGTCTCCAGCTGGTGGGGGGGACCCGCATGAGAAGGGGCCCCGTGAGCATGGTGCGGGCACTGGGTCCCTGCGCGGGGAGAGCGGGACGGGATAAGGAGTGGGGCTAGGTCTCCAGAGCTCTGGCTGCTGCCCCACTGAGCCCCTCCCCACTGTGACCTTGAGCCGACCCCTCCCAGCCTCAGTCTTCACACCCCCGTGATGGGCCCACAGCCCACTTTGCCTCCCTGCCTCCCCCAGGGCTTGTGGGAAAAGCACAAGACCAGAAGCATGGGAATCACCCCTGAACTTCACAGTGCAGTGAGAAAGTGAAGTTTCCTGCAGGCCACTTACAGCCTCAGTGCCACCTTCACGGTCTCCAAAGGCCCTTAGGGGGTGGGGGGAGCGGGACCAGGCCACCCGCCGAGAGAGGACAGCCAGGTCCCCGTGGCAGCCCGCACTGTGACCTCAGGGACTCGTTTCCTTCTTGGAGCCAGTTTCCCTGGCTGTGAAATGAGGGGTTCAAGACTCCCAGGCTCTGCTGACCCCCCTGGAGACAGACGGCCACTGCCATCGGGTACCCCAGGCCCCTGACATGGACAGGAGGGCCCTGAGGTGGGCCAAGCGGGGGTCCGGGCAGCGCAGGGGGTGGAGGCTGTCCGTGCCCCGGCGGCACACAGGACCCCGAGAAGAGCGCTGAACCACAGAAATAGCCCAGCAGCTTTCCCACAGGCCTTCTGAGGGGGTATTTTTAGCCCTGGAGCCCTGGGCTCTGCTTGTTAAGAATAGCTCCGGGCAGTGGGAAAGCGCTCTGGCCATGGGGGCGGCTGTGGCGATTCTGAGAGGCTCACAGATGTCCGCCTGCTGTGGCCTCCCCTGGGCAGGGGTAGATAGCGGCTAGCTTGCAAAATCAAACATGAAGGGTTTCTGCGGCCGCTCCGCAGAGGAGACGTGACCAAGAAAGAGGGTGGCTGTCCGCACTGAGAACCCCAGCGGCTCTGGGCCTTCAGGCGGACAGCAGACTGCAGGCTGCAGCTGGCCGTCCCCCCAGGCCCTCTGTGCCTATGGGGCCTGACGCCCTCAGCGGGTGACAGGGCAGGGCTGGGGGCCCCTGAGCGCGATCGCGCCATGATCCCCCTGGGGCATCCGGCCCAGGGATGGGGTGCCCTCTCCAGGTCACCCAGCCAGGACCCGCTGGGCCAGGTGCGGCTCCCTGGGAGGGTCAGGTATTTCTGGCCCCGGGAGGAGATGCTCCACCCCAGCACGGGTCACAAACGGGCCTGGAGTTTTGTCTACAGAGCCCCTCCCCCCTCGAGCCCCTCTCCCCTCATCCACTTCCCCAGGGGTGGAATGAAACTGCTCCATCCCAAATCCCCAGCCTCGTCCACACAGGTTCCACTGAGGGCCCCGCCAAATGGCCTTTTGTCCTGGAGTTGAATCCTCCGGAGGGCGGGGGTCCAAGACTGCCAGGCCTCCCCACGCTTGGGACACGGGGTGTAAGCAGTTGGCATTTGGTGCTCGGTGAAGACAAAGAACCTGAAAAGCCAAGGAAGGACGTGCCAAGATTCCTAGGGACGGCCTTTCCTCCAGTTCTTCCTCAGCTCTAGAGCCTTCCATGGCTCCCCAGTACCTGTAGCCGCTGGATACAATGTGAACTGGCGAACCTTTGTTTCCTCCCAGATAAAAATTCATCTGGAGGCATAATTTGAAGCAGTTGAGGGCAGAGAGGCTCCAAATGCTGGGGAGGTGGGGTCCCTGAGGCCTGCTCAGAAGCTGCTTCCCAAGACAGGGTGGCACCCGGGGAGCAGTACAGAGTCCAGACGCCTCAGCCAGGCCTTTGAGGCCTGCCGGGTCCGCCCGCATTGCAACCCAATTCTACCCCTTACTAGGGGTCTCTCTTGCTCTGTGGAAACACCCAAGCACCCCGCTGACTGGGGCCTTGGGAGGACAGAACCCCGGATGCCTGCACACAGCCGGCACTCAGCGGGTGCACCTCCGTTTCCAGGCTGATGGCAAGAGACTTCGCAACCCACATCGAGCTCTGGGCAGGGGGCCTCTCCCAGCCCCTCCGCCCCGCCTCTCCCAGCTTACCCCTGTGGTTTTGCCTAAACTGGGTCTCCCCCTGGAATCCATTCATTTATCAACTCATTATGCAGCCAGCCAGCCAGCCATCCGTTTTCTTATCCGCGTTTTCTGAGCACCCGCTGTGTGCCAGCTGCTTGAGACAGCAAGACATTGAAGACCCCAGGGCTTGACCTCCGGGAGCCCCCGGCTTGGCAGAAAAGACAAGCGAGGAGACTGAGAAATGCACCATCCCGGCAAGGGCTGATATGAAAGATACAAGGGAAGGGCTGGCGGAACCCCGAAGTCTCGGTTACTGCTCGAGGGTGGTGGCGGGATCAGAGGCACCATCCAGAGGAGGTGATGAGTGCTCAGATCTTTGCAGAGTAAGGTAATAGCACCCATGAGGTGTTTGGAACACCTAGGCACTCAGCCGGTGCAGCCGGGACCGTGCCCTCCCTCTCTCTGCAAATCCACCTCCACAACTGGAACGGGAACTCTAAGAGCAGCCTATTCTTTCCAGCATCCGAAGACCCTGGACCAGCCCTTGGTAAACACAGCTGAGGGAAGCAAGGAAGAAATCGTTTTTTCCAAGAGGCTGCTGAACAGTGGAGCTAGCCCAGGGAAAGCTGGGGGCGAGAAGATGGAGAGGGGATTCTGACCTCCGTCCCAGTAAGCTGGGGGTGTCTCCCCACTCTGCCTGGGGCCACTGACACAAAGAGCCCCGAGAGGCACCCAGTTTGGTGTTCCATTCCTTCCTTCTTGCAGCCTCGGCTACCCCGCACTCATTCATCCACGTGTGCTCCACAAATCTTTTTATCGGTCACGCACGACGGCCAGGCACTGTCCCTGTCCAGGACCACATCAGTAAACGAGGCAGAGAAAACCCCTGCCCCAAGTCCCTGTAGGGTGGGGCACAGACCAGGCTATAGGCACCAAATGATCAGTGGAGTCTGTTAGAAAGTGACAAGTGATGCAGTATGCAGGGAGCAGAGCAGGAGTGACTCAGAGCTCTGGGGACGGTGATTCCAGCAGACATCACTGGGAAAGGATGCCCAGGCGGAGGGGAGAGTCGGTGCAAAGGCCCTGAGGCAGGAGCGCGTCTGGTGCATTAGAGCGACGGCAAGGAGGCCCCGAGGGCTGGAACAGAGGAACCAGGAGGGTGGGGAGATGGTGCTGGGCCTCGTCAGCTGTTGAAAGGACTTTTGATTTTTCTCTAAGTGACACCAGGACCATTGGAGGACTTGGCCTCACATCTTCCCGGGATCAGCCTGGCTGCTGGGTTGAGAACACATTGGAAAAATGCAATGAGAGAAGCCGAGAGACCAACACGGGGGCCAGGACTGTCCTTGGGGAGACACGATCAAGCATCGCTGAAGGTCAGTGGTGGGCGGTGCTGGGAGCCTGACATACTCAGAGGGTGCAGCCAGCAGGACTTCCTGATTGATGGGGTGTGTGGCAGAAAGGGGGGGCTGCGGGCTGCAGAATCATGTCCCCCCAGATGCCACGTCCTGATCCCTGGAACCTCAGACAGTGTGACCTTACACAGCCAAAAGGACTTTGCAGGACCTTGCAATGGGAAGGGTGTCCTGCACTATCTGGATGGGCCCAAAGGAATCGCAAGGTCCTTATAAGTGGAAGAGAAAGGCAAGGGGGTCAGAAGCAGATGTCAGAGAGATGCGTGGCTGGCTTTGAAGACGGAGGAAGGGGCCACAAGCCAAGGAATGCAGGGGCCTTTAGAGGCTGGAAAAGGCAAGGAACAGATTCTCCCCTGAGCCTCCAGGGAGAAGGCCCACGCCTGAACTTCATCCAGTGAGGCCCGTGTCAGACTTCTGACCTCCAGGCTGCACAAGAATAAACGTGTGTTTAAGTCACTTTGATTGTGGTCATTGGGGACACAGGCCATGGAAACTAACCCAGGGGCCAAGGATGACTTAGTGATCTTCACGTTCACTTCGGGACAGACTCCTTGATCCTTGGTGGGCCGTGAGCAGAGATGGGAACAGAGCCTCTAGGGCTGCACCCACGCCCGGAGACCTGTGACCCAGCAGCGGGCTGTGGGCGAAGACACCCCCCCCCCCCCACTGAGCCGTAAAGCAGAAAGAGTGGTGGGGCAAAGAGCCGCCCCCCAAGGAGCGGGCTGCTCTTCACTCTCCTTACAGACAGCACCTCAGATCCGCAAAGCATCACTCACCACACCGATGTGTCGGTGGGAATTGCATCGCTCTTTGCAGCTCTGTGCCTGACTTGTCAACTCGTTTCGGTGGGAGGGCCGTCTTAGACTTGTAAGCATCTGAATTTCACGTTTGCTCTGTTTCTGTACATTAACATAAATGGGATTTTAGCAAACACCCGGCAACCCGTGGGAATCTTCTCCTCTCCAGGGTCTTCAGGAGACTGGTGTTGGCAACGGGGGTTATCGAGACGTGCGACGTGCTCAGATTCACTTTTCTAAATTAATAGACTTTATTTCTTCGAGCAGTTTTAGGCTTACAGAAAAATCAAGCAGGAAGTACAGAGAGTTCCCTTACACCACCTCTCCACCCTACAGCTTCCCCTTCGTTAGCGTCTCCCGTGAGCGCTGTATATTTGCTACGAATGACGAACCCATACTGATGTATGATTAACGAAAGTCCAGAGTGTCCACTAGGGTTCACGTGATAGTATACATTCTGCGGGTTTTGCTAAGTGCGTCATGTCACGGTGCCACAATTGCCACCTCGCACAGAGTAGCTGCAATGCCCGAAAAACCCTCTGTGCCCCATTTATTCACCCCTCCTTCACCCCCACGCCTGGCGGCCACTGATCTTTTTACCGTCTCCATAGTTTTCCCTTTTCCACAATGTCACATGGTTGGAATCACACAGCGTGGCCTTTTCAGATTGGCTTCTTCCGCTCGGTAAAATGCATTTACTTTTCCTCCACGGCTTTTCATGGAGTAATAGATTAGTGCTTTTTAGTGCTGAATAGTATTCCTTTGTCCGGATGGACCACAATTTATCCACTCACCTACTGAAGGAAGCCTTTGTTGCTGCCTCTTTGGGGCAAATTTGAACAAAGCTGTTATAAACAGACTTACAGCATGGCTAAAT
Organism: Tursiops truncatus; assembly: GCF_011762595.2. Lineage (NCBI taxonomy): Eukaryota > Metazoa > Chordata > Mammalia > Artiodactyla > Delphinidae > Tursiops > Tursiops truncatus. Next base: position 104,427,097 of record NC_047041.1, read on the forward strand.
TCTGTTTTGGTGCTGTGGGGGGGATGTCCCTTAACCATCAAAGGGCGTTTGTGCAGAAGAGAGGTTGGGTGGCCTCAGGGCTCCTGGGGCTGCGTGTGGTCCAGGAGGTGCGGGGAGCTTTCTGAGACAGTGAGCTGTCCAGCAGTGGGGAGACGGGCAGCTCAGGACATCTCAAGGAGTCTTTACCTGACACCCTCCCCTCCCCTCCACCATGAGGTCCAAGCAGAGACTGGGGAAACCTGATGGAATATTAGTCAGGAGTTTTCCACTCTGGGAAGAAGGCTGGGGCCCCTCGTGCCCCAGGACTCTGGAATGAGGCTGCCCTTCTCCTCCAGCCCCTGCCATGCCTGTCTAGCTGTCATCGTAGCCCTGTGTGTCACCCTTGTGGGCAGCCCCAGGGCAGGGAGGGAGGCTCTCGCATACCTGCCTCATCCCCACCCCACTACAGAGTACTGCATGGGGCAGGTACCGTCCAGGTCTGCGGTTTAACAAAGAGGGACCCCTCTCGTGTGGCTTTGCCATCTGCCTCCTGTCCGGCGAGGGAAGAAGCAGGAGATGCGGACGGGCGTGGAGCCGCAGCCCCCCGGACCTGGAAGGCCACCTCGCCCGGCTGGGGGACCATCTCCTGGCAGGATTATCAGAGCCCATCTGAGTCAACCATGCATAAAAACAGGAAGAGCTGGGACAAGATCCTTCACCTTCCTTTGATTGTCGTGGCCCAATTGTTTCCTCGCGGCGACGCCATCCGGCTGCTTCGCGGACGCTCCTCTGCCTCGGTGCAGTCAGCTGCCCCCACCCCAGACGCCACGGCGGAGGCAAGGGCACTGGGGATGTGGGGCCCTTCTGCAGAGCAAAGGCCACGGATCGCGTGGCCGCCAGATACACGGAAAGACTTGGACCTCGATCTGGTCTTTCAGGGCAAACCCAGGGGGCTTTCCGAGGCTGCGGGGACAGCTGATGCTGATGTGGAAACAGCCCCTCAAAACGCCTTCAGCTGCAGAGTGACAGAGGAGCTGCCTGGACAGGATGCGGGTGACCCTGGCAAGGGGGTAGGGAGAGCGCCCGGCTCGGCTCCCCGCACCCACCTCCAGCAGCCAGGAGCGGAAAGGAAGTGCAGAGGGCTGGAAGCGCCGGCCTTGGTGGGGAGGGTCGCCCAGCCTCCGGCGCTTCTGTGAAGGTTTTGCAGTGTATTGTCGTCCCTGCACAGGATTCACTGTGGCCCCTGGTGCTGGAGGAGACCCCAGAGCCCCAGGAGGCAAAAGAATCTGTCCCTTACTTGCCTCGCTGCCCCACTAGATACGCACACACACGCATTCACGCGTGCACGTGTGTCTGTGCACACACACACTCAGGAACCTCTTCCCCGGGAGGTGAGTGAGTCCTTGCCTCCTGCAGAATTTACGAGACCACCTGAGGCCAGTTGGGCTTTGCGCACTTCTCCCACCTGCAAAGGTGACCTCCGAGCTTCCGGTGACCCTTGGGCATTTCCAAACTCCAGACAGCCAGGTGTTTTGCCGCCACCTGGCACCCTCTCCTGGAACCTCACCGCACGCATCTTTTAAGGACCCACAGCGGCTCCGAGAATGTCCAGTGTGAATGCACGGCCGAGATTGTGAGGGGTTTGCTGATCCTGTGGACCACGTGTCCACAAAAGAAACCGGCGCAAAGCACGTGGGCTCAAGCCTCTGCTCTGACCCCTTCATCCTCACCTCTCTGCACCTGCCAGATGGGCAAAGGGAGGCTGCCATCCGCCTCCTGCCCGGGATCCTGGGGACGATGTGAGCTCACGGGAGAAAAGAGAAGAAGCGGGGCTTGGTGACAGGGTCACCTAGGGCAACGGGAGTGGCTGGAATGACAATGCTAGTGGCCAGCAAACTTCCAAAGGAGGAGACGCCTGGCTCTCCCCCTCCCTCAGGGCTCTGACAATACACGGCAAGCTGAATCGAGTTTGGGTGACCGTGACATCCTGGGCCCCTGCAGCACCAGCTGACCCTTCTCCAGGATGAGCAAGGGAGGCTGCTGTTGGGTAGAGAAGGTGGGCTGGTCCAGAATCTCTCAACCACAAGTGACAGAAAGCCAGCTCAAACTGGCCGCCGCCTAAAGCAGAGTCACTCGAGGTAGAACAGCTTCAGGCATGGCTGGTTCCAGGAGCCCCGTCACCAGAACTTGACGTCTCTCTCCCTTTGTCCTGGTTCTGCCTTCCTCTGTGTTGGTGTCATTCTCAGGCAGCCTCTCCCCTCTCTCCTTTTCTTCTGGTCCAAGCAAACAAACGCTGATTGCCCCCAAGAGTTTGAACCTAAGGCCTGGGGCTGGCCCTCACTGCCCTGGCGTGGGTCTCTGGTTAGGGGCAGAGTCAGCCCCCCTGAGCTCGAGGACTAAGGATAGGGTGGGGGCATGGCTGCCCCCAGGAAAATCAGGGTGCTGTGGCCAGAAGCAGCTGGAACTGACGGCGACAGGCCACCGTGGGCACCCATGGCTGTTGCGAGCATCAGCTGAGCATTCCGGAAGCAGGCAGAGTAGAATTCAGGTCCTGGCTCGTCTCTCTGTGTGATTTGCGTCGGTCTCGGTCTCTCTGCCAGGGCCGGAGCGTGGGCCTGCTCCGGTCACCCTGGCCTGCTGCAAGGCTTGTTCCGATGACCGATTGCCATGGAACAAGCCACCCCAACCTTGGCACAAAACAACCACCGTTTCATGATCCCCACGAACGTGGGTGTCAGAAATCAGGGCAGGGCGCAGCACTGACCCGTCACTCCTGTTCGGCCATGTTTGAGCCTCAGCTGGGAAGATCTGGACAGCCGGGCACGGAGCCCTCTGGAGCCTTTCCACTCACACGTCTAGTGCCCAGACTGGGGTGACTTGGGGCGGGGCTCAGCTGGGGCTGTAGACTGGGGCGCCTGCGTGTGTCCCCTCCATGAGGTTCGGGCTTCCTCACGGCATGGCCGCTCGGGGGAGCCGGACTCCTCATGAGGCAGCCGAGGGGTCTCAGGGGGAGCAAAGGAAGAATTACGTGGCCTTCGACGAGCCAGCCTGGGAAACTCTGCAGCGTTATTTCCACCATGCCTGACGGGTTGAAGTAGCCCCAAGCCCACCCACGTGCAAGAGGAGAGGGCAGAGACGTCACCTGCTCATACGCAGAGCGTCAAAGAATTTACAGCCGTGTTGGACAGCCATCGCCAACCTCAAATGGGATGACAGATTCTCAAGGTGGGGGGCAGGGATTTTGCCCCCAGAAGCTCTTTGGCAGTGCCTGGTGCGATGGTTCTCAGTGGTTATGTCCCCAAATTCATAGGTTGAAAACCTAACACGCAAGGGAATTCCCTGGCGGTCCAGTGGTTGTAGGACTTGGTGCTTTCACTGTGTGGCCCCGGTTCAATTCCCAGTCGGGGAACTAAGATCCTGCAGACCGCGTGGCATGGCCAAAAGAAATAAACAAAAACCTAACACCCAAGATGACAGTATTAGGAGGTGATGGAGCCTTTGAGATGGGACTGGTGCCCGTAAGAGGCCCCACAGAGCATCTTGTCCCCTTCCTCCACGCAAGGGCACAGTGGGAAATGACCACACTGGCACCCTGATCTTGGGCTCCCAGCCTCCAGAACTGTGGGAAGACCCCGCCTCTGGGGTTCTGTTATAACCGGCCGAACGCACTGAGACACTGGGCATGTTTCTGCTGTCACAACTGGGTCAGAGTGTGGGGTTCGGGCAGCGGGGGAGGGGAAGCATCCTACAGGGCACAGGACAGCCTCCTCAGAGAATGACCCAGCCCGTGGGGCCTCGGTGGAGAGACCTGGGGCTGAGGGATGTGGCCTCCAGGTGTGGTCCCTCTGGCGGTCCCCGGGGCACTTTCTGGGCCCGTCCAGGGGCTGTGGTGTGGCAGGACAGCGGCCCTGAAGAGCAGCTCCCCACCCCCAGCTGAGCTCTTTGGGCGGCAACGGAGGCCCGAGCTCTGGGCTGGGATGGGGGAGAGCCAGGTCCATCCTAGGTCCCCACTCTGCCCCTTCGGCCTGGTGGTCCCCATGAGTCACTCCCCCCCCCCCACCTCACGGCCCTCCTTACTCCTTGGAGGCAGGAGGGGTTTCCCTGGATGAGCTATGACAATCTAGGGGCTGGAGAATCCTGAGAAGTCCTCCGATAATGGCCAGTGCCTGCGTAGACCTGGCCAGCGCGATTGGCCTGACCCCCAGGACCAACATGTCCTCCCCACGCGACTGTCCGGCCGGAGGGGCTCCGGCCTGTTCACAGATAGCTCGGGTTTTCTTTAGTTCCTCTCTTTTCTCTCTGCCCACCCCCGACCCCGCCCCGGGTTTCCCTTGAAATGCCAACCAAACAGACAGCCGCGAAAGGCAGCCCCAAACCGCAGCCTTCCGGGGCTGCTCTAAGCAGCGGCCTGAGAGGCCCAGGCCGGGCGTGCGTTGGGCCATTTTTGGAATTCTTCAGGAGTGAGAGCAGCCCGGCTGTCAAGGGAGCTCTGTTCACAGAGACCGACCCGGCGAAGGAGAGAGGGTGCGCTATTGTCTGGGCTGGGCTGCGGGCCGCAGGAATGCACTGGAATGCCGGCCCGCGTGGCACGGCCCCAGAGCGGGGCCTTTGTGTGCAAACACCGGCAGCCCGGCCATCCCATAAGTAACGATGACCTCACTGCTAGGGCTGGACAGGCCTCCGGGTTCCAGGATTCTGTACTGTGACGGGGTGGGCACACAGGGCGGGCCCAGCTTCCCCAAGGAACACCTGTCACTGGGGGATCGGTTGTCCATAGGTAGATTGCTTTGACTGGGGGGCCAGCTGACCACCCCCCGGGAGCCTGACACCACCCCCTCCATCAGGGCTGGGGACCTCAGTCCCAGTCGGATGCTATGAAAGTGCACATGGGGACAGGGCGGGGGGGGGGAGGGGAGGCGCTGGACCAGCCCACCCTCAGGGTGACGATGCCCACTCTGCCCACTCCAGGTGACATTCTGCGGTCACTTCATCCCTGTGAGCCGAGCTTTCTTCAGCAGCAAAACCAGGACCGCAGGTTAGATGTTCCCATATGCCTCGTCCAGGAGGTCAAGGTCAACATCACCAAGGTCAACGTCACCAACATCAACAAGGTCAGTGGTGAGTTAAGTCACGTGGGCTGTGAGTACTCGAACAGTACTGCACCCCAAGGTCCTTCTCACCCAAACCCACGATCCCAGCCTCATCATGACATAACCTCAGACACACCCATCGAGGGGCATCCTACAAACACCTGACCAGCGCCCCCCACAGGTCTGCGAAGTCATCGAAAACAAGGAAAGTCTAAGAAGACAGTCGCAGCAAAGAGGAACCTGAGGAGATGTGACGACCAGTGTGTCCTGCATGGGATCCTCGAAAAGAAAGAGAATATTGGGTAGAAGGTAAGGAAGCCTGGATAAAGTGTGGAGCTGATGAGCCGTATTGTATCGATACTGGTTTCCTAAGTGTGACAGACGCACCATGCCCATCGTAGACGGTACGACTGAGGGAAACTGGATGTCTGCCAACTTTCTGGAAACTAAAACTGCTGTAAAATTAAGAGCATCATATATACTAAAGAACAGGCCACCTGTGGCTACGTAGCAAGTGCTCAGTAAACGGGAGCTCTGATTAGAGGTGCCAACCTTCCCCCCATCACTCTAGACTCAGACACGCGTGACAACTCAGAGAGAGACTTCTCACTTTAATCTGCACAATGGATGACACTGAAGTTATCTTATGATGAGGAGTAGAAGAAATAAGGATGCAGGAGTGCATTGTGAGGAAAAGCAGGGGACTAGACTGTGAGAACATTGAGAGCAAGGGCTGGGTCTTTGTTTCCTTGGTATCCCCGGGATCTGATCCAGAGGGTGGTGCACAGAAAATGCTCAACAAGTTTGTTGGATAAAGGAAGGGAGGGAGGAAGGGAACACGAATAGTAGAATGAATAGATGGAAATGGGTGGATGAATGGATAGATGAATGAATACTAGATGGATAGATAAATGGATGATAGATAGATGAGTGGATTATGGACGGGTAGATGGATGGTGGATGGATGGGTGGATGGAGGATAGATGGATGGATGGATAAATGAATGGACGGATGAATGGATGGTGGATGGATCAATGGATGGATGGACGGATGAACGGATGGATGGATGGATGGATGACAGATGGATGGATGGATGGATAGGTTGATGGATGGATGATAGATGGATGGGTTGATGAGGGGTGGATGGTGGGTGAATGGCTGGCTGGATGAACGGATGCATTTGTTGGGTTCGGGAGGGGGAATTGGTTGGAAGCTCTTCACCCTCCACTCAAGTTGTGTCTTCTCCCTTGACAAATGAGATGATCTCTGGGATCACTATTTACCAAACCCTGTGTTTACCTGAATTGAATTATCCCACGCTGGGGAGGTGAGGATTATTGTAAAGAACTAATTTATCCCCAGGTGATGCTGTCAACACTGGCAACGGGGATCGCTTGCCAAAATAAGATCGTCTGTGTTCCTGTGAACTCTGAAATCCCCTGCGCAGGGTGGAAAGCACCAGAATCCTGGGGATTTTTCTAGAGTGGATTTTGTTTTGCCAGCGAGAAAGAGTTGCAGCCATATACAAGTGGTCAGAGGTGACCTGCCAAACCGGGAGCCCCTTTCCGATCCCTCGGGTCGGCCATCACCGTGACCACCTGCCTTGGCCCAAAACGACAGGATCCTCCACAGACAGCTTGGCAAGGCCACGGCCTGACCACTCACCACATCCCCACCCGGCATCCCTCCCCCACCTCACGGCCCCAGAGTCTGGGATGGAACACGAGAGTTTGAGGTCCTCCGCCACCGTGTGAAATCACAATAAACGGCAGATGTATGTCTTAGTGGGGAATCAGCTTACAAAACCACGTGTACAATAGATGCCCAACTTTGTAAATCTATAACCACCTGTGTAGAAATAGAGTCTGGAAGACCACAGAGAGCAGGTCTCCTAGCCAGCGCCCATGGAGCTGAGCCCACGTGCGGGGCTCCCGCTGTAGCTGTCTCCACTGGGGTCCATGCTCTGCTGACCGTCCCACCTGGCGGCAGCTCCGGGATCCCCCTGCCCCTCTGCACCCCTGACACACCTGCCAAGGTCAGCCTTGTTCACACGGCTGCTGATGCTGCTGTGCTTATAATTGATCCGTTTCAGTAACTGTTACATCAACCAATGAAATCTTAAGTGCAAAAGGAGTTATTCATTCTGTGGAAACTAAGCTTTAGGAAACATCGATGCCTATAAGTTGCTAAAAAAAAAAAATAAAAAAGCTTCAACTGAGTGATGGGTTAAGGTAGCAGTAAACAATTGTGGTAAACATTCGTAACATTCTAGAAAAATCCTGTATTTGGACTGTGAATTCGGAATGTAGAACTCCAGGCAGGAGCAATACGAAATGCGTGTACATTTGCACCACTTGAGGTTAAAACAAAGTATAAACCATGAGCAGAAACCGCCATTGTCCTTCTCCCTGTTTTGAATGGCGCGTTCCTTTCACCAGCCTCCTGACAGCCCGGCCTGGGTTGGAGGAGACAACATCTTCTCCTCGAAATGCTGGGCATGGCTGTTCTAGGATTGTAAGTGATTTTTACTTTCTTCTTTGTATTCTTCTGCATTTTGCAAATTTTATCCAACCGACATGTATCAATTTATTTTATAACCAGAAAGGAAAAGTATGTTTAACCAGCATCAGCTCGTTCGGAGGGTCGCTGTTCCCAGGCAACCTCTGCCAGGAGCTGCACCTTCAAAGGTCGGGGTTGCTCCACCACAGTGTTGGGTCATTTGGGGCTGGACCGTTCTTGCAGGGGGCGGGGGATGGCGAGGAGGCTGTCCTGTGCACGGTGGGGTGTTTAGCTCCTCAAGAGGCCAGCGGCACCGCTCCGCCCCACTTGGGACAGAGGAACGTCTCCAGACATTGCCAAATATCCCCTAGGGGTTAACCTCACTGGAGGCTGAGAACCACTGATCTAAATAAAAGAGCTTCTAGAATCCTACATGTCTGTCCTGGGCAAAGCCTTGAGCCAGCAGAACGTACCGGAAGGTCTGCTCCATTTCCCTAGACCCACCCACATTCCACACCCCACCCTGGGGACCCCAGCCTCCTCACTGTCCCCACCCGTGTCCCCTTCACACCAAACGTCAGACAGGTGACGCTCAAAATGCTTTCAGTTATCCGGATGTTTTGGCTTCACAGAGTCATACCCTGGACAATTGGAACCAGTGTGCGTCTAAACACCATCTTTACATTTTCACCGCTATGAGGTGCTGCACAAAGAAGATCCTGGCTCTGTCTCTCCAGAAAAGGTTATTTCCCGAGGTGGATGGACCCCTGCGCTGGCCACCTCCTCCCACAATGGACCGACAGGGCAGGAATCCAGCCCCTCGGGTGTCACTTTCTTCTTAAGCTTCACTTGCTCTTTTTTCCATTCCTGGAAAGACGTTGGCTTTTTCTGAAGCTGGAAAAGCCCTCGAAGATTCCAGCAAAAGTCAGAAGCGTGAGGCAGGGGCCACTCCACATGGCCACACCCCCTGCCTCCCTGCGTGGGAGAAGATCTGCTACATCTCCCGCCCCACCCACCTTTAGCCATATGCTCTGGGTGGGGCCTTGCTAGGGACCCTGACCCTTCCGCTCCCCAGAAACAGGTTAGGCTTGACCACCTGTGGTCCCTCCAGCCATATCCTAGGGGTCTGGGCAGTGTACCCAGGAAATCTTTCCTATCAGGGTCCACTCATTCTGAACCCAGAAAAGCCAAAAGGGAGCTGAGTGGGTGAGGCATGAAGGTGAACGCAGAGGAAGCACGGGGAGGGAACGTTCTGGAATGTCTGGTGGTCCTTCCCTGTGGAGGGCACACTGGGAGAGGAAGAAGGCGGACCGTGCCTCCAAGGGCCAGGACTTCTGGGCTTTACTGGGCAGACCACACGCCCAAGACTGACAAGGTAAGCCGTTGGGGGTAGGAAGAAGCATTAGACATTTATCCTTATTTTCTCATGCTTTTTTTCCCCAAATAACAGCTTTATTGATACATAATTCACATACCACACAATTCACCCAAAGTGTACGATTCACTGGTCTTTAACTCATTCACCAAGTTGTGCAGCCATCACCATCAACTAATTTCAGAACATTTTCATCAGCCCCGAAGAGAAACGTCCTACTCATTAGCAGTCACTCCACACCTGTCGCCCGCCAGACCCTCGTCACCACGAATCTACTTTCTGTCTCTATGGATTTGCCATTCTGGACTGAATCCTATAATATGTGGCCTTTTGCAACCGGCTTCCTTCACGGAGCGTAACCTTTCATCTGTGTTGTAGCATGTTCCTGTACTTCATCCTTCTTAGGGCTGAAAAGTATGCCGTCATATGGACTACCGCCGTCTGCTTCTCTATTCATCAGCGGATGGGTATTTGCGCTGTTCACGCTTTTTATGCTGCTGTGAACACTCACGTACATGTTTTAGCATGGACTCATGCTTTCATTTCCCTTGGACACATACCTAGGAGTAGAACTGCTGGGTCATACAGCCGCTCTGTGTTTAACATTTTGAGGAACTGCCAAACTCTTTTCCGAACCGACTGTGTTATTTTACGTTCCCACCAGCAACGAACCAGATTCCAATGTCTCCTCATGCTCGCCCACACTTGTTATTGTCTGTCTTTTAAATTTTAACCATCCTAGTGGATATGAAGTACATTCTAGGTACTTTCGCCATAAGCATCTTTGCCATAGACATCTTTGCTGCAAGCATTTTTGCTGCAAACATTTTCACCACATAACTAATTGGCCATAAGGCAAGTTTGCCATAAAAGATTAAATAACGAAAAATAAAAGAAGGACATTAAAGAGGACATAATGAAACATGAGAAATGAATAACAAAATTAAAAAGACTTTATCACAAAATACAAAACATTTGAATACACTTAAGATACGTGTAGATTCTCAACAGCACTGTGCAAATGATGGATTTTATTCTTTGAGTTGTACCTAAGCTCTTGTCTTCCAGGTCATTGTATTTTCTACAGTTTTTTTGCTTGTTGATTTGTCTCCTTGTTCAGCATCACATCTTTTCTTTTTCTTTAATTTCTTCTTTTGTTAAGAAAGGTGTCAGTTTCCAAACACTAGGAGGGGTGTTTGTACCTGAGCTCTGGACCATATGCAGTGACAGCCTCCACACTGCTATGTGCCCCTGACCTGCTGTCACATGTCCATCGATAGACATTCCAAAGTCCTATTGTGGGTTCAACTTACGTATTCCACGAATACAGGTTGTCTTTCCATTTACTTAGGTCTTCTTTAGTTTCTTTCAACAAATTTATAGTTTTTGCACTTGTTTTCTTAAATTTATTCTTAAGTCTTTTATTCTTTTTGATATTACTGTGAATGGAATTCTTTTCTTCACTTCATTTTTGGATTGTTCATTGCCTGGATGGGCAGAGTTTCAGCAAGAAGAGAGAGCAGACAGATGTGGGACCAGAGGTGGAGGGATAGCTTGCAGCCCAGCTCTACCAGGACCAGATGGGCCATCTTGGTTTGGGGGCGTGTCCCCACAAAAGATACGTTCAAGTCCTAATGCTCAGAACCTGTGAATGTGATCTCATTTGGAAAGAAGGTCTTTGTAGATGTAATATTGCAAAATTAAGATACATCAAGTTAAGAGAAGGTCATGCTGGATTAGGGTGGCCCTAATCCAATGATAGGATGAGGCAACTTTGGACATAGACACAGAGGAGATGCACAGGGGAGAAAGCTATGTGACCACGGAGGCTAGAGTGATCTGGCTACAAGCCAAGGAATGCCTGGAGCTCCCCGAAACTGGAAGAGACAACCAAGGATCTTTACCGTGAGCCTTAGGAGGGAACACAGCCCCACTGATACCTTGATTTGGACTTCTGGACTCCGGAACTGGCAGAGAATAAATTTCTGTCTTAAGCCCCCCAAATTGTGGTCATTTGTTACAGCAGCCCTAGGAGGCAAATACCGTGGGCTAGGGAACGAATCTCTCCTCTTTCAGTTTCCTCACCTGGAGAATAGAAATAATGATATCATCCCAAATAATGATCCCATATCATTACACAGACTCTTCCCAGGCATGGGAAGAGTCTGTGTAATGATGGATGTAAAGCCATGAGGACAGAGCCCGGCACATTATAAGCCATCAACAAAGAGGAGATTATTTCCAGTCCTGTTTCAAGGGGTTACTGCAAGTTTTAAATGAGATAATGGACCTGAAATTCCTTTGCAAGCAGCAAAGCACTAGAGAAATGTGAGACTGTTGATCTTTCTGGAGATGCAGATACGGAATGAAGTCAGGTGATGCTCCAGGGGAAGCAGGTGCTCAGGTCCTCAGAGGGTCTCAAGTCTATAAAGTTTCTCCCTGGGCCAACAGGGCAAAGAGCGGAGAGCGGAGGTCAGCAGCTTGGACCCAGCCTCTGCTACCCAGCCTGGCTAAGCTGCACTGTGACCTCGGCCCCCACAGAAGGGTGTGGAATGCTGAGGCTCCCGCTTCGTGGTGCCAGGATGCTGCTCTAGGCGCAGACGCCCACGCCTGCAAGGTGGCGCCTGCAAGGTGGCCTCCATTCTCCCTCTACTAATTTGGTGCCTGGCACAGTATTACCCACCATTCCGCAAGCACGCTCGTGCCACTGCAGCCCAGACCAACGACCCCAGTCTTTCGGCGCATGGATGCTGGGGGTGGACAGAGTTTCTGCACAAAGTATCAAAGCTTCGACCACAGCTCCACCAGCTCGGCGCTCCCAGCATCAGCCTGCTCATTCATTCGTTCAATATTGCTGTGTTAAGAGTCAGCCACACGCCAGGCACTGGGGACCGCGCAGAGCACAGTGGTCAGTGTCTGGGTAAAATCCTGCTGGAAGTGGCCAGCAAGGTCGGCCACGGGCCATCGTGTCCACTCCCTCCCACAACCCCGTTCCAGCCCGTGCCTGCAGGGCACCCAGGCAGCCCCCCTTTCCAAGGAGGTGGTGCTTAGGGCTTCGTGCAGCTCAAAAGGCCTGAATTCAAGTTTCTGTTTTTCAATTTGCTTCACAAAGCTTTGGGCCCCTCCCCCACCTGTGCCATGTCTGCTCAGGGGGCCAGACCTGCCCATTTCCTCCTGCCCCGGTCCCCAGGCTGGCTTGATCAGGAGCGTATTGATGATCAAGGTACCTGGGATCTGGTAGGCACCCAGGATTGAGTCTGTTAGCCCATTTTACAGATGGGAAAACTGAGGAGAGGAGAAGGCTGGCTGCATGACCAGGTCCAGAGGAAAGGCCAGCTTACTGAGTCTGGGGTCTTCCCTGCTGGTTGGGCATGCCCATCTCCAGGGCTCTGGTCCCTCTCTGTTGGCCACCCCCAACTTCCAAGACCAAGGCCCCAACAAGGTCTCACTCCCTCCCATGGGCGCACTCCTGCAGAAGCTGGGGGAAGGTCTGAAGAGGTGGGGTGGGCGGGCCTCCCCTCTTGTCCAAGCAGCCAGCACTCCTCTGTCCCTCCCTCTGGGCTGTGAGGCAGGAGCTGGGGACGCAGGCCTGCCAGGCTGCTTAGGTGTGAGCATCACCTGTAAAGGGGAGGACCATCTAGAAACGTGCTATCACCTTGATCCTGTATTGCCAACAAGTCTTGAGGGAGGTAGAAGCCAGGGTCCACATTTTATGGAGAAAGGCAAAGCCCAGGGGTGAGATGTGAATGATGAGTTCATGGTCACGGGCACAGCCCAGAGATCAGCGTCCCACCTGGACGAACGGCGTGCAAATCCTTCAAAGAGCCCAGGCCCCTGCTCAGGTGAATCTGGGTCATAGAGCTGCCGAATTCCCCACCCCCTGGAAGGCTCTCTTCAGCATGGCCTGTGATGTTGTACTGGTCGGATGGGCCAGACGGGCCTGACCCGTAGCCCCATGGCCCGCCTGGCCTAGCCTGGCTTCCCGAAGGACTGCATCTCTCCTCTGAAGACACACCTCTACCCGCTGGCAGACCCGCGTCCTCTGGGGATGCCTCCGATGTCTTCCACCAGCTATGAGCCACTTGGTGACACATCTCGGCCTTGGAAATGGGAAATGGCCACGCTGGTTCTCGGGAACCAAGGAGGTCTCGGGTCAAACAGAGACTGGGCTCTGCTCATGAGAAAGGGGAGCAGCCCTGGGATCTCAAAAATCGGCAGCCCATCTGCATGGAGGGGCCAAGGCGGAAGATGAGCGATTCATAGTCTCGGGCCCCTGCGTGGGCCCTGGGCTCAGTCGACCTCTCCGAGGTCCAGATAGATGATGTTAGGTGCCCGGGTCCATAGTGAGCCAGCACGGAGCTGGGGCTCGAACCCAGGGCCCTGCATTCTGGTTTGCCTTCCCGGCCTCCCCTCAAAAGCCTTCTCACCCGATGAGGGATGCTGTGGGGAGCTTGGTATCCATCGCCTTTCACTTGGGAAAGAAATCAGAAATCCGTCAACTTGGAGTTTGATGGGAATATTTAACTAATACGTGGATGCCCGTGTTTCTAAATGTTTTGTGGTAACATACAGTTGAAATGACTGCAAAGTAGTGTACCTATTCCATATTCTGAGCCACACGCCTGAGGTTAGCCTTCCTGATACAGCACGTGGCTGGAGGATGACCCGCGAAGCCTTCTGTTTGCTTCTTCCCAAACGGCCCAACAAGATGGACGGTGGAGGCGTCTCTCCGTTTCCATAGGGTTATCGTTAACGGCTCAGGGCTCCAAGCGGAAACGTGAACGCGAGAGATTGAGGCATCTGGAAACGGCTTGTCATCACCGTCCAGTTGGGGGACCCTGGCAGCCACACCTGGGGGCCCGAACGCCGTCCAAGTCACCAAAGCAGAGGAAGCATTTGCTTCCCGATCGTGCCTTATATAAGCTCCAAAGGCCCCGCCAGAAGCCCATGGGGGTGTGCCACGATTATTATCCCGATTTCCCAAATTTACCACGTGTCATTTGTCCCCATCAAGAGGAAGGTGATACTTGGAATTAGCCCCTAACTCGCCCATTCAATTGGCAAGCAGCAAAGGGAAGATGCTCGGACCCCCGTCGGATGCCAAAGCCAGATCCTTGGCACGCGGCTGTCCTGACTCTGTAGCGGAGGGACAGAGGCCATGGACCAGAGGTTGGAGGTCTGGGTGCCCACCAGGAGGGAGGCCCTGGCGGACGGGTCTGCCCTGCCCCCACGGATGGTGACAGTCAGCAGGGACGGGGCACGGGGACTTTGCCTTCTCAGCCTGGGGTCTCCTTGCGTGAGCTGGGGTTTGGGGGTCTGAGAAGAACCACGGAGGGGGAGGGGGAGGTGACTTCAGTGTCTCCAGCCACAGGCCGGCGTGTTCTCTGCGCGTCGGCGCTTGAAGCGCATCTGGCCCCGCATCTCTGGACACCTACAGGTACGAGGAGCTCAGCCAGCGGAGACGGCAGCGCTTCTGCAGGGCCTCGATGAGCGCCCGACCTGCGTGCTCTCTGGTGGCCTCGGCTTGGGCTTTCGCTGAATCTTCCAGCAGCGTCCCGGGTACCCCAAGCGTCCCAGAGGCCGGCACAGCCCACCGCGCGGGGAGGGCTGGGAGACCCTTGAGACCACCCGGAAGCGCAGGGACAGATTTGGGAGCCTCAGGGAAGCACAGACGGCGGGGTCCCTAGTGGGGCGCTTTCCCGGCATCTGGGTGCAGACGTGGCGGAGGACGTCTCTCTGGAGCCGCAGGACGTCTGCCTCTCGGATGGATCCACCTAACACGTGATGGGCGCGTCTTTCAATGGCTGAGTTGTTTGATCTACGTGGTGCTCAGACATCTGAAACTGAGCTGCAGACACGGAACAGCAGGACCTGCCTCTTGGCGCCCAGAGTCCTTCCCGGGGATCCGAGCATTTCAGAGCCACGCCTCATCCACCGCCCGCCAAGCATCTCTCCACTGGTCTCCATGCGCTCTGGGCAGACCAGCCAGGTCCGCCTAGCAAGGCTCTCCCCCTGTCCCCAGTGGTCCTTCTACTCCCCAAGGCCCTCGCCCCCAACCTCTGCATCCTCCCCTCCGTGGCAGCCCGTTGCTCCCCTCCCCACTCAGCGTCTGCCCATCAGCATCCCGCACTCACGGGGTACCTAGGGCCCCAGGGCAGGAGTGGCTTACCTTGCTTCCCTTCCTGCCCAGCCAGGGTGAATGGTAGACAGCTAGGAGGGTCTTTGCACAGACCCTGCCAAGCTAGACCTTCCAACCAGCCCTGCTGGAGCTGGCAGAGGGCTTCCTGCCCGCCAAGGTGTGTGGTTTAGGCAGCATGTCCGGGAGCTGGGTTCCCGCCTTCATTCCCTCCCTCCCCCACCCCGCTCCCTCCTTCCAACGAGCACTGGCTGGACCACCCAGCAGCCCTCCCTGCTCACTCGAGATGCCCTCACCCTGTCTCCATCCAGACCCTGCCCCTGGGCTCGGGGCTCCACACTCCTGGGTCGTGATTCCGACCTCTCAGCGTCTTTCTGGAGGCTGCGGGGAAGGCCTGAGTGTTCCCTCAAAGGCGATTCTGGGGGGCGGGAGTTGCTGAGGGAGATGGGGGACGGGAGGTGGGTTGAGGATGCGAGGGTGGAGGTGGGGGGTCCCCAGGGGTGGGTGTCACGCATCCAGAGTCCTGGCCCCGGGACAGCCACGTGCTGGTGAAGGAGAGCCACCCACACGGGCAAAGCAGGAGGTCTTCCTCTCTATGAACTTCCCGCTCTCACCCAACTCCATCCTCCAGAAAGGACAAGGGAGCGTGTGCCCTCTAGGCCAGACAGCGGAGCCCTCTCCTGTGAGGACACAGGCCCCTCCGGCTCCTTGCGGGGGGTGCGCATCTTTGTGGGGGAGGCCCCCGTGCCGAGGGCTCTGTTCACAAAGCCGTGGTAAGGCTGGGGAGACCAGGGCACCACGCGGGCTAGCCTGCGGGCTGGCTGACCTCAGGGACAGCGTGCTGAGGCTGTGCGAGGGCCGGGGTGACACCTTGCTTGCACGGAGGGGAGCGAGCAGGCCTGAAGAGAGAAGGGAACTCCTGGTAGAGGATGAACCTCTGCTTGAATAGCCCTGGCGTTGGAAGGTCACTACCTGCACGGCCCGCCCGCCCATTTGGGGACATTCAGCTGTGAGACAGGTTTTCCTGCCTCCAGCTGAAACCTCGCTCCCTGGAGTGTCCTCTGGCCATGGCCCCGTCCCCTTCCACATAGCGCCCGGGAGACATTTGCCAACCCCAGGCTTGGCCCTGGCTTTCCCACCAGCTCCAACACCCCTGGTTTCTCTGCGACACCTTGGTGTGTCCCTTCAGGCCCAAAGCAAACCGCCCGCCCCGAGAAGCCTGGGCCTGGAAGTGCTTCGTGGAAGAGACACCTGCCGATGGCTTTCCATCCAGACGCCAGGCCGCAGACACAGCCTCTTAGAAGGTGCAGAGAATCGGCCTCCAGAAGGCTCCAGGGCGTCTGGAAGCCTCTGGCAGGGGGGCGTGGCGAGCTCCCTGTCTGCCACCCTTTTCGCCAGGCACCTGGTCCTGCTTGTTTGCAACAGTAGCTCCTGGATCAAAGTCCCACCAAGACTCATAAACTGAGGAACGTTCCAGCAGAAAGGGCACTTGGATCTCAGGCAGACAAAAACAAACACACACACAAACCCCAAGAGGGTAGGTTACACCTTGGTCCTGCCCTCCTGCCTCTTCCCACTACTCAGCCCTCTGGGCCCTCTGGGATCAGTTTATCTGAAAACCACAGTTACTGTAGCTCTCAGAGTCACCCTGACCTTGGGTCCACAGACGCACCTGCTCAAATCAAGTCAAACAAACCAGCCGTTTAATTCTGGGGACATGAGAGGCACATCTGAGTTTCTGGGTGTCCCCACCCTGGACGGTTCCCTTAACACACAGCCCTGGGGTGGCCACTGGCCCCAAGGCCTCCAGCTGGGGTCGGCCGGCCCGCTCCTTCTGTCACTGCAGAGGGCTGAGACAAGGGCTGCAGGACACAGAGGAAGGAACTGGGCTCGGGCCCCCCGGGAGGAAGGAGTAACAGAGGTGTCGGGAAACTTCCTCCAAGCGGTTGTGCGGGTCCCAAGGGCAGCGAGCGAGCTTCCCCGGTACCTGTGAGCAGCTTGGCTCCGAGTCAACGGGAAACCAGGACTCCAGCCTTGCTCCAGGCAGCATTTCTGGAAGGCACCCTGACCGCATCACCAACCTGCTTAAATAGTCATAATTAAACATGGTGCTGAGTGAAAGAAGCCAGCTGCAGAAGATTACATACTGTCTGATTTGCAGGAAAGCCCAGAGCAGGGACCGTCTCAGCGAGACGAAGGTGCGCACGCCAGAAACCGGATCAGCCCGACCCTCCCGCCCTCGCTCCCATGCCTGAGAGTCTGATCCTGCCACAGCCTCCAGGGGCCCCCGTGCCTCCTCCAGCCCTGCCCACAGGCCCTGTCAGCCGCTCCCCACGGGCCCTCGCTCCTGGCTCCCTCCTGCCACAGGGCCTTTGCACATCTCGTCCATTCCTGTTCATCCTCCAGAGCTCAGCTAAACCGTCCATTTCTCTGGGAACCCTGGGATGCTGACCTCCCTGGATGGTCAACTCCCAGGAGCTCCAAGTACATCTCCTTGGCTACCTACCATTGTTACCATTTGACATTTATTTTTGTCTCTCTCCCACGAGGACGTGAAATTTGCCACAACAGAGATTGCATCTGGTCTGTTTCACCACTGCACCCTGGGCCGCCCAACACAGCGCCTGCACAGAGAAGACCGTCAACAAACACTCGTTGAAAGAAGGGAGAAACTCTGTGTTCCCCTAATGACGCCCCCTGACCACTCTGCAGCCAGGGCACTACGTGGCTAGGTGACCTTGGGCCCCCAGTGCAGCCTCATCCTCCCTCAGCACAGACAGCGTTTCAAACAGATGGCCTTCGATTTCCCTCCGAGACCTCAATCCTGCGACGATCTCCCCGTCTCCTTGTGCCTGGTGTGGGTGACAGCGAAGCCAGTCAGATCCTCATCTCCTCGCTGGTGATCTGTTTTTACCCCTGGAAGCTATTAGGAGTTCCCCTCCATCCCTGCTGTTCCAAGTTGCCTCCAAATCAGTCTTTGAGGTGCATCATCTCTCGGTTTCCTTTTCGATGCTTCCCCTTTTCAGTCTTCCTGCCTGACACCGGGCAGACCCTGTCTGGCTGAAGATTCCCATCTTCCATGGTTTCTCCCACCTTCACCTGGTCTTTGTTGGGAGTTCGGAACACCTGGATCCACCTTCTGCGGTGCCCCGTCCTCTTTTCTGTTTCAATCTCGCGGTGCTTTCATTCCGGCTCCTGGGAGAATTCTTCGGTTTGTACT
This sequence comes from Tursiops truncatus, assembly GCF_011762595.2. NCBI lineage: Eukaryota > Metazoa > Chordata > Mammalia > Artiodactyla > Delphinidae > Tursiops > Tursiops truncatus. The sequence goes on from NC_047041.1 coordinate 104,445,396, forward strand.
TGCAGCTCATGAACACGTTCTTTGGCGAAGTCCACCAGGCTATTCAGTGCATTTTGGTTTTGTTTTCAACAATCAAATGTCTAACTCCCAAGCTCCCTAACTGCTCCTTTATTGGATGTCCTCCTGCCTTGCCTGAAGACGCTAATACTCACGTATGCGCGTTTAAACTCTTCTTCTGTTTGCCCTGTTAACTTTATTTCCACAGGTGCTACTTTTTCTGTTTGCGGGTCTGGTGTTCTCGTTACACAAAGCCCTAGTGATCCCTTGTTGCCAGGGCAGCACTGTGGCTGGGATTGCCTGTCCCTTTGCCCACTTTGGTCACGAAGCCTGCCTCCCACGATGGGGTTGGGGGCAGGGAGCTGGACGAGTTCCCCTCCCTCCTGGACCTGCCTCGCTGGACCTGGCACTCACCCTCACTGAATTGATGGAGCAAACATCCTTGCTGCTCCCACCTGAGGGTAACGAGGATGCCAGGGAAAGGGGCACACCATCTCCCGCCTCCCAGGCCCCTTGTTCCGGTCTAGGGTCTCTCGCCCTCTCTCCACACCGCCCCCGTCCTCATGATGGTCTTCTCCAAATGCTTTAGGGATCTTGCTGGTTGCCTGTAGCTATTCCTGTCTCCTTCCCATCTTTCTACCCAGGAATCCTAATGCTTCCAGTTCACTAATGGCGATCTTTCTTATTACACATTCATGCGATTTCCTTCGCCCTTTCACCGGAGTTTTGTGAGAAGGAGGAAAGCTGGGGGCACTCACTCTGCCATCTTGATCGGATCTTCCCAGAGGAATGTGCGAGAACCCCGGAGACACAAAGAAACCCCCCTGTGGAGGGTCATGTCAGGTGCATGGTGGCAGGGGAGAGGGAGTTACCCTCCTCTGCCTGGTCCTTTCAGGGAAGGTCTGAGCTACACTACTGAATCACTTATTCTCACCAGAGGACTCACCAGTGATCCTTATTCCCATTTCCAGTGACACCTAGAAGGTCAGGTAAGACACCAGTGACTGGGGCCGCAAATCCAGGTCTTCCATTTCTGAAACCTCCTCTGATTCCCCCTCACCAGGTTGCCCATGGTCTACAAAGCCTCCATTATTAGCATAACCTGGTCTGCTGATGGCCACCAGGCTTCTGGAAGAAACTCTCTGCAACCCACTGTCTGAGGACTGAGAACAAGTTGCCTGGCTTTGCCGTGCCTCAGTTTCCTGACCTGCAAAAAGGGTTGGCAGGGTTTCCCTGGTGGCGCAGTGGTTGAGAGTCCGCCTGCCGATGCAGGGGACACGGGTTTGTGCCCCGGTCCGGGAAGATCCCACATGCTGCGGAGCCGCTGGGCCTGCGCGTCCGGAGCCTGTGCTCCGCAATGGGAGAGGCCACAACGGTGAGAGGCCCGCGTACCACAAAAAAAAAAAAAAAAAAAGGGTTTGCAGCCACCTTGCTGGGTGTTGTGAGGACAGTTGAGGCAACACAGGCCAAGGAGGTTAGCACACAGCAGGAGATTGATAAATGTGAGAGCCCCTCCTCCAGTCTCCTCAGAGCCATAGTCAGGGCCAGGCACTGCCACTCAGGGGCCACATTCAAGAGTCCAGGTTCCAGGTCATCCCAGAGTGGAAGCCAAATGGACAGCCTCGGCATAGAGCCTGGATGGTGGACGCTGGCTGTGTGCTCATGGACTCAACCCTCGAGCAAAGACTAATGACGGGACAGCCCCCAAAGCAGGGCTGGGTCTCGGTGGAACAGGGCAATGGATGGAGGGTGCTTTTCCCGACCGCCCACGTGTGGCAGCCGTGTGGTTCGCATGAGATTGACCCCACTCTGAGCTCCAAGACTGTGCTCTGCTTGGTCTAGGCCAGTCATAATAACCTCAACTCCCTTATCAGGGTGATTTCTTAAGGGATGAGAAATCACACCCAATCAGTGCAAGGCATTTCTCTGACCCAATAGCGGCTGGCACAGGTCAGTCCAACCAGAGCAAGGCTCCGGATTTCAGTTCACTAAGACCTCTCTCTTGCTCTGACCAACCAAGGATGTAGGTGCAAAGCTTGGAACTCCTGCAGCCACTTTGTCGCTATGAGGCAATCCAGGCTGACAACCACCCCCACACACAGAAGCAGGCAGAGCAAGAGAACTGCTGAAGCGTGGAACCCCAGACCTGATGAAACTGTACCCAAAGCCCACCTGCCCCAGAGCTCACCTGCCACCAGACTTCTCAGCTGGGTGAGCCACTTTGAGGTGGGCTTCCTGCTTCCTGCAACAAAAGAGCCTAAACTGATGGAGAATCCCAAGATGGATCTGCTGTCATTTTAAGACCTGGGCCTGGTAGAATGTAACGAGTCTCTCCACCCAGTGCCTCAAGATTTGATTTCTTCTGGGTCTGCCATATGGGCTGAACCCATCGATCGATCAGTGGCTCCTGGGTGGTTTTCCATAAACCGTCAGCTGCACAAGAAACCAGGGCCTAGAGCGGGGCACAGACTTGTCCGAGGTCACTCAGCTTGTTAGTGCCAAACCCAGGATTCGAACCTGGGCATTCTGCACTCCAGGGCATTTCTGCCCAGGAATTCAGCCAGCTGGCCTGCCCAGACTGACCAGTTGAACAGACTGCTAAATTGAGACTTTGCAAAACATGCGTGTTTCCAATTGCAGAGCGCTGTTGTGACTTTGAAGCAGTGTGCAGCCTTCCCCTGATGTGGCAAAGGACGGAGGTGGCCGGCCTGGTATGGAGAGCATCTCAGAAGATGCTCCGCAGACGCCCCAGGGCACCCACACTCTGGAAGGAGATCAGAAAGCAGCCTCTCTCCCGAGGCCACAGGCGGCTGGCTCCCCACTTGAAAGGGGCCCCGTATCAATTTCACTTTTTTTCCTTCTTTGTGCCTCCCTGATGAGAAGACGTTAGAGTTCAAAATAAATAGATGTGTGGCTGGGTGGATAGATAAATAGATAAATAAAGCACGGGTTTGTTCCAGGAACGCTGTCCCTCTTCCCCTCCCAGGGGCTGGAGGAGATGTGGGTTTCCAGCCACGGCGGCCCATCTTCTTGCTAAGGCGCTGGGGAGCGGGCAGCGGTACCCCATTTCCTGAGCACCTTCTAGGTACGGGCCCCATGCTTCACTTACTCTCGGTCTTCAAGATGGCTTGGGGAATAAGGAGGCATCACCTGGTGTGCAGATAAGGCAATGGGGTGGATGGGGAGAGAGTGACTGGAGCGAGGTCACGGACCATCGAGCCACAGAACCGAGGTCAAAAACAGGCCTGTCAGGGTCCAGAGACAGTCCCCACTGTCCTGGGAGCTGCAAAGAACTAGCAGCCCACACGGGGACAGAGGGCTCACTCAGGAAATGACAGCAAAAGCCATCCCAGATGGAGAATTCTCACCCCTGTGGAATGTGATTGAGGACAAGGCCACCTCCCAAGACCCTCTGGGTCCCCAAAAGCACAAGGCGGAGGCCTCGTCGGTCACCCCTCCTCAGCACTGAGGCCCAGGGCTGGTCGTGCAGGTTGGAATACATCCCTGTGTCCCAGGGGTTGTCAACAGCTGCTCTCCAAGGAGCCCCCAGACTCTCCCCCTGATCCAGCAACAAAAGGGTTAGTACCTGGCATGGGGAAGTGGGGCTCTGGGGACCTGCTTCAGGAGTCTGATCACCCTTGATTAGAACAGCTCCACAGGGCTCTGCTAGGGCCCACCAGGTCCTCAAGGAACCTCTCCACCTTGCTCCACTCCAGCCAGGGCCCCCTCCTGTTCTCAGCACTGCCGGTCATAATGCTGCCCCAGGACCTCTGTACCTGCAGTTCCCCAGCCAGCCTCCTCCTTCCACTTGCCCTGGGGTCCCTGTCCTGCATCACCTCGCTGGGGGCAGAGGAGGGACTCCCAGCCCCTGTATCCAAGAGCAATGTCCAAAGAGAAGGCTCAGCCCAGGCCTTGTTCCCTGCCGTATCCTGTGCCTAGAACACACACCCAAGGCACACACGCCACGGTGTTGAATGAATGAGTTGAACCGATGAATGAACGCCTGGCTTCCCTGAGCCCAGCTCTGTGCTCCAGGCTGTGGGGCAGCCGGGAGGGAGCGGCAGGGGCCCCCTGCCCTCCAGGAGCTTGGGATGGGTGGGATGGAGACGGGAGGGGCAGAGGAGGAACAGGTTAAGGGGCACACGGCGTGTGGGAGTGAGGACGCCTGGAGAGCGCACACGTGCACGCACACGCACACACAGACACACACACACCCAGACCAACATCCGGGACAAGAACAAGGTGCAGAGGCCCTTCCTGCACATCCCCCCGCCCCCGGAATGTCGTCATCCCACCCTCAGACTGTTCTCTGGCTCCCGACCCAAAAGCAGGTTGTCAGTGCCCTGAACCCAGGCACAGGCCGTTATCAGCCACCAGCCGGGCCCTGTGGAAGCTTATCAGAGTCTCTCGGTCACCCATTGGGACAGCCTGGTGGCTGAGGCTCTGTTCTCTGGGCCTTGGGGTTCCTCTCGGCAGGTCATTGATCCGGAGGTGTCACCTGCAGCTTCCTGGAGCCCTGGGGTTCTGTGAGCATGCCCCAGGGACTACCGGGGGCAGGGGGGGGGGGTGGGCTATAAGTGGGAGGGGCTCCAGGCCCCCAATTCCCTTCATAACCATTATATTGGGAGATCTTGTAGGTTTCCTTTGGAAGATGACTCTGGCCCCAACCAGAGTGGATGAACCTTGAGGACATACCGCTGATTGAAAGGAACCAGTCACAAAGGACGAAGAGTGTGTGATTCCACTTCCAGGAGGTCCCTGGAAGAGGAGTCAGATTCATAGAGACAGACAGTAGGAGAGTGGGCACCAGGGGCTGGGGGAGGGAGGAACTGGAGGTTAGTGGAAGTTTTTTAAATAAAAATTGTGTATGTTTAAGGTATACATAATGATTTGACATATACACAGGGAAATGATTACGACAGTCAAGTAATTAACATCATCTCCCCACATGGTTCCCTTTCTTTTCTATGGTGAGCACACCTGAAATCTACTCTCCTAGGAAATTTCCCATGTTCAGTGCAGTATTGTGAACTCTGGTCATCACGCTGCACAGCAGATCTCTGGACTTAGTCATCCCACGTTAACTACGGCTTTGTTCCCTCTGACCACCGTCTCCCCGCACTCCGCACCCCGCCCCCGGCCCCTGGCAGCCACCATCCTACTCTCTGCTTCTACGTATTCAACTTGCTTTAGATTCCAAATAGAAGTAAGATGGTGCAGCTGGGGCAAAAGGACCTGAATAGACATTTCTCCACAGAAATACAGATGACCAACAGGTACACGAAAAGGTTCTCAGCATCACTAAGCCTCAGGAAGACACAAATCAAAACCACGATGGGGTACCACTTCACACCTGTCAGGATGGCCATGATCCACAACATCAGAGACAAAGGTATAACAGCGTGAAGGTCCTTCACGCCACTGAGCTGTCCACTTAAAAAGGGTTAAAACAAAATTTCTACGTGTATTTTACCACAATAAAAAAATAAAACTCCACCCACAGCAAACTCTCAAATAGGAAATAATCTTTTTTTCTCTAAAATCCATGTAAGAGAGGTTTGCCAAAAGGTCTGTGAGACCTCGTCTTCTAAGAGTTACGTGAGAGTTAAGTGAAGCCTTGAAAAATTAAAATTAAAAAAATGACTCTGCAAAGAAAGAAATGTGTTTACAAAGAGTGTGAGAATCACTTCTCTGTTTCACCCTCCACAACAGATGCAAGAAATGATCCAGAATGTGGTGGATCTGATCACAGCATCTCACAGCCCCTTGTCACCCAAAAAAGGTCTGACACTTCCAGCGTCCTGGGCTCCAGGCTTCCAGCCACCCCAAACCTTCTGCCTCCCAGTCCTGCCCAGAGTCCCCTCTCAGTCCAACTCGGGGCCCCCATCACCCAGGCACCCACCCCTTCCTCCCTCACACCACATCCACTCCATCCCTGGGCACCCAGATCCTCCTCCAGAATCCCTGCTCCAGCCACAGGCCCGCAGCTGCCTGCACAGCCTGTGGAGCTGAGTTGAGCTAAGTCAGATCCTGTTTCAAACCCTTCTGCTATGGATGGAATGTATGTGTCCCCCAGATTCATACCCCCCTCATGTGACGGTATTAGGAGATGAGGCCGTTGGTAGATGGTTAGGCTTAGGTGAGGTCATGAGGGTGGGGCACCAGGATGGGATTAGTGCCCTTATGAGAAGAGAAAGAGATCCGTGTTCTCTCTCCCTCTCCCTCTCATTTCCCAGGTGAGACACAGCGAGAGGGCGGCCGTCTGCAAACCAGGAAGTGGGCACTCACCAGGAGCCAAATGGGCCAGGACCTTGATCTTGGACTTCCAGCCTCCAGGACAGTGATAAATAAATTTCTATTGTCAATTTAAGCTGCTCAGTCGGTGGTGTTCTGTTACGGCAGCCTGCTGACCGAGACACCTGCAAAGGTCAGTTGTACTTGAAATCCAGAACTTTCACCCAGCCTGGCATGATGTGGCCCTGGACCCCACACTCCAGCCACACTGCCCCCAGCCCCACTTTCCCTTGAACGCTAAGCCAGCACCTGCCTCTGGCTGGAACATCTTCCCAGCTCATGGCATCCATGACTCCTCCTGCCTCCTGGTCTGGGCTCCCCGGGGGAGCTTCTCCCTGCCCCCACTGACGCTGTGGTCCGATGCCCATGCGTTGCCTTCACAGCACTGGCTGTGCTCAGTGGGCCAGTGGATGAATGAACGAATGAACGAATGACTAACTGCTTCCTACCTCCACGTCTCCCACCCATCGTCCCTCTGTCTGGAGCATTTCCTGAATTGCCTGGTTGGGGCCCCAGCTCATCCTCTGGTCCCAACCGTCCAGCTTGCATTCGTTCACTTAAAAATGCATCATAAAACGTTATAGGCAAACATGTTTTACCAGCCAAGTATGTGGAAGCTTTCTACAAATAACAGCAATCCATGCTGGTGACTATGATGCTAATTATGTAAATATAACGTACACGTATACAATTCTATCGTTATACATATATGGGAATACAGGGAATCTACCAATCAGGCCTGACGCACTCGGCGTAGTTCTCCCAAAATGTAGCCGACAGCTCGGGAGAGGCGGGGTGTGTGACGCATCACATCGCGTCACCGGCCTGGGACGCGAGCCCAGGTCCCACCACATTCCATCTTCTAAACGCTGCACCGCTGAGCCCGCAGAGCCAGGGAGGTGCACCAAGGGGACCGAGGACCCCAGGCAGCTCTCCTGGTCCAGGGACCTCTGTAGCCTGAAAGTCACACCTTTTCCCTTTGAATGCTGCAAATCAACAAAATATACTCAAGACTGTCCAAAGGAGCTTGCTCCAAACACCACATAACGTTGTCCATCCTGAAGGTTGTATTTAGGTTTGAGGCGATTTACAGAGGAAACTGGAGAAATTACGGGGTTGCTAAAGGCCTCCTAGGTTCTGAAGCTTGAGAAGCCTGGCCTTGTACCCAGTGGGTGCCCAGGGAGTAATTACTGAAAGTCAGGGAGCTCCTTGCTCCATCCCAACCAGAGGGTGGCTGTTCGGGGGAACCTCGATCCTCTGGTGCAGAAACCCCCCAAATGAACCCTTCCTGCCCTGATTCTCAGCATGCAAATCTGCTTCCCTCCTGCCCCTCCCTGCTCCCCTAAAGAAAGGCCTCCCGTGTCCCCAAGTCCCCGATTTCATCTTTGAGGGCGGCACCTTCCTTGGCTTGGAGGGTCCCGACCCCAGCACGGCGGGGCTCCCACGCCCTGGATCCCAGGGGCACATGGCCGGCAGACCTGCTCTTCTCAGCCAGGCGGTTCTTAAGGCTTTGAGGAAGGCACAGGGGAAAAGGAGACAGGCTGGGATCCGGGGACCTGGACCCAAGTGCGGGCTGGGATCTGGGGACCTGGACCCAAGTGCGGGCTGGGATGGGGGACCTGGCCCGAGTTCCGGCTGGGATCCGGGGACCCAGACCCAAGTCCCAGCTGGGATGAGGGGGACCCAGACTCGAGTCCAGCTCTGGTCCCTTTGGCTAAGCAACCGCCTGCACCTCACCCCGTGGGCGCCCTCGGCTGTAAAGCGGGATGACCGGTGACCCCTCGGCAGAGTTGCCGGGCGGGGCTGTGCGCTCTGAGCACCGAGCCGCCTCTTGGATTAGGTCGGATGAGCCTCTTGCAGCTACTTCTAGGGCTACCCCAGCGCCACCTCTCTCCAGCTCTCCCCGCCTCTCCCAGGGCCGGTTTCTCGAGTCCGCCCACCACGGGCATCGTGGGTGAAATGCCTCCTCTGCACTTGTCCCTGCTCCACCACTGACGGCTGGCACGGCCACCTGTCCCCTCCTGCAGCGTCCCCCACCCAGGGTGAGGGACATGTCGCAGTTGCAGCTGCTCCTCCCTCAGGTCCCTGCGCAGGGTCTCTCCCAGAAGCCACTCGGAGTGCGTTTCTTCAACGAAGGAATGAGTGACCGAGTGGATGAAGAGTAAATGCTTCTGTTCCTAAAGGAGCCCCGGGTGTAGAAGGAATCGTAGACTGTTTTCGGCCAAGAGGAAAATGCACAGTGAAAAAGGTGATGGAAAAGGCCTCCGAATGCTGGCGGAATTTGTGGACGCCCGGTTTGCTCCGGGCAGGAGCTCAGTGCTCCATCTCAGGGTCAAAGGGTGAAACTTGACTCCTGCCCGCCCAGGAAGGACAGTCCTCACGTCCCATTCACTTCAGAGACAGATGGAAGCCCAGTGCACATGGTAGAACCCTGGACACGACTGGTCAGTAGGGGCGGTGAGTCAGTGGGCTTCGTTCGCTCAGCCTCACGGCCCCGACCCACCCATCCCCCACCCAGTGGTCCCACCGTGCTGCAGGGGCTCCCACGGGGCTCAGAGCCTGCAGCCCAGCCCTGGGGGGCTGGGATGGTGGTTATGACTGCAGGCAGAAGGGGACCAGCCCCCAGACTGTGGAGCAGGGCTCCCCCTTTCCTTCTGGGGGTCAGACCCAGCAGAAAGGCCGGAACGTGTGGCTGAGGAAGACCCTGCAGAATGCGCGTGGCCCCTTCCCACTGGGACGAAACAATCTGTTCAGAGACCTTAGTGAGAGGAGGCAGGTTTGGGTAGGTACAGGCTCAAGCAGCAGATTCCCAGGCACCAGATTTCCTGACTCACAGGTAACCCACCGAGAGCGCGGCCCGGGGACTGAAGCCCCAGATCGGCCGTGTCCAGGGCCAGGGAGGCAAGGTGCTGGACCAACCTCAGAGGAAGCAGCGGGGGCCTGACATCATCCGGCCCGGGCACTTGCTGCCCGGTAAGTCCCCACCTCTCCCCAGCCCTGCTCCACCATCAGAGCCAGCCTGCAGGCCACATCCGTGTCGGAGACTCCAAGGGCCCCCAGTAGGCAGCGCGTGGCCTGCACACTGCAAGGTACGCAGCGGCAACTGGATCTGTCACGTGGTGTGAAGGACGGAGGGCCAGAGAGGCGTCTGCTGGGAGGTCCACATGGCCGACGTGGGTTGGGAGAGCAGGTGGGGCTGTCGCTTCACTGCATGGCTTACTTTTATGTTTTATTCTTTTTTTAATTTTTTAAAATTTTATTGGAGTGGAGTTGATTTACAATGTTGTGTTAGTTTCAGGTGTAAAGTGATTCAGTTATACATATACACATATTCCTTCTTTTTCAGATTCTTTTCTCATATAGGTTATCACAGGATATTAAATAGAGTTCCCTGTGCTGTACCGTAGGTCCTTGTTGATTATCTATTTTATAAATAGTGGTGTGTGTGTGCCCATCCCAAGCTTCTGATCTATCCCTCCTCCCCCCACTCTTCCCCTTTGGTGACCATAAGTTTGTTTCCGATATCTATACGTCTGTTTCTGTTTTGTAAATAAGTTCACTTGTCATTTTTTAAAATTAGATTCCACATATAAGTGATATCATACGATATTTGTCTTTCTCTGTCTGTCTTACTTCACTCAGTATGATCATCTCCAGGTCCAACCATGTTGCTGCAAATGGCATTCCTTTGCTCTTTTTTATGGCTGAGTAATGCTTACTTTTAGATTTTGTAACCACGGGAACGCATCAGCCGTTCAAAAAATGAAACTTTACAGGTTTATGAAAATCGACAGAGATGTAAAATTGAATGAATACATAGAAGACCCCGACGGACATTTCTGCAAGGCCAGGGTGTTGCCCAGACCTCTGGGAGAGCACCCGGCCAGTGGGCAGGAGCCTCCGAACACAAGGCCCTGCAGGGGAGGAAGTGGAGGGATGACACGTGAGGGGCCCCGAAAGCTTGGAGCGCCCTGGCCAGGATGCTGACTGGGCAGGCAGGCTCTGTGTCCCCCTGGGCACCCGGTGTGTCTGCAGGGGGCCATCCTTCACCCTCGGGGCACCAGGCTCCCCAAGACCGGAGACCCCTTGCTAGAGCATCACCTAATGGGAATCTCAGAGAAGGGACTGAAAACCAGCGTGACCCCCTGCCCAGCCTCCACCAACAAATGCAAAGACTCGATAAGGAAGAAACACCTCTTGCTGAGTGCTTCCTCGCCCTTTCCAAGGAGCCAGTTCCCCTTCTGGGAACACAGCGGTTGCCCTGAAAGGAAAGCTCTAGGCAGCCGTGCCAGCCTTGAGCTGGAGCCCAGGCGTTGGCCTGGCAGGGAGGCCCGGTGGCCCAGCTGCCCAACCCCACGTCCTGGGCAGCTCCGTGGGAATCCCCTGGGGGCAGAGAGCGGCAGCGGAAGCGGCAGCTCGTGCAGAGCAAAGCTTTCTCCGGTTCCCATGGACGATCCCCTCAGGATGACCCGGATCAAGCTCCCCTGGCAAAGCCATTTGGCCTCCAAGTAGGAAAAATGCTGCTCCTGTGATGCAATGCTTTGCAGATATTAGGGAAATGTCTTGGGGGCCCACCGCCACCTGCCCCTCTTCCCTCCACTCTCCCCCAACCACACGTGTACACACACACACACACACACACACACACACACACACAGCCTGTGCTGTTTTCTCTAAACTGACGATACTGGTGCCGCTATGCGCCTTAGGGACAGCGAGAGCCTTAGAAACCTGTCCTTTGCTGCCACCACCCATAGTGCTGGATGGGACCAGCCAGACTGGAGAGCCATATAACTCCGCAGGAGGAGACCCTGCTGGCCAAACCCTGCCTTGGTCACACCCCGGCCCCGACCAAAATCACAGGGAAAAGCTGTGTCGCGTGTTAACATCACACGTTTCCCCCGCTAGCACCTTGTTCCAGCACAGAAACCATGGGCTGGGGATCCTTTTAGGGGATGGCCCATCTCCTAAAAGCAGTCCTCAGGGCTTTGGTTTGCTGACAAATGAGTCATAGAACCATATAATCAGGGACAGGAGAGGCAGTCTTGCCAAGGCCTCAACTTGGACCAGGACGTCCCACTTTTAGATTCACGGAATAATCACATCCTCCAGGGCTTCCCACCTCAGTTTTACAGATGAGGAAACTGAGGCCCAGAGAGGAAACGTGATTCATCCTGGGGCATCCAGGGAGTTGGGAAAGGGCAGAGGAGGACCTGGGCCTCCTGCTGCCCGGTCCGCTGGCCACTGTACCACATTGGCAATATGCTGAGAACATCACTGGTGACCCAAGGGGACCAGCCAGGAGAGGAGAGGGCCACCGGGACTCCAGAAGACGGGAAGCCTTCCTGGAGGAGGTGGGACCTGAACAGGGGGCTGGCAGCCTAGTGGACCCATGGTTAACCTGGAAGGAGAAAGAAGGGGGTCCAGAGGTGGGAAGGGAGGCAGGGTCTCCGGAACCTGGGTGAGGAGTGAGGGTGGGGGTAGACCCCAGAGACCTAGGCAACACCTTTCTCCATGCATCTCAACTCAGATCCATGCCCCGAGAACAGGGCCCTGAATGAAGCAAGACTGCCAGACCCATCACCTGCACCTCTGGCCTAAAGCTGGCAATGTCCACCGAGACCCCCGGGACCGGCGCCCCCCAGCCCCCTGTGAGCATCTCCGTCCAGAGCGCAGACGCCGGGTCTGCTTACGTCCTGCAGTTTTCCTCCCGGTTGTCGCCCTGCAGTCGAAACTGCTCACGACAGCAAGGGAGGGGATGTTTGGACCCCCTGAGAAGCCTCTTGAAATTCCAGGGTCCTGGATTTCAAGCTGAGCCTAGTCCTTCTGGTTGGTCAAGTTCATTCAGTGTTGGCAAAATTCAACTTCCTGTTTACAAGGGGGCAAAAGCGGGAGGGGGACGAGGAAAGCCTTTTAGGAGATTCCAAAGGCGGCTGAGACACCAGCGAGCGCTCATAAAGCATGTGGATGAATTAAGTAGAGATGAATCAGAAACAGGAGGATTAAATTTCCCTTGGAAGACACCCAGGTTTCATAATTAAATGAAAAATAACTTGGCAAATAGCTGTGGGGTTTTGCTGAACCCAAAACATTTGAAAAGATGTTTGACTAATCCCAGCCCTGGGTGTGGCCGGTCCTTTCTGCAAGGGCAGGGCTGGCGGTGAGCGACTGCAGGCCGTGCGCTGGAAACCCACAGGCCCGCTGGCTTCCACGGTCATCCCTTCCCCCGGATATCTAGGAATCAAGTTCACCTGGGAAGGAGGGGGATTTTTTTTTTTTTTTCCCAAAGACCCCAGCTTACTGCCTCCACTGGGATAGATTTCTTGATTCTCCAGTTCAAAAACATCGGCAGTATCTACTGGGGTGTTAATTCCTGAGGGACTTTGAAAGAGTTATTTTGGAAGAATAAATTTCAAGGCAAGAGACTTTGGATTAACAACAAAAAAAGACCCCAAACCAAAAAGCAAAAGCTTCAGGAGCAACAGTGTCTCATCGTGTAGATGAGGCCCCGCTCCGGGTCGTCAGAAGGGTTCCAAGATGACGCCAAGGGCACCGTCTGAAATATCGCGATGGTTTCCAGGAAATCCCCTGCCAGTATCTGCAGCCAGGAGAGAAAGAGCTGCCCTGGTCCCCGTTCTGGGGCAAAGGCAGTAGCGGCATCGTGTTGGCCGGTGGCTGCACTGTACCTACGCCTTGGCTCAGAACCTCCCTCCCTGGAGCCTCGTTTCTTCCTGCTGCCTGCAGGCGGCCAGGGATGGTCTGAACGGTTTCCCACGCCTCTGGGCTCAGGGTGCGATTGCTGCTACATTTTATAAGGCAGGTCTTTCTGAGCTTCCTGGTCACCAGCACTGCATGACCAGATCCCCACACGCATCAACTTAGCAGACATGTCATGGCTGATCACGTGCCAGAGACACCTGGACGAAAAGACACGAGCCCGTGTCCTTGAGCAACGCACAGAAGGGGGCACCAACCCAACAGGTCATTACAAACCACTGTACGCAGTTGTATGCATTCATTTGCCATCCATCCACCCGTGCGTCCACCCATCCATCCATCCACCCTTCCATCCAGTCATCCACCCATCCATCCATTTAGTCACCCAGTCACCCACCTATCCATCCATACATCAATCCATCCATCCACGCACCGAGCCACCCTCCATCTATCCACCCATCTACCCATCCACCCATCCATTCATTCATCCATCCACCCATCCATCCATCCACTCACCCATCTACCTATCTACCTACCCATCCATCTATCCATCTATCCATCCAGCCAGCCAGCCATCTATCTATTCATCCATCCACCCATCCATCCAACAGTATTTAGTGAGAAATGTATTAGTTTCCCCAACTGGGTGACTTAAAACGACAGATGCATTTTATCACAGTTCTGGAAGCCAGAAGTCCCAAATCAAGGTGTTGGCAGGGTCACGTCCTCTCTGAGGCTCCAGGAGAGGATCCTGCTTTGCCTCTTAGCTTCTGGTAGCTGCTAGCGATCTTCAGTGCTGCTTGAATAGTGGCAGCATCTCTCCATATCTATGCCTCCATCCTCACACTGCTTCCTCCCTGTGTCTGTGACCCAATGTTCCTCTCCTTATAAGGACACAAGTCATATTTGGATTTAGGGCCCACCCTCCTCCATTCTGACCTCATCTGCTTCACTTATTACATCTGCAACCACCCTATTTCCAAACGGGCTCAACTTCTGAGGGGCTGGGAGGGACATGCACTGGGGGCAACTCTATTCGACCCAGTGCAAGAATGTTCTAGGAGCAACCACTGTTCAAGTCTCCGATTTCACGGAGTTTGCATTTCTGGCAGGGAAATATATTTAAAAATAAACAAACAAAAACATCGAATAGCATGTCCGGTTGAGATGAGGGCTCTAAGGAGAAACAAGCAGGGGGGCCTCCAGCGTGATGGAGCTGCCGCGCGCTACAGGGAGGCTCAGGAAGGCCTCTTTGAGGAGGTGGCAACTGCATGGGAGAGACTGCTCCACGCAGGGGGAGAACCGGTGCAAACAGCCCGAATCAGAACCGTGCCCGGAGTCCTCGGGGGCCAGCAAGGGGGCCGAGCGACAGGCATGGAGGGAGCTGAAGGAAGATGAGGGGTAGGCGGAACGCTGGCGCCGCCAAGGCCCGGAGCACGTGCACCCTCCTGGCCGTGCCAGGGACTTGGAATTTCAGCGTGGGTTTCAGGGAGCTCTATCTCCATTATCTTATTTCATTTTCACAATGAGCCTTTAAGCGTGGGCAGGATGAGCCAGTCCGGAAACGCAGGCATCATATCAGCACGTTGGAAGTGAGCTTCGATCCACCACTGGGATGGAGCAGAGCCCTGGCCGTGGATGCGGCCCCTATGACTTCTGATTATCTCTGCTGCCAGCACATGGGGGCGCTGCCCTTCCCCATCTACTTGAAGTTAGGCGTGGCCATGTGACCTGCTTCCACCAAAAGAACAAGAGAGAAGTGACACATACCAATCCCAGGTGACAGCTCTAAGAGTCCGTGCGGGGACTTCCCTGGTGGCGCCGTGGTTAAGAATCCGCCTGCCAATGCAGGGGACACGGGTTCGAGCCCTGGTCGGGGAAGATCCCACATGCCGTGGAGCAACTAAGCCCGTGAGCCACAACTACTGAGCCTGCGCTCTGGAGCCCGCGAGCCACAACTGCTGAAGCCCCAGAGCCCGTGCTCCACAACAAAGAGAAGCCACCGCAACGAGAAGCCCGTGCAACGCAATGAAGAGTAGGCCCCGCTCACCACAACTAGAGAAAGCCCACGCGCAGCAACAAAGACACAACACAGCCAAAAATAAATAAATTTAAAAAAAAAAAGAGCCAGTGTGTGCTTTGCCATGGTGTCTGTTCTATCAGCTGTGTCCAGGGACACAGAGACAGCAGAGCTGTGGAGCAGAGGGCCCTGCATCCCAGGATGGATGTGGGCACAGCCAGGAACCACTCTGATCTTGGATTTGCTTATTAGTACAGGATAGATGCAGGCATAGCCATCATCCTGTTCTGATGGAGAGAGAAAGACACTACTAGTCACCCGCCCGTGATCCCTTTTTCTCTCCTCCTCACAAGACGAATGCCTGGACCGCTCAGAGCAGAGGGATGTTCATCTCCTCACACCTGGGGGTGGCCCCGTGTGCAGTCCTGGAAGAAAAGAATCCATCGCACTGCGGGGAACTTTCAGGAAGGAGCTTGAAAAGACACATCCATATATACACTACCAAACGTAAAATAGCTAGTGGGAAGCAGCCGCATAGCACAGGGAGATCCGCTCGGTGCTTTGTGACCACCTGGAGGGGTG
The DNA here is from genome assembly GCF_011762595.2 of Tursiops truncatus. Taxonomy (NCBI): domain Eukaryota; kingdom Metazoa; phylum Chordata; class Mammalia; order Artiodactyla; family Delphinidae; genus Tursiops; species Tursiops truncatus. Next base: position 104,461,006 of record NC_047041.1, read on the forward strand.
GGATAGGGAGAGTGGGAGGGAGGGAGACGCCCGAGGGAAGAGCTATGGGAACATATGTATATGTATAACTGATTCACTTTGTTATAAAGCAGAAACTAACACACCATTGTAAAGCAATGATACTCCAATAAAGATGTAAAAAAAAAAAAAAAAGATTAAAGGCAAGCTGCTGGCCAGGAAAAAAAAAAAAAAAAAAGACACATCCCATTCTGTCAGCCCAGGAAGCACCCAGGATGCTGGAGGGAGAGAGCTGTTCACAAGGATGCTGAGGAAGAAGGCAAAGGACCCTGAGTCGTGATGACCTCTGGGACGATGCCTGCAGCCCTGGCACCAGGAAGTCCTGCCTCTGATCGTCAGTGCGGGACTATGGCTCTCACGCCGGAGCCAGACCATCTTCCCCAAATCCTGCCTCCACCACCTACCAGCTCTATGAACTTGGCCCCAAAACTTACCCTCCGTAACCTTATCTGAAAAAAATATGGAGTAGCAGCAACAATAATAACAATACCTACTCATAAGCTATTGCAAGAATTAAATTAGGTGATACATGCAGAGCACTTAAGACAGTGCTCGGTGTGGAGTCATTGCCGTGTAAGTGTTAGCAGCTGTGGTTCTTATTGTTACGTGAGAAAAAATTAATTTCCTATTTTGTCAAGCCACTATAAAGCAGATTTTCTGTTAAGCACAGCTGAAACTATTCTTACCTGAAATAGCAGTGTTTGTACGGAGAGATGTCAACTAGCTGACAGAGGTTTGCATTTTTTTTAATTAGTTCTAATACAATGCTTTCTCTCTATCTCTGTTTCCACCTCCAGAGACTGGGGATAAAATAGTTCCATGGGCTTTCACCGGACAGGGACAACTTCCACAATATAAAATGCTTTGCCTCGGGGGCTTCCCTGGTGGCGCAGTGGTTGAGAGTCCGCCTGATGATGCAGGGGACACGGGTTCGTGTCCCGGTCTGGGAGGATCCCACATGCCGCGGAGCGGCTGGGCCCGTGAGCCATGGCCGCTGAGCCTGCGCGTCCGGAGCCTGTGCTCCGCAACGGGAGAGGCCACAACAGTGAGAGGCCCGCGTACCGCAAAAAAAAAAAAAAAAAAAAGCTTTGCCTCGGCTGGGGTTGCAGAATCAGCAGATGTTCTCTGGGTGCCTGGTCTCCTCCTCCACACATTCAGTTTGGGGGGTTTCCGTCTCCTCTCCTGAGCCTCCTGCTTGCCACAGAGCAGCAGTGGCCAGGATAAAAGAGACAACAGCCACGTGTGTGCATCCTACCTCTGCTCTTGAATGGCAGCGTGACCTCAGGTCCAAGAAGGGGGTTGAATTACATCCCCTAAAAAAGCTATGTTGAAGTCCTCACTCCCCAGGACCTGTGAAGGTGACCTTATTTGGAAATAGGGTTTTTGCAGATGTCATCAAGTTAAGATGTGGTCTTCCTGAATCAGCATGGGCCCCAAATGCTATGTGTGGTGTTTTTATGGGGAGAAGGACATTTGGAGACACACAGAAGGAAGGCCGTGTGAAGACAGAGGCAGAGACTGGAGTGAGGCAGCTACAAACCAAGGGACGTTAAGGACTGAGGCAGCCACCGGAAGCTAGGAGAGAGGCAAGAGCTTCCAGCAGGAAGTCATCTCACGGACATTTTGATTTTGGATTTCTGGCCTCCAGACCTGCCAGAGAATAAATTTCTGTTGTTTGAAGCCATCCAGTTTCGTGGTACTTTATTACTGCAGCCCCAGGAAACCAGTGCTGGCCCCAACATTGTCCTCTGTGAAGTAGCAATACTACCACTGCTCAGCATCGTTCTAGAGACCGCCTCGAGCACCATCCCCGGGGGACAGCATCCTGTGTTCATCCACCAGAGCTGTCATAGCCCAGGTCCTGCTGCAGCATCACCTGGAGGCTTGTTAGAAGTGTTCCACCTGGACCCACTGAACCAGAATCCCTGAGACAAGATCCCCATGGAGTTCCTCTGCACACTAAACTACGAGCAGCCCTACTCTAGAAAGAGGAGCCAGAGGGAGGACTCCGCTACGGTCCCTTGATGAAGGAGGCGCAAACGAGGGTGGCAGAAGTGAGAGAAAAGGGAGTGGAGCAAGGCAAGGTGCCCAGGAGAGGACGACATGATGCAGAAACACACCAGGTGTCTGGGCAGGAGCCACACCTTGAAGTGGCTCATCTCCGGTTTCCCACTCTTCAAAGTCCACCCGGTGATGGGGGTGGGAGAGAATTAGGAGCAATTACTCAGTGTGTGCAGGTTTCCTTTTAAGCTGATGAAGATAGTGGTGGTCATACAACGTTGCGGGTGTATGGAAGGCTGTTGAATTGTTCACTTAAAAAAAATTTTTTTTAATTATAAAAATGTCTCCTTAACTTAAAAATGTCCCCATCATCAGGTAGCATCATCAGGACTCTCCCCGAATCCTAAAAACTGTGGCATGGAGTTTGGGTACCACCAGGGAGCTATCAAGACACCTGAATCCCACAAACCAGGGCGTGGAGTTTGGGTATCACCAGGGATAGAGAAGGGAAGTGATGCAGGGAGTCTGAAAAGGCACATGATAAAGCCTCCTTCGGATGATTGCTTTTCCACCATCCTTCTCTCCAAACGTTGCACCAGCTTTGTAGTGGGTCTGGCCAGGCTCCAGCACGTAGGATCATTCACATCAGCCCAGATCAAAAGCAAACCACCCTGAGAAAGGACGATGGGAGAAAAGAATGGTCTATGCACTTAAGAGAAATGTACAAAGGTAGTACTCACTGTTCATCTGCAGGTAACCTTTGCGTTATAGGACTGCGGCTCAGGGTTTAGCCACACCATCCGAAACCAAAGGGAAGGAAGAGGAACCTGCAGGAGTATTGGGGTGGAAGTAGAGGCAGGATTCCTATGAACAAGAAGAGATTTGGTGTGATAAACCAGGGGAAGAACATGGACTTCAGAGTCAGAAGCCCTTGGTTCGAGTCTTATCTGCCACTTCCTGCGTAGGTGACCTTGGGCAGGTCACTTAGCTGTTCTGAGTTTCAATTTTCTTATCTGTAAAATGGAAGTGGAATCCACTCAAACAAGGCTGTTGGAGGAGATGATAGTGGATGCAGCTTCAAACCCAGACTCCAAAAATTCCTATAAAGCTTTAAGGAGAATGAGTAGCTCACAGTAAAAAATTACGAAACACTAGAATAAAAGCCAGCAGAAATAACAAACAGTGGAATTAAACTTGGACGGATTTCAAAACTGAAATGATCAAACATAAGAAATAATAGAAACATGTTTCATATGTTTAAAGAAATAAAAGAGAAGCTTGAAAAGTAATTGAGGGGAGGACCTATAAATAATGAACAAGGAGATTTGAAAAAGTCTACATAAAATTTCTAGAAAAAAATATAATTAATAAAATTTAAAACTCTTTAGGTGTCGAGTAGTTATATTAGTTTCAGACAAAGGAGATTCTGGAGCAAAGAAAATATTTGGGATAAAAAGGGACACTTCATAATGATAAAAAGGATCAATTCACCACTAATATAACAACAACCCTTAATGTGTTATGCACCTAATAGCAGAGTTTCAGAACACATGAAGCAAAAACTTATGGAAGTGAAAAAGAGAAACAGATAAATCTACAGTTAGACTTGGAGACTTCAACACTCCTCTCTCAATAATGGAACTAATAGAAAATCAGCAAGGGTGGAAAAGAACTGAAATATACCACTAAAATCTAAATCTAATAGACATTTAAAACATTCTACCCAACAGAGTAGAAAACACATTGTGTTCAAGGTCACATTCACCAAGACAGACCATGTCCTGGATAATAAAACAAATCTTAACAAACTTAAAAGAATTCAAATCATACAAAGTTTTTCCTATAATGCAATTAAACTGAAAATTAATAACAGAAAGAAGAGGAAAACATCCATGCATTTGGAAACTAAACAACATACTTTGAAATAATTAATGAATCAAAGGAGAAGTCTTAGGGAAAACTAAAATGACATTTTGAACAGAACAAAAAATAAATACGACATGTCAAAATTTGTGAGATGCACCTACAGCAATGCTTAGAAGGAAATTTATAGTATTAAATGCTTATATAAGAAAAGTCTCAAATCAGTCATCTAAGCTTTTTTTTCCCAAGAAACTAGAAAAAGAAGAGCAAAATAAACCCCAAAGCAGCAGAAGACAGGGCATAAAAAAGATAAGGACAGAAAAACAAAAGAGAAAACTCAATAAACCCAAAAGTTGGGTCTTTAAAAAGATCAATAAGATTGATGACGCTTTAGTAAGACTAACATAGAAAAAAGAAGAATTCCTAGACATTGAAAAGCTAACAAAGGAATACTATGAACAACCTATGTACAATATTCCACATCTTAGATGAAATAAATTCCTTGAAAGATGCAAACGACCAAAATGTATCCAAGATGAAACAGATAACTCGATTAGCCTTATAACTATTAAATACACTTAATTCATAGTTTAATTTGTTTCCCCCAAATAAATCCCCAGACCCAGATGGCTTCACTGGCTAATTTTACCAAACTTCTAAAGAAAAAATAACACCGATTACACACAATATGTCCCAAAAAATAAAACAGGAGAGAATACATCTCAACACATTTTATAGGGTTAGCATTGCCCCAATATCAAAACTAAACAAAGACCACACCAAAAAGGAAAACTACAGAGCAGTACCCTACGTAAACATAAACACAAAAGGGCTCAACAAAGTATTAGCAAATAAAGTTCAGGAATATATAAAAAGAATAATACACCACCACCCAGTGTGGTTTATCCTGGGAATGCAAGGTTGGTTCAATACTCAAAAATCAATCAGTGGAATCCACTATATCAACATTCTAAAAGCAAAAACTACATGATCAATTCAAGTGATACAGAAAAGGCATTTGACAAATTCAACACCCGTTCATGATAAAGTTCTCAGCTAACTACAAAGAGAAAGGAATTTCCTTAATCTGATAAAGGGTATCTACAAAAATTTTACAACTAGCATTATATTTTATAGTGAACAACTTTCCTCCAAAGATTGTGAACAAGGCAAGGACATCCACTCTCACCACCTCCATTCAACATCATAGTATAAATCTTAGCTAGTACAACAGGCAAGAAAAAGAAATAAGAGGCATACAGATTGGAAAGAAAGAAATAAAACTTCCCCTATTCTCAGACAACATGACTATCTGCAGAGAAAATCCAAATAAATCTACAATAACAACAAAAACAAACAAACAACCCCAAAACTCCTAGAACTATTAACTGGGTTTAGCAAGGTCTTAAGGTACAAGGTCACTCTGCAAAAATCAATCATATTTCTATATATTAGCAATGCACAGCTGTAAACTAAAAATTTTTAAATGATATGATTTACAATAACTCCTAAAAAAGTTAAATACTTAGGTATAAATCTAACAAAAATGTACTCTATCTATATGCTGAACACTGTGAAATGGGGATGAAAGGAATGAAAAAAAATCTAAATAAATAGAGAGAGATGACATGTTAATGAATTGGAACTCAACATAGTAAAGACGTCAATTCTCCCAAACTGATCTATAGATTTAATGCAATTCCAAACAAAATCCTCGCATGATTTTTGTAGATATAGACAAATTTGTTCTAATATTCATATTGAAAGGCAACAGAACTAAAAAAGCAAAAAATAACTTTAAAAAAAAGAATAGGGCTTCCCTGGTGGCGCAGTGGTTGAGAGTCCGCCTGCCGATGCAGGAGACGCGGGTTCATGCCCTGGTCCAGGAGGATCCCACGTGCCGCGGAATGGCTGGGCCCGTGAGCCATGGCCGCTGAGTCTGCGCGTCTGGAGCCTGTGCGCCGCAACGGGAGAGGCCACAACGGTGAGAGGCCCGCGTACTGCAAAAAAAAAAAAAAAAAAAAAAGAATAAAGTTGGACAAATTGTACTACCCAATTTTACAATTACTACAAACCTATAATAATCAAGACAATATGATATTGGCTAAGGAATGGTGACACAGATCAATGAAACAGAATAGAAATCCCAGAAATACATACACATCAATTATGACCAAGTGATCTTTTAACAGAGGTGCAGAAACACCCAATGGAGAAAGGCTAGTCTTTTCAACAAGTGGTGCTGGAACATCCATGTGCAAAAAAATAAACTTCAAACAAAAGTTCATACTTTATACAAAAATTAACTCAATGTGGATTGTACACCTAAACATAACACATAAAACTTTGACACTTTCATTAAAAAATACATGCGAAACTCTTTGTGACTTGAAGTTAGACAAAGAGTTCTTAGACATGACACCGAAAGCATAATCATTAAATAAAAAAATGAGAAATTGGACTTCAGTAAAAGTAAAAACATTTGCTCTGAGAATGACACTCTTAAAAAAATAAAATGACAAACTATAGACTGAGAAGAAATATTTACAAATCATATATCCAACAAAGGACTTGTATCCAGAATATATAAAGAACTTTCAAAACTCAATAGAAAGAAAGCAAACAACTAAATTAAAATATGTGCAAAAGACTTGAATGGTCACTTCACCAAAGAAGGTATACAGATAGGAAGTAAACTCATAAAAGTTATTCAACACCATTCACCAGTAAGGAAATACAAACTAAAACCATGGTGATGAATCCTCTGGTTTCTCTTCAGATCATGTAAGTCTTTCACCTTTTAAAACTGCAATAAGATACCACTATGCACCTATCAGAACAACAAAAATTTTAAAATACTGACAATACACATGTTGTTGGTGGGAATGCAGAATGATACACCTACTCTGAAACATTTTAGCCGTTTCTTTAAAAGTCAAACATACACTTACCATATGACCCAGAAATCCCATTCTTGGATATTTACTCTAGAGAATAGAAAACTTACGTGCACACAAAACTTACATGCAAATGCTTATGGAAGCTCTTCTCATAATTGTCCAAACTGGAAACAACTAAAATGTCCCTCGATAGGTGAATGGATGGACAAGCTCCGGAACATCCAGACAGTGGATACTGGCCAAAAATAAAAAGGAAGAACTTGCAATAGTTTCAATGATTCTCAAAGATATTGTGGTGAGTTAAAGAAGCTAGTCTAAAAAGGTTACTTGCTATACAGCTTCATTGATAGGACATTCTATAAATGACAAAATTAAAGTGATGGAAAACGGATCAGAGGTAGGTCCAGAGCATGACTATAAAGGAACAGCAGGAGGGAGTTTGTGGGGTAATGGGACTGTTCTGATTGTGGCGGTGGTTACATGAATCTACACGTGTGTTAAAATTCATAGAACTGGGCATCCTCTTCAATAAAAGTAAATTTTACCGTATGATCATTTTTAAAGTAGAAGATAGAAATGGATGAATGTATTAAACAGCTTATTAGACATAGCTGAAGAAAAACTTAGTGAAGAAATTACCCAGAGTGCAGCCCAGAGAAAGGAAATGTAAATAGAAAGAAACACTGAAGGGCACAGAAGAAAGAGTGAGAAGGTCTAACATTCAGCTTAACTGAGGGTCAAGGGAAGATAATAGAAGAAATGGAGAAGATAAAATATTCAAAGAGATAAGGGATTATCAAGAAAGATAAACAAAATAAACTCACAACTGACACATCATAGTAAAATGTCAGCTACAGCAAATTTTAAAAGCATCCAAAGAAAAAGATCATGAGACCAGGAATTTTATTAACCGCTGTCTTCTTGGTGACAAAAATGAAAGCCGGAAGTGAGTGGAATAATGTAGGAAATTGCATAATCCCTAAAAAGGTCAACTTCTGAATCCCCAGAACCCATGAACACGTGGCCTTTCATGGTAAAAGGAACTCTTTGAATATGATCAAGTTAAAGATGTTGAGATGGGGAGATTATCCTAGATCATCTCAGTGGGTCCAATGTATTCAAGAGATTTGAGGGAGGCAGAGGGGATATGACTACAGGATAGAAGGCAGAGACTGGAGTGATGTGGCCACAAGTCAGTGAATACCAGCGGCCTCTAGAAGCTGGAGGAGGCAAAGAACGGATTCTCTCCTAGAGCCTCCAGAAGGGACACATCCCTGCCAACACCCTGAGTTTAGCCCACGAGCCTGATTTCAGACACCTGACCTCTAGAACTATGAGAAAATAAATGTGTGTTGTTTTAAGCCACTAAGATAATTTGTTACAACAGCAGTGAGAAACGAATACAGATATCTTCACTGTATTAAGACAATGCAACTGTCAAACCTAGAACTTTATACCTGGAAAAAGTATCTTTCAAGGACATAAACTAAGTAAAGACATTTTCAGATAATCAAAAATTGAGAGAGTTTAAAATCGACATTCCATTAACCGAAGGAAATTCTACAGGATGAACCTCAAACAGAAGAAAAATTATTCTAGAAGTAAGATGTGGGATATAATATGAAATAATAAATATGTTGGTAAATTTAATCAAATGTTGACTACATGAAACAAAACAACAACATCTAAAGTTGGGAGGGGGGACAGAATAAAGCTAAAAAACTGCATGTTAATAGCACATGAACAGGGAGCTGTGATTAAACTGAAAGTGAGTTGAGATCCATGCATTATTTGGGAGGAAGATAAAGATACTAATTATACTGTTTAATAGAGATCCTCCCAAATGTAAGGACACAGAAAGAATGAAAATCAAAGAATGGAAAAAAAAATACCAAGCTATACATGCCCCCAAAAAGATGATGTAGCAATATTAATATCAAACATAATAGACTTTAAAGCAAAAAGCATCACAGAGGTAACAAGGATCACTATATAAGGGGTGATAACGGTTCTAAAATTTGATTCTAAAATTTCATACACCCAGTAACAGAGCTTCAAAATACAAAACAAAACTTAACAGGGTTTTAAGAAGAAATCGATAAATCCACCAAAAAGTGAGAGATTTTAATATTTGTCTTTCAGCACTTGTAAATCAAGAAGACAAAAATCAGTTGAATATAGAAATATTGAAGAGTAAATTTTAAAATGTATCTAATGGATATTTATAAACTGTTATACTTGACAACAGAGAGATGTACATGCTTTGTAAATACACATGGGACATTTACAAAAATTAATTATGCACTAGACCATAATGCTGGCCTCACCCAGTTTGAGGCCTACAGACTACATTCTCTGATCTCAATGCACTTAAATTAGAAATCAGTAGCAAAAAGACAACCAGAAAAAAACCCATGTGTTTGCAAATGAGAAAACATGCATCTAAAGGACACACAAGTCAAGGAAAAAAAACATAGTGGAATTTTTAAAATACCTAGAAATTGGTGACTTTTTAAAAATTTTAATTTAGTTTTTTGGCTGTGTTGGGTCTTCATTGTTGCACAGGGGCTCTTCTCTAGTTGCAGAGAGCAGGGGCTACTCTTTGTTGAGGTGTGCAGCCTTCACATTGCAGTGGCTTCTCTTGTTGTGGAGCATGGGCTCTAGGCATGCGGGCTTCAGTAGTTGTGGCACACAGGCTCAGTAGTTGTGGCTCGCAGGCTCTAGAGCACAGGCTCAGTAGCTGTGGTGCACACGCTTAGTTGTTCCGTGGCACGTGGGATCTTCCTGGACCAGAGACTGAACCTGTGTCCCCTGCATCAGCAGGCAGATTCTTAAGCACTGCACCACCAGGGAAGTCCCAATTCGTGATTATTTTTTTAAAAAAGATTCCATATCACAAATTATCAGATGCAGCATGACTGAACGTTTGTGTCTCTCTCGAATGTATATGTTGAAGCCCTAACCCCCAGTGTGATTAGAGATGGGCCTTTGGGAGGTAATTAGGTTTTTAGATGAGATAATGAGAGTGGAGCCCCACGATGGGATTTGCAACCCTGTAAGAGGAAGAGACCAGAGCTCTTTCTCTCTCCACCATATGAGGACACAACAAGAAAGCAGCCATCTGCAAACCAGGAAGAAAACCCTCACTGGGAACCACATTTGCTGGCCTCCAGAACTGTGAGAAATAAATTTCTGTTATTTAAGCCACTCATCTGTGGCTTTTTGTTACACAAGTTAACTAAGACACAGTAATACAACACTTAAAAGGAAATTTAGAGTCCTAAATATTTAGTAATAAGTCACAATTAAGCTAGGTGTATCTCAGCGATACAAGATTGGTTTAGAAAATCTATTAATGTAATTTACCACAATAACAGATCAAAGGAGAAAAAAGGTCTTAATAAATGACAAAAATAACCAGTCAATAAAATTCAATATTCAATCATGGTTTAAAAAAACTTAGTAAAACAGGAATAGAAGAGAACTTCTTTAATATGATAAACAGCATCTATCAGAAACACCTACAAAAATCATCATACTTAATGGAGCAGTGCTGAAAGAATTCCTTTTAAGATCAAGTATCATACACTTCTATGTAACATCAAACTCACGGTCCTAACCTATGCAACAAGACATGAAAAAGAAATATAAAAGAAGAAAGGTAGAGAGAAAATTGTTATTAGTTGTGGATGAAAATATTGTCTCAAAATCCAAAAAAGACCTGTGGAAATTATTAATAAGAGAGTTAAGTAAGGTATGTGGACACAAAACCAATACACAAAACTCAACTACATTTCTAATAAAGCCGCAAGAATTTGTTATAAAACACAAATTTTACAGGTGCCATTTATAATAGCAACAAAAACAAACAAACAGAAATATATACATATGCTTAAATAACCTATGAGTGAATACAACAAAAATGTGTCTTTATGCAGCATGTTTGGAATAAAAGACTCAATATCATAAAGGTGTTTGTTCTCCCCAAAATTGTCTATAGATTCAGTACAGTTCCAGTACAGAAAAAAAATGACAGTTTAACTTTTCTTTAATGTATTTCAGTGAAATTTGGTCATTTTCACCATAAAGGGATTATTATACACTTGCCTTGGGACCTTGAACAAGGCCTGAGTTGCCTCACCTGAAAAACAAAAGGATGGGCACCCATGATCCTTCTTGCACTGAAATCCCAAGATCTCTGAGGCTCTCAGGAGGCGGGCAGGTAAGGTACATCTGACATTCCTCCATCGTTCCATCTCTGTACTGCCCGCCTAAGGAAAACGAAACGATAAACCAGGGTGAGAATGGGTCTAAAACTCCTCCCCGAAACCTTGATTTCTAATAGGAGGAAAATGTAAAGCAAATCATGACATGTCCAGAACATTATGTAATCACTGTAAATGGCTTCTAAAAGATTACATAAACATGGAAAATATTCATAACATGTTAAGTGGGAAAAAATTGCACGTGTACTATAATTGCAATTCTCAATGCAAAGACAAGATTCAGGCTGCAAGGTTGCCCAGACTGTAAGTTTCACCTGAAGACATGGTTTGGTTGGCCTACGTTTTATTTTTAGTTCTAACTGTCGGGTAACATTTAAAAGTCCAGAGATTTCACACAAATGTCCAGATTTGTAGTTTCTCTTTATTTTTTAATTTTTTGCGGTACACGGGCCTCTCACTGTTGTGGCCTCTCCCGCTGCGGAGCATAGGCTCCGGACGCGCAGGCTCAGCGGCCATGGCTCATGGGCCCAGCCGTTCCGCAGCCTGTGGGATCCTCCCAGACCGGGGCACGAACCCACGTCCCCTGCATCGGCAGGTGGACTCTCAACCACTGCGCCACCAGGGAAGCCCATGTAGTTTCTCTTTAGAGAAACTTAATCTTTAGATCAGCTAACACTGGGACAAATTCCCACGTGGCAAACAGAGACAGGTGCTGCCCTGGGGGTGCCCTTCAGAAGAAGCCTCATACTGTCTTGTTCGGGTCAAGACCCTGCCTGCCCTGCTTTCCTCACTCCAAATGAGTAAATGATGCCTGGACTCTAACGCTGTTTCCATGTTTTGTTCACGGTTTCCCCTTTGCCCCAAATGCTTTTCCACCTCTCTCATCTGACGAGCTCTCAACTGTTCTTGAAGTCTGAGCACAGCGTGTCTCTTCCAGGACATCTTGAACCTCCAATTGGACCAACTCCTGCACAGCCTGGTCCCTGAGGGAGCCCACCAAGATCTGTTCATCTGTGTGTCCCCTCCCTGGGCCAAGCCATCATCCCAGAATAGGGAACAGCATTTTATTCGTGCTGGAAGCCCCAGCCTGTGCAGCTGAGCTGGGGCACATAGCTGGAAGGGGAAGAACAGGAGCTAAGGAGTGAAAACAATCGTGTCAGGTGGGTGATGGTCCCAGAGAGCTGTGCTTTCTTCTTAAGCACCTCCTTTTAATGCTGGTCTAACATCTCCAAGTGAAAATGCAGGAGACAGCATCTGAGCCCACCCTGCTCCCTGCCCTGCTTGGGCAGGGCCTCCAGGTGTGGCCACACTCTCCCACAGCTGGCGCCGGTCACAAGCACACTGCGGCAGCCATTTCGGGACTGAGGAGCGGACTGTCCATGTGACTGAAGAATGTAATAAAGGCAAGTGACCGGCAAGAACACCAGTAAACGCTCCTGTTTCCTCTCCTAAATCCTCTGGCAGGAAGTCCTTATCTGCGTTCTGGCGTCAAGCCTGGGAGTGCAGGGTGTCTTCAGGCCTAGGATTCCGGGGACCCGGGCACTTCTCAGCAAAATGTGCGTCTGAGAGTCCAAGGGTGCTCACCTTCCTGCCCGGCTCCTGGGAGTCAGCAGATCCTGGTCTGTCAGCTACGGGGCCGCTTCTCCAGCCCCCAGGCCTCAGAGCTCTTCCTTCTCTCCCAGGCATGTCCCTTCCTTCTTCACCCTTTCTCCTTATTGCCTGTCTCTCCCTAGAAGGTAAGAGCCCAGGGCCGGGATTGAGTGTATCTTGTCTAGAGCTGTGTCCCCAGCCTCCATGGCCACAAATGTTTGTTGAACGACTGGCTGAATGCATGGGGACCTAGAATGCTGCGAGAGAGTAAGGCTGGGGTTCTGATGGAAGGTTCTAGACCAAAGATGGAGTCCTGACCCTAGGAAGCCCCAAAGTCAGCCCCTCACGTACCAAGCTGCAGCAACTCACAGGTCAGTCGAGGCCAGGCGCCCAAAGCTAACTGGAAAAGGTTGTCAGGGCCCAGCCACGGGGGACCTTATCTCAGGTCCTGACCTTGGGCTACTCCTGTGGATTGGGGGGGATGGGGCCAGCTCCAGCCCCAGGTAGCCCCACCCCCACACAGTTCCACCCCTGCAAAATCCAGCTTCAGACCTTTCATGCTCAAGGTGCCTCCAAACCTCAGCAGAAACTTGTTCAGGTAGGTTTCCAGGCCCCACCCCTCAAAGGCCCGCCCCACGCCTGGTCCCACCCACTACCAAGCCCCTCCTCCAGACTCTGGACCCGCCACAGCAGCCTGCAGGACTCAGGTGGTGGTTAGGGTGGGCAGGGTCCCCGTGAGCCTGACGATGACAGTCCAGGGTCCTCCTCGGTCCTGCCGGGTTGGCTGGGGTCCCAGAGCACATGTGCTCTAAGGGGCATTCAAGCCCCCAGGTTCTGTCGTGGAGGAGACAGGTGCAGAGCTGGGGTGACTGGGCCGCAGTGTTAGCACTGGGGCCCGACCCAGACCAGAGCTTGACTGTCCACCTGGAGTGAGGGTGGCGTGCTCTGCCCGCAGAGCAGCCAGGCAGCAGCCACAGCAGACGTTGCCACCATCACGTGTGCTCTTATCCGTCCCTTTCAACAGCAGGGAGTAAGATCGGGTGGGTCGTCGCCCAGTAGTAGGCAAGGAGCAAGGAGGTCAAGGGGCGGTGCCTAGAGCCTGGTCCCTGACTCCCTGCCAGTGCTTTCCCCAGCACCCCGTGACCTCTATGCTCTCCTGCCCTCTCTGAAGGAGCCAGAGGGGTGAGACACCCCCTCCTCCAGTCCATGACCAGGCCCACATCGTCCTGTGTCCCTCCCCCTGGCCCTGATTCCTCCCCACACGCCCCCAGCGCCCCCAGCTGTCTGCAGCCTGCTCCACGTGGGAGAGAGGTTTGTGTTCCAACTTACTGCGACTGCTGCCTGACCACGGACACCCCTAACACCATAAGGATGAGCGCACTGAGCTTTCAGGGTGACCCTGACTGCATCGGGAGGCTTGATAACAGTGGGGACTCCAGAGGAACCTCCAGCACACCTGCTGCATGGGGGTGGCCTCAGGACTGTAGCTGCTGGATAGCATCCAATGTCTGCTCACCCAGCCCACAGGGTGAGCAAGAAAGGCCCCGAGAAAGCAGTTCGTCTCTCTGCTCCATAAGGAGGCAAAGGGGACGTGGTCCAGTTCCTCCACGTCAGTGTCACTCTCCTTCCTTCTGATGCCGGGAAGCCCATGCCACTTGCCTGGAAGTTTCTGTCTTAGAAGCAGCATCTCACAACTGGGCCTCAGAGCTACGAGGTCAAGGGTGAAGGCTGGACCCCAGCAGGGGCATCAGTTTGGCATTTGTCACCTGAGCACAGATGGTGCCACTGAGCTGGAGTGGAACTCGTGAGGGTGCACCAGGAACCTGGAGCGCACACCCATGAAGATGAGAGCACCTGGCCATAGTAGTGTGGACGGCCGAGTGCAAGCCCACCCCAGTCCCAGAGGAGCAGTCCCAATGCATGGGTCAGAAATGCACCCCAAAGAGAGACCTCACCCACGAAGCGTTCTTGGAGCCCGCACCATGCTGGGAAACTCCTGGGCATTTCCAAAGCTGCTTCTTGGGCAAATCTCTCCATATTGGCCTCCACCACGTTTTTTCCTACAGCTGACGTGGAGCACCAAACCTCATTTTATGTGAGAGAGTTCTCGTCGCAGCCAGACCTATGGATTCTTTAAACAGTTCACCATTTTAAGGTATATAATTCAATGGCTTTTAGTATATTCAACAGAGTTGCGCATCTATCATCACAGTGAATTTCAGAACATTTTCGTTATCCCCCTCCTCATAGCATCACTTCCCAATCCCCCCTCCCCCGAATCTCCTCCTGGCAACCAGCGATCTACTTTCTGTCGTTATGCATTTACCAATCCCGGACTTTTCATAGAAATGAAATCATACCATATGTGGTCCTTTTTGTCTGGCTTCTTTCACTTGGCAGAAGGTTTTCAAGGATCATCCACATTGTGGCGGGTGTCAGCGCTTCGCTCCTTTTGTGGTTGAATAATATTCCCTCGAATGGACAGAGCACAATTTGTTCATCCATTCATCCCTCAGTGGACACCGGGACTGTTTTCACTTTTTGACTATTGTGACTTGAGCTGCTAAGGACATTTATATACAGGCTTTTGTGAGGACATATGTTTTCCTTTCTCTTGGGTCTGTATCCAGGAGTATAATAGCTGGCTCATATGGTAACTCTTATGTTTAACTCTTTGAGGAGCTGCCAGGCTGTTTTCCGCAGTGGCTGCACCACTGCACATTCCTACCAGCAGCATAGGAGGGTTCCCGTTTCTCCACACACTCATCCTCGCCAACACTTGTTACTGTCTGTCTTTAAGATTCTAGCCGTCTTGATGGGGGTGATCTCTTGCATTTGCTTCACGTTTTCCTGATGGCTATTAAGACCAGAGAATTTTTCATTGGAGTATAGTTGCTGCGCAGTATTATACATTACAGGTGTACTGTATAGTGATGCCCAATTTTTAAAGGTTATACTCCATTTATAGTTATTATAAAATATTGGCTGTATTCCCTGTGCTGTACAATATATTCTTTAGGTTATTTTATACCTAATAACTTGTACCTCCTAATCCCCTACCCATTTGTTGTCCCTCCCCCTTCCCTCTCCCTACTGTTAACCACTAGTTTGTTCTCTATTTCTGTGAGTCTGTTTCTTTTTTGTTATATTCACTAGTTTGTTGTAATTTTTAGATTCCACATATAAGTGATATCATACGGTATTTGTCTTTCTCTGTCTGACTTATCTTACTTGCATAATGCCCTCCAAGTCCATCCATGTTGCTGCAAATTTCATTCTTTTTATGGCCGAGTAGTATTCCATTGTATATGAATACACCACACCTTCTTTATCCATCCATCTGTTGATAGACACTGAGGTTGCTTCCATGTCTTGACTACTGTAAATAATGCTGCTATGAACATTGGGGTGCATGTATCTTTACAAATTAGTGCTTTTCTTTTTTTGGATATATACCCAAGTGTGGAATTGCTGGGTCACATGGTAGTTCTATTTTTAGCGTTTTGAGAAACCTCCGTGCTGTTTTCCACACTTGCTATACAAATTTGCATTCCCACCAGTGGTGTATGAGGGTTCCCTTTTCTTCACATCCTCACCAACATTTCTTTGTGAACTGCTGGTATCATCTTTTTGATGACAGCCATTCTGACAGGTGTGAGAATGTGGTTTTAATTTGCATGTCCCTGATGATTAGCGGTGTTGAGCATCTTTTCATGTGCCTGTTGGCTATCTGCATTTCCTCTTTGGAAAAATGTCTATTCAGTTCTTCTGCCCATTTTTCAATCAGGTTGTTTGTTTTCTTTTCTTTTTTTTTTTTTTTTGATGTTGAATTCTACGAGCTGTTTATATATGTTGGATATGAATCCCTTATCGGAGACCCTGGAATTTTAAAGCAGCATGCAGGGCCCGTTCCTGGCCCTCTCTGTGTCTGAGTGAGCAGATTATGGGCCTGAGAGATTCTGCTGAGGCTGAGATGCCCATGTTGTTAAGGAATCTGATATCCCTTGCTCTGACAGCGTCGGAAGAGCACCATGTAGGGCCCAGCCGCCCTCACTGGCGGCACTCAAGACCTTGAGAGGAGAATTTCACCTGTGCAGCCCCCTTCCCCCCTCATTCTCCAGCTAGAGGCCCCGGGAGGCAGAGGTGTGCGCAGGTTTCCTTGGTTTGCCAGGCTCGGATGCAGCAGCGCAATGGACAAACAACCAGCTCAGCCGGTTCTAGGAAGAGGCAGCCCCATGTTGACCAAATGACCATTTGTTGTCTCAATTCTGCACTCGCCATGGGTGCTCTGAAAGCTGGTCTCCACGACCGTCCACAGGCCCAGGAATTCTTCCCCTCCCTCTGGTCTGCACGCTCCCAGGGCTGTCCCACATTTGCTCACGGAAGAAAATGAATGATTTTCCCATTGTCTGTTAAGGAATTTTCCTGAAGAATCAGTGGAGGGCTCAGTTACGCACTTTAATCTCAGCTTCCAGCTGGCATCACCTGCCACCCTGCCCATTGGCAACAGGGCCCCCGGGATTCCACGAATCCCCCCAGAACATTCTGACAGGCGTGACCCACCAACACCTCTTTCCTTGAAATAGTTTACGCTCGTTCTGATTCTGTTATTAAAATAGGTACAATGAGAGGCTTGGTATCTATTTTATTTTAATCAATTGTTTGAAGTACTGTGAGTACGTTGGATGTTTTCAACGATGAATGACTTTTCACAGAAATGAGGCAGCTTTAATTATTCTGGCCATTCCACTCAAAATGCGATTTGAACCTTTGTTTTGGGGTTTTATTTCCAAATATGTTTAGCCGTATTTTACTCTCTCGTTTTATTTTAAAAATAGCAATACTTACCACAACCGTTTCCATCTTATAGCAAATAAAACTGCTCCAGGAGCGTGCCAACACAGGGCCCCGGCATGTAAACAGTGACCCTTAGAAAAAATGCGTGCGTTCAGTTGACCTGATCTGTAAGGAACCAGAATTGGGTGAAGCTCTGTGCCAAGTCTGGCAGAAACACAGCAAGTGAGAAACACGCGTGTCTTGGCTGTAAGTGGCAGGACCTGATTCTGGGACTTCGGGATGGCTGAATGGTCCTCGTCCTCAAGAAATAAGTGATCTAATGAGGAAGACTGCTAAGGAAATAAATAACAGCATTTGCTGTGAGAGCTGCTGTTGCCACTTGTCCACGTGCCCAGTGTAGCAGTGATGTTAACTGGGGGTGCACGGGGCAGGGGAGGGGAGGGGAGGGGATGGGAGATCAGAATGAGACGGGCTGGGACCTGGGACCTGGGACCCTTTGCTGCAGTGCTTACATCTGGACAAACGTCTCCTTGAGCAACAAAACACAAAGAAACTAAAAGGGACTAAAAATAACTGCGTGCGTGTACAGTTGGGGCAAATTATGGACAAAAAGACCAAAAACCCAACTGCCACTTCTGAAGAGCCGGGAGCAAAAGCAGGGCACTGCGCATGCCCCCTGCACACAGCACCACCAAAGGGGTTGGCAGACCACCTCCCGCCTGAGCCACACTCACCCCGTATAAGGAACCAGCTTGCCCCCTACTCCAGCGAGTAGGCGAGCAAGGGAACCTGTTCTCACGCCCCCCTGCAGCCGCAGGAGCCCCAATAATGCCTTGCCTGAACTTCTTGTCTGGCCTCTGATCAATTTCTATTGACTGGGGAAGGCCAAGAACCCTGGTGAGTATCAAGGAGAGGCTCTTCCAAGAAGGGGGACCGCCAACTGTCTGTATCCCCTCTGGAGGGGATATCCTGGCAGGCCAAGGTGTCCTGGTTTGTTTTGTTGTTTTTGCCACTGCATTCCCAGGGACTTAAACAGTGCCAGGTGTCTTTTTGATAATACACAGGTGAATGAATGAATAAGAGCTTACCACCAAAATACAAGGAAGGAGGAGGACGCAGACCCACCCAACAGAGGGAGCCAAAAGGGCTGAGACAAAGACCAGGCAGAGGATGCGATGGAGAGGGGCCAGGTCACAGGTGGAGGGGGCCTCAGAAGGGGCTGTGGGGGAGGGCTCTGTGCTCAGAGCTGGGGTACCAGGCTGAGGACCCTCATCCTCCCCCATGAAACCAACTGTTTCCAAGCCTGTGTTTAGCTTTGGAACAGTCTTCAGTAAAATCTTCCACAGAGCTACGAGCAACAAGAGAAAAAAAAATAGATAAATTGGACTGGTTTTTTTTTTTTTTTGGCTGTGCCGTGTGGCTTGTGGGATCTTAGTTCCCCAACCAGGGATTGAACCCACGCCCTCAGCAGTGAGAGTGGTGCAGAGTCCTAACCACCAGACGGCCAGGCAATTCCCAATGCGAAAACTTTTGCTTCAAGAAAGTGAAAAGACAACCCACGGAGGAGAAAATATTTGCAAATCATTTTTCTGATAAGGGACTCATCTGGAATATATAAAGAATTCAGGGCTTCCCTGGTGGCGCAGTGGTTGAGAGGCCGCCTGCCGATGCAGGGGACACGGGTTCGTGCCCCGGTCCGGGAAGATCGCACATGCCGCGGAGCGGCTGGGCCCGTGAGCCATGGCCGCTGACCCTGCGCGTCCGGAGCCTGTGCTCCGCGGCGGGAGGGGCCACAACAGTGAGAGGCCCGCGCACCGAAAAAAAAAAAAAAAAAAAAAAAAAGAATTCAGAGGTCTTAGTCAAAATGGTGTACTAGGAGGATGCAGAATTCGCATCTCCACACAACTAAGGCACCTACCAGGCACCGGTGGGGGACCACGGACACCTAAGGAAGCGGGAGGAACTCTCAGCGACCGGGTAGGACGTAGGCAGTGGGGGAGAGTAAGTGGGGAGGAGAAGTGGAGGTAGGACGGGACTGGCTTCCCTGAGGGGTGGCTGGGGGAGGGGAAGGGATCTCACGCCTGAAGGGGGAAATTGGGGGAACGTTGGGAGGACAGAGGATCAAAAGGGAGCGTGGCCAGGTTTCCGCTGCCCACTTGGGCTCCCGGGAACCTGCTGAGATCCCGGGCCTGATCCTCTGCCCACCAAGGCGCCCTCCAGCCGTGCGGGTCCTGAGGGAGTGGGAGGGAGGGAAGGGGGAGCAAAAGTAAAGGTCGGACCTCCGGGACCGGCACCCCTGAGGGTTGGCTGGGGGAGCGGAGGAGCTCCTAGACCCAGCGGGACCCACCCACGGTTAGGGGTCCAGCGGTGACGGGGGAGACCCTGGGGGAGACAGTGGGGGAGGGGCGTGGCGGAACGGAAGGGAAGGCCGCCAGCGCTTTCCCTGCACACTTAGCCACAGGAAGCCTGTTGGGGTCCCGTCCTCTGCCCTCGGAGCCGCCCTCCTGCCACACAGAGCCCAAGCCCCGCCCCTAACCCCCACCCAGGGCCCCACCTCTACACTCGGAGACCCCCTCCGAGACCCCCTCCAACACACTGGGCCTAAACCCCAGCCACACACCCTCACCCAGGGCCTTACCTCCAAACTCCTGAACCCCACACTCCAGAGACCCTCCTTTCGAGGTGCTGCCTCTCCCCTTCTCTGCAGGTCCTAAGCAGAGGCCCCGCCACCCGCTTCAACGTCGCCCTGCCTAGGCCCCGCCCCACGCTCCAACGTCACCCCCCCACCCGCCTTGGTCCCACCCCACCCTAAGCCCCGCCCCTACCTAAGTTCCACCCCTTGCCTAAACTCCGCCTCATAGCCAAGGCTTTTTTTCTTTTCTTTTCTTTTTTCCTCTTTTAGATTGGGGTTCTGTTTTACCTTGTTGATTCATTGTTGTTGATTATTTTATATTTTTATTTTTCCTAATAAGTCTTTTATTTTTCTAATTTTACTTTATTCTTTATACTTTGTTATTGTTCTCTCCTTTTGTCTTGTTCCCTCCCCCCCTTTTTTTTCTGTTGTGGTTTTATTTTACCTTGTTGCAGTTGTTTCAATTATAGTTTTATTTTTCCGAATATATTTTTAGCTTTCTATTTTTATTTTGCTTTTATTCTTTGATATTGTACTGCTCCTTTTTCTCTTTCTTTCTTCTTTTTTTTTTTTTACCATGCCACAAAGCTTGTAGGATCTTGGTTCCCAGGCCGGAGGTTGAGTTCCTGTGGTGGGAGCTCAGAGTCCAAACCACTGCACTAACAGAGAACCTCAGACCCTAGAGAATATTAATCGGAGTGAGGCCTCCTGGCGTTCCTCATCTCAGCAGCAGGACCCGGCTCTATCCAACTGCCTGCAAACTCCAGTGCTGGACGCCTCAGGCCAAACAACCAGTAAGACAGGAATACAGCACCACCCATCAAAAAAAATGAAACGACAAAAAAAATGTTATAGATGAAGGAGCAAGGTAAAAACCTACAAGACTAAATAAACGAAGACGAAGTAGGCAACCTACCTGAAAAGGAATTCAGAGTAATGATAGTAAAGATGAGCCAAAATCTCGGAAACAGAATGGAGAAAATACAAGAAACTTTTAACAAGGATCTAGAAGAATAAAAGAACAAACAAACAGTGATGAACAACACAATTACTGAAATTAAAAATACTCTAGAAGGAATCAATAACAGGATAACTGAGGCAGAAGAACGGATAAGTGAGCTGGAAGATAAAATGGTGCAAATAACTGCTAGGGAGCAGAATAAAGAAAAAAAGAATGAAAAGTATTGAGGACAGTCTCAGAGACCTCTGGGAAAACATTAAATGCACCAACATTCGAATCATAGGGGTTCCAGAAGAAGAAGAGAAAAAGAAAGATCTGAGAAAATATTTGAAGAGATTATAGTTGAAAACTTCCCTAACATGGGAAAGGAAATAGTCAACCAAGTTCAGGAAGAACAGAGAGTACCATATAGGATAAACCCAAAGAGAAACACGCCGAGACATATATTAATCAAACTATCAGAAATTAAATACAGGGGCTTTCCTGGTGGCGCAGTGGTTAAGAATCTGCCTGCCAATGCAGGAGACACGGGTTCGAGCCCTGGTCTGGGAAGATCCCACATGCTGCGGAGCAAGTAAGCCCATGCACCACAACTACTGAGCCTGCACTCTAGAGCCCGCGAGCCACAACTACTGAGCCCATATGCCACAACTACTGAAGCCTGTGCACCTAGAGCCCGTGCTCCCAACAAGAGAAGCCACCATAATGAGAAGGCTGTGCACCACAACGAAGAGTAACCCCTGCTTGCCACAACTAGAGAAAGCCTGCATGCAGCAACAAAGACCCAATGCAGCCAAAAATAAAAATAAATAAAATAAATTTATTAAAAAAATTAAATACAAAGAAAAAGTATTAAAAGCAGCAAGGGAAAAGCAACAAATAACATATAAGGGAATCCCATAAGGTTAACAGCTGATTTTTCAACAGAAACTCTGCAAGCCAGAAGGGAGTGTCAGGACATATTTAAAGGGATGAAGGGAAAAACCCACAACCAAGATTACTCTACCCAACAAGGATCACCTTCAGATTTGATGGAGAAATTAAAACCTTTACAGATAAGCAAAAGTTAAGAGAATTCAGCACCACCAAACCAGCTTTACAACAAATGCTAAAGGAACTTCTCTAGGCAGGAAACACAAGAGAAGGAAAAGACCTACAAAAATACCCCCAAACAGTTAAGAAAATGGTAATAGGAACATACATATCGATAATTACCTTAAATGTAAATGGATTAATTGCTCCAACCAAAAGACATAGACTGGGTGAATGGATACAAAAACAAGACCCATATATATGCTGTCTACAAGAGACCCACTTCAGACCTAGGGATGCATACAGACTGAAAGTGAAGGGATGGAAAAAGATATTCCATGCAAATGGAAATCAAAAGAAAGCTGGAGTAGCAATTCTCATATCAGACAAAATAGAGTCTGTTAAAATAAAGACTATTACAGGGAGACGCAAGAGGGAAGACATATGGGAACATATGTTTATGTATGACTGATTCACTTTGTTATACAGCAGAAACTAACACACCATTGTAAAGCAATTATACCCCAATAAAGATGTTAAAAAAAAAATAAAGACTATTACAAGAGACAAGGAAGGACACTACATAATGATCAAGGGATCAATCCAAGAAGAAGAATAACAATTGTAAATATTTATGCACCCAACATAGGAGCACCTCAATACATAAGGAAAATGCTAACAGCCATAAAAGGGGAAATCAACAGTAACACGATAATAGTAGGGGACTTTAACACCCCACTTTCACCAATGGACAGATCATCCAAAATGAAAATAAATAAGGAAACACAAGCTTTAAATGACACATTAAACAAGATGGACTTAATTGATATTTATAGGACATTCCAACCCAAAACAACAGAATACAATTTCTTCTCAAGTGCTCATGAAACATTCTCCAGGATAGACCATATCTTGGGTCACAAATCTAGCCTTGGTAAATTTAAGATAATTTAAATCGTGTCAAGTATCTTTTCCGACCACAACATTATAAGACTACATATCAATTACAGGGGGAAATCTGTAAAAAATACAAATACATGGAGGCTAAACAATACACTACTAAATAACCAAGAGATCACTGAAGAAATCAAAGAGGAAATCAAAAAATACCTAGAAACAAATGACAATGAAAACATGATGATCCCAAACCTATGGGATGCAGCAAAAGCAGTTCTAAGAGGGAAGTTTATAACAATACAACCCTACCTCAAGAAACAATAAAAATCTCAAATAAACAACCTAACCTTACACCTAAAGCAATTAGAGAAAGAAGAACAACCTCCCCCCCAAAGTTAGCAGAAGGAAAGAAATCATAAAGATCAGATCAGAAATAAATGAAAAAGAAATGAAGGAAACAATAGCAAAGATCAATAAAGCTAAAAGCTGGTTCTTTGAGAAGATAAACAAAATTGATAACCCATTAGCCAGGATCATCAAGAAAAAAAGGGAGAAGACCCAAATCAACAGAATTAGAAATGAAAAAGGAGAAGTAACAACTGACACTGCAGAAATACAAAGGATCATGAGACATTACTATAAGCAACCATATGCCAATAAAATGGACAACCTGGAAGAAATGGACAAATTCTTAGAAATGTACAGCCTTCCAAGACTGAATCAGGAAGAAATAGAAAATATAAATATACCAATCACAAGCACTGAAATTGAAACTGTGATTAAAAATCTTCCAACAAACAAAAGCCCAGGACCACATGGCTTCACAGGCGAATTCTATAAAACATTTAGAGAAGAGCTAACACCTATCCTTCTCAACCTCTACCAAAATATAGCAGAGGGAGGAGCACTCCCAAACTCATTCTACAAGGCCACCATCACCCTGATACCAAAACCAGACAAAGATGTCACAAAAAAAGAAAACTGCAGTCCAATGTCTCTGGTGAACATAGATGCAAAAATCCTCAACAAAACACTAACAAACAGAATCCAACAGCACATTAAAAGGATTATACACCCTGATCAAGTGGGGTTTATTCCAGGGATGCAAGGATTCTTCAATATATGCAAATCAATCAATGTGATACACCATATTTACAAATTGAAGGATAAAAATCATATGATAATCTCAATAGATGCAGAAAAAGCTTTTGACAAAATTCAACACCCATTTATGATAAAAAAAACTCTCCTACAAAAAAAAAAAAAAAAAAAAAAAAAACTCTCCAGAAAGTAGGCATACAGGGAACCTACCTCAACATAATAAAGGCCAGATATGACAAACCCACAGCCAACATCATTCTCAATGGTGAAAAACTGACACCATTTCCTCTAAAATCAGGAACAAGACAAGGTTGGCCACTCTCACCACTATTATTCAACATAGCTTAGGAAGTTTTAGCCACAGCAATCAGAGAAAAAAAAGAAATAAAAATAATTGGAAAAGAAGAAGTAAAAGTGTCACTGTTTGCAGATGACATGACACTATACATAGAGTATCCTAAAGATGCTACCAGAAAACTACTAGGGCTAATCAACGAATGTGGTAGGGTAGCAGGATACAAAATTAATGCACAGAAATCTCTTGCATTCCTATACACTAATGATGAAAAATCTGAAAGAGAAATTAAGGAAACACTCCAATTTACCATTGCAACACAAAGAATAAAATACCTAGGAATAAACCTACCTAAGGAGACAAAAGACCTGTATGCAGAAAACTATAAGACACTGATGAAAGACATTAAAGATGATACAAACAGATGGAGAGATACACCATGTTCTTGGAATGGAAGAATCAACATTGTGAAAATGACTATACTACCCAAAGCAATCTACAGATTCAATGCAATCCCTATCAAACTACCAATGACATTTTTCACAGAACTAGAACAAAAAATTTCACAATTTGTATGGAAACACAAAAGACCCCGAATAACCAAAACAATCTTGAGAAAGAAAAACAGAGCTGGAGGAATCAGGCTCCTGGACTTCAGACTACACTACAAAGCTACAGTAATCAAGACAGTATGGTACTGGCACAAAAACAGAAATATAGATCAATGGAACAGGGTAGAAAGCCCAGAGATAAACCCATGCACCTATGGTCACCTTATCTTTGATAAAGGAGGAAAGAATATACAATGGAGAAAAGTCAGCCTCTTCAATAAGTGGTGCTGGGAAAACTGGACAGCTACATGTAAAAGAATGAAATTAGAACACTCCCTAACACCACACACAAAAATAAACTCAAAATGGATTAAAGGGGCTTCCCTGGTGGTGCAGTGGTTAAGAATCTGCCTGCCAATTCAGGGGACATGGGTTTAAGCCCTGGTCCGGGAAGATCCTACATGCCACAGAGCAACTAAGCCTGTGCACCACAACTACTGAGCCTGCACTCTAGAACCCATGAGCCACAACTACTGAGCCCACTTTCCACAACTACTGAAGCCCACGAGCCTAGAGCCCATGCTCCTCAACAAGAGAAGCCACCACAATGAGAAGCCTGCACACCTCAATGAACAGTAGCCCCCACTCGCTGCAACTAGAGAAAGCCTGCATGCAGCAACGAAGACCCAACACAGGCAAAATTAATTAATTTTTAAAAAATGGATTAAAGACCTAAATGTAAGGCCAGACACTATAAAACTCTTAGAGGAAAACATAGGCAGAACATTCTATGACATAAATCACAGCAAGATCTTTTTTGACCCACCTCCTAGAGAAATGGAAATAAAAACAAAAATAAACAAATGGGACCTAATGAAACTTAAAAGCTTTTGCACAGCAAAGGAAACCATAAACAAGACAAAAAGACAACCCTCAGAATTGGAGAAAATATTTGCAGATGAAGCAACTGACAAAGGCTTAATCTCCAAAACATACAAGCAACTCATGCAGCTCAATATCAAAAAAACAAACAACCCAATCCAAAAATGGGCAGAAGACCTAAAAATGGGCAGAAGGCCTAAATAGACATTTCTGCAAAGAAGATATATAGATTGCCAACAAACACGTGATAGGATGCTCAACATCACTAATCATTAAAGAAATGCAAATCAAAACTACAATGAGGTATCACCTCACACCGGTCAGAATGGCCATCATCAAAAAATCTACAAACAATAAATGCTGGAGACGGTGTGGAGAAAAGGGAACCCTCTCGCACTGTTGGTGGGAATGTAAATTGATACAGCCACTATGGAGAACAGTATGGAGGTTCCTTAAAAAACTAAAAATAGAACTACCATACGACCCAGCAATCCCACTACTGGGCATATACCCTGAGAAAACCATAATTCAAAAAGAGTCATGTACCGCAATGTTCATTGCAGCACTATTTACAATAGCCAGGACATGGAAGCAACCTAAGTGTTCATCGACAGATGAATGGATAAAGAAATGTGACACATATACACAATGGAATATTACTCAGCCATAAAAAGAAACGAAATTGAGTTATTTGTAGTGAGGTGGATGGACCTAGAGTCTGTCATAGAGAGTGAAGTAAGTCAGAAAGAGAAAAACACATACTGTATGCTAACACATATATATGGAATTAAAAAAAAAAATGGTTCTGAAGAACCTAGGGGCAGGGCAGGAATAAAGACACAGATGTAGAGAATGGACTTGAGGACACGCAGAGAGGGAAGGGTAAGCTGGGACGAAGTGAGAGAGTGGCATGGACATATATACACTACCAAACGTAAACTAGATAGCTAGTGGGAAGCAGCTGCATGGCACAGGGAGATCAGCTCTGTGGTTTGTGATCATCTACAGGGGTGGGATAGGGAGGGTGGGAGGGAGACGCAAGAGGAAGGGGATATGGGGACATACGTAGGCATATAGCTGATTCACTCTGTTATACAGCAGAAACTAACACAACACTGTAAAGCAATTACACTCCAATAAAAATGTTAAAAAAAAAACTACCTTAATAAACAGTGCTATATGAAGAAAGTGATCAGACTTTATTGAGGTCTGTTTGACTCTCTGAATACAATGCTTTAATCACTTAAAAAAAAAGAAAAAGAAAAAAAGAATTCACACAGCTCAATAATAAAAAGACAACCTAATTTTCAAATTGTCCAAGGATCTAGATAGACATTTCTCTGAAGAAGATGCCCAAATGGCCAACAATGCTCGGTGGGTCTCACAAAACCCGTTTCAATCCAAGTAGAAAATTCAGAGTCAAATTCACAAGTTCCCGGCGGCACCATCAGCCCAAGAAGGTGGCGGGGGGGAGAGATGTTTGCCTCCAATCCCAAGGCAGGGGAATGGTGCAAGAATTGGGTCCCATGGCGCATCCCCTCTCAAAGACCCAGCAGACCCAAGCGGGTCACACTGCCTCCGCCTCAGTGCCGCCCTGCACCAGACAACTTCAACATTCCGAGGGGTCGTGGGCTCTGAGAAGTGACCCTAAATGTGGCCAAGGGACCTACTGACACCCCAAAGCAAGCAGGATGGACCCCCAGAGTGCCAGCCCTTAACAAAGTGACGTTGCTTCAGATCTGCTCTTCGGGGTCCGGGCACTAGGGAGTGGTGAGAGGTGGATCAGCGGGCATTTCGCGTCACTTCCCCACCTCCAGAACCTCATCCAGGGCTTCCAGTTCCCCCATCATTGATGTGTTCCTGGTAGATCTGCCTCTGAGTTTCCCCGTGTCATGTGACAGCTGCCTGGAAGGGTAAAATGCAGGCAGCATGTAGGCGGTGAATCCTGGAAGAGAGCTCATTGCTGCTCCAGCATTTTCCGAAGGACCCTCTGTGCATACTCCACTTTTTCAAAAGCTTGGGTGATCTAATATGTTTAGAAAACACAAATACCTACCCCCCGCCCCGGCCCCCGCGCCCTTTTTTTTGGGGGGGGGTACGCGGGCCTCTCACTGTTGTGGCCTCTCCCGTTGCAGAGCACAGGCTCCAGACGCGCAGGCTCAGCGGCCATGGCTCACGGGCCCAGCCGCTCCGCGGCATGTGGGATCTTCCCGGACCGGGGCACAAACCCACGTCCCCTGCATCGGCAGGCGGATTCTCAACCACTGCGCCACCAGGGAAGCCCCCCGCGCCCTTTTTTTAAAGGCAGGCTTTTTTGTTGCAAAGCTACAAAGATGCCTGAATATGCAAAACTGCCCTGAGTTTTTCTGAGAGAAGAGGTTGCACCATTTCACAAGCTCACTTTTCCGAGGAACCTTTGTCTCAATGCCCCAAGGAGCCGGTGCTCCCGAAATATGCCCTGGAAATTCTTAACCTCACCCCATTCCCTTCCTCTTGCAGATGGTGAGACCAAGGCGGAGGCAGACAGCAGGGAAGGCTGTGCAGACAGCCGAGACTAGGGACCTGGTCCCCAGGGGCCCATCACTAAATTCCTTCCCTTGATCAGCTACATCACTCGCGGGGCCAAGTGCAAAATGGAATCAAGTGCAAGCCCTTCCGAGCACAGGTTCCTGTGTGACTCGAGCATCACTCACCCATGAAGCCAACGCTGCTCTCTCCGCAGCCCAGATGGGTAGAGTGGACGCATCCCTGAACTTGAAGCCAAAGACCCCAGGCCTGCCCCTCACTAGCCCAGTGACCTTGGACACGTCACTCAGCTTCTCCGAGCCTCAGTCTCCACTCCCTGCAAGTGGGTTCATAATGCCACTTTTCTCACCGCTGTGGAGTCGTGATTGCCTGAGATTGCAGACAGAAATCGACTCCTGCCGCTGACCCTGTGTTTGCCGGGGGCTAGGTCTGCTCAGTTCTTGGATTCTAGAACCGTGAGATCCCACCCACTGTCACGCTGAAGGCCGCTGTTACCAGGAGGTACAAAGCAAAGTCCCAGTGATACCAGCTTGTGGATTTAGCGGGGGCCTGCGGGAGCCCCCGTCTGATTCCAGGCAGCAGGGCCACGGATGTGGACTCCAGGTTCCCCTGCGCCGAGGCCTCCTTGCCTCCTCTGTGTGGTGGTTCAGTTTCCCACCTTACTCAGCATCTCTCAGGCACTAAGTGATACACACAAGAGGCAGCCGCGCGTGGTGCTGGGACATCATAAGGGCTGACTGCACGCCAGCTCCCACGGCAGCATTTATTATTAAGTGCTTATTTAGGGCATTATCAGGAAGCTGTTACATAATCAATATTTTTCACTGATTTGCATATTTATCACAGCTCCACTGCTGTCCCGTGTGACTTCGGGCAAGTTCCTTAACTCTGCTGTGCCTCAGTTTCCCCATCTGTAACATGTACCTAATGCAAGCACCCAACTCATAGCACTGTGGAGCAGACTGAATTAATACATGGAGGATGCTCAGGAGAGTGTTTGGCATAAAGCAAACGGTTTATTGACGTTTGCTATTCTTCTTATTAAGACTAAAGAGACAAAGCTTATGACTGTAACTGTGTGACGTTTTAGCTTGCCCATTTGCTTGGTTCCCAAGTAACTTGGCATTCCTTGGGAATTCTGAAGAGTAAACTAGTGACACATGGATGTGTTGGTTCTTTGGACCACCTGTCTCCTACAGGGTCGTCCAGGCCGGGTGCATGGTTTGACCAGTCGATAGAGACACCCAAACACTGGTGTGGCCATTATCATTTTGTCCTGTGGGTTCAGGGTAAGCCCCTCACTTTGCCCTTTCACATCCTCCTCGTTGGCTGCATCTTAGAAAGAGTAACTTGTTCTCAAGCCGTAAGAAGCCAAGGCCTTTGGGGCATCTTTCTGTCTTTGTCAGGTGACAACCCACTCTTCTTCCCTCCACCCTCTTTCCTGCTTTCCGTCCACTTTCCTGTCTGCCTCCCCTCCCCTGGCCTCTTCCACCACGATATCTGTGTGTCTGTCACATCCTCTCAGTTTGGGGGTGCTTCAGATCCACAGATCACATGATAAGAAGGTTTTCTGAAGTGAGATATTTGGTACCACCAAAAAGATCATGGACCTGAAGAAATAATGTCTCCTGTGCCCCCACATGCCACCCCGCCTCCTGGAAGTGATGGCTCTGGGGTTTTCTCCCTCCTGCGCCCCTCTCAGGTCAGCCTGGGTCACTGGGGAAACAAAAAAAACCCAACTGGGGTGGGCAGTGAGGAAGAGGAAGAGGAAATGTGCCTGTTTACATGAAAAATTGAACAAAAGAAGACTCAGTTCTCGCAGGCTATAATGAAGTACTTAAGTGCCAGCAGAGCGCTTTCCTGGTGGCGCAGTGGATAAGAATCCGCCTGCCAATGCAGGGGACACGGGTTCGAGCCCTGGTCCGGGAAGATCCCACATGCTGCAGAGTATCTAAGGCTGTGAGCCACATCTACTGAAGCCCACTCACCACAACTGCTGAAGCCCGCATGCCTAGAGCCCGTGCTCTGCAACAAGAGAAGCCAGATGCAACGAGAAGCCCACGCACCGCAATGAAAAGTAGCCCCCACTCGCCACAACTAGAGAAAGCCCACATGCAGCAACGAGGACCCAACACAGCCAAGAATAAATAAATAAAATAAAAATAAATTTAAAAAATATATATTTAAAAAAATTAATAAATGCCAGTGGAGTCACCATTAACATAGCTAAAGCTTCATTTTTAAGTCTGTTGAGAAGTCTGATCAAAAATTAT
The DNA here is from genome assembly GCF_011762595.2 of Tursiops truncatus. Classification (NCBI taxonomy): domain Eukaryota; kingdom Metazoa; phylum Chordata; class Mammalia; order Artiodactyla; family Delphinidae; genus Tursiops; species Tursiops truncatus. Next base: position 104,491,551 of record NC_047041.1, read on the forward strand.
TAACCTGGGGCTTCTCTGGTGGCGCAGTGGTTGAGAGTCCACCTGCCGATGCAGGGGACACGGGTTCGTGCCCCAGTCCGGGAAGATCCCACATGCCGCGGAGCGGCTGGGCCCGTGAGCCATGGCCGCTGAGCCTGCGCGTCTGGAGCCTGTGCTCTGCAATGGGAGAGGCCGCGACAGTGAGAGGCCCGCGTACTGCAAAAAAAAAAAAAAAAAAAAAAAAAAAAAATTAACCTGAGCAGGAAGCAGTCGGGGGTTTTCTGGAGGGCCAGGCGGACACTCAAAGGAAGATGAAGGGCATTTTAGCAGCCCCTGAGTGTGCCTTTGGTCACCCAGATACCACTCACTAGAGAAAGATCCCAGGGCTGGGGCTGAAGGGACCTTGGAGCTGCAGCTGGGATGGGCCAGGCCAGCTCCTTTGGGTCCCCTTGAAAGAAAGTTCTGCTCCATAGGACTCACCCCACGACTCCTCCTAGGGATGTGACTTAACACCCCCCAAAACTGCAGAAAAGAGCCTTGCACCCCTGAAGAATTTTTGCATTTCTGTATTTCCTAGCTGTTCTTCTTTTTCTTTGTGTGTGTGTGTGTGTGTGTGTGTGTGTGTGTGTGTGTGTGTGTGTGAAATTTACCTACATAAAATGAACCATTTTAAAATGTACGATTCACCACCTTTTCCTAGTTTCAAAACATTTCCATCACCCTCGCCCGAAAACGCCCCATCTCCACTCCCCCAGCCTGGCAACCGGTAATCTACTTTCTGTCTCCATGGACTTGCCCGTTCTGGACGTGTCATATAGATGGAATCATGTGATTCGTGGTCTTTTCAGAGGCTGGCTCCTTTCCCTGAGCAGAATGTTTTCCAGGTTCATCTGCATGGTAGCCTGTGTCAGGGCTTCACTTTTTTTAGGGCAGAGGAATAGCCCATCATATGGACGGACCACATTTTGTTTATCCGTTCACATGGTGACAGGCACTTGGGTTGTTTCCACCTTTGGGCAATGGTGAATGATGTTGCTGTGAACGTGCTCAAAGTTTCTGTGTGAACACCTGTGTTCGACCCTTTGAGGACACACTTAGGAATTGTTGGGCCACGTGATAACTCTATGTTTAGCTCTGTTTTATTTTGATTTTTTTCTCCCCTTTGGCTCCAGTTTCCCAAATGGAACCCAAATGTTCCAGATGTTTCTTCTCTGATTAGGCCATCTTGAAGATGTGTTCACTGGAGTCTAGCCATGTCATCTGGACCTCTTTGGGAGCCCCACCTAAAGCCCAAGGATGCTGGAGACACCATTTCAAAAAAGGACCCCCCCTGGCATTTCATGGGTGTGTGGTGGAGCTGTAGGCCGGCAGGGGACCCTTTGTCAGGGCCATTCTCTCTTTGGTTCCCTTGCCTTTCACCTTCACATGCCCATGGGGTCCAGTCAGGCCGAGGGAGGGTCTCCCTCCTCGCAGGACCTACTGCTTTCACGGATCATGACCCAAGACAGTAGCCACCCCAGTCCATTCAGGGCCCCTAGGAGCCACGAGGGGTCTGATTCACTGGGAAAGTCCCCGGTGAAAGCAAGACCACCAGTGTGTCCCTTAGGAGCGCTGTCTAGCTCTAACTTCATCTGTCAAGTGTAGCGGGCTCTGGACATCAGGAGGCCTGGGGTCCATGGGCCTGATCACATTATTTCTCCAAAGAATGGGGCCTCCACTGACAAATGAGCTGGGTTACAAGGGGAAGAAAGTAGGGACCAGCGAGGAAGCTGAGAGGCCCTGCACCACGCGGCACTCAATGGCTCCCAGAGGGCCAGAGAGAGAGAAGTCAGTGGAAAGTCCTACTTAGCGTCCACCTCCAGACACACCAGCGATGGCATGAGGATTTGGAATAAAAAAGAAGTTAAAAAGCAGTGGAGAAGGGGCTGGGTGTACAGAGGACTCCAGGCTGGAAGTCTATGTGTATGACCTGCCCTGCACTGGCAGGAAGGGCCTGGGAGAGGGGGAGGAGGGCCGGGGGCTCAAAAAATAACTCGAAAGGATAAGTCTGGGAACACAGAAAATGTCACTTTCATTGAAAGCAAGTAGTTATTGAGATTTTAGTCCGTGGGAGACACTGGGCTGAGCTTACAGCGTCGTTCAATTTCCTCGACAGCTCCCAAGGCACATAGATTATTATCCCTATTTTACAGGTGAAGAAACTGAGGTTCCAAGAGGGCAGCCCATTGCCCAAGGCCACACAGAGCCCACAGGCTTATCGAGCAGGCCCCACCACCAGCCCTGTGTCAACGGTGTCATCGGGACTCCACAACATTCAGCGTTTGGTGACCATTCTAGACAAACCCAATTCCATCATGCGAAGGGCCGGTGGATCCCAGATCACTGTAAAGATAGTAACAAGCAGAATGTGGGAAGGAAAATAAACTCAGCGTTTCATAAAGTAGATGCTTAATGGTCAGGAGATGGAACAGCTAAAACAGGTTCCCTGAGCCCCAACCGGGTAGTTTGTGGTGAGGACATATGTGCCGGGGTGGGGCACGGGGAAGCACGTCTTCGGGAAAGTCTCTTATTATCCTATCTAAGCCTCTGCTTTCTTCTCTGGACAAATACCTCTAGTGAGTCAAACGGTGGCCTCCAAATCAATACGTCCACACCCTAATGCCTGGTCACTGTGAACGTGACCTCATTTGGAAAAAGGATCTTTGCAGATTAATTAAGTTAAAGATCTTGTATGAGATCATCCTGGCTTAACTGGGTGCACCCTAAGTCTAACAATAAGTTTCCTTATCAGGAGAAGAGACACACAGAGGGAAGGCCGTGTGAAGATGGAGGCAGAGATTGAAGCGATGCGTCTACAAGCCAGGGAGAGCCGGCATCCACCGGAAGCTGGGGGAGGGGCCTGGACCAGCTTCTCCCCTGGAGCCTCCAATTGTCCTAGGAGGCAACTTGGTGGTTGATTCAAAGCCTTCAAAACGTGCACGCCATCCCTTTGACCTAGAACTTCCTCGTCCAGGACTTTATCCCTGTGAAATCAGTGGACAAATGTGCAAAGATGCATGTACAAGATCTCCATCAAAGGTCTGTTTAAAACAACAACAACAAAAAAGAAAACTTTTCAATTCTAGTTAAATTTGTTGGGATGTATCCATCCAGTGAAAAACTATGAATCCATTTAAGTTGGTCAGATAGATATTTTTTGACATGGAAAGATGTTGACAGTGTATTAAGTGAATGTATGATTCCAACTATACCACATTCTGGAAAGGCAAAACTATGAAGACAGTGAAAAGATCTGTGGCCACCAGGGGTTGGGGAGGGAGGATTGACCCGCACAGGAGATTTTTAGGGCATTACAACTGCTCTGTATGAGATGGTAATGGTGGAATCATGACATTCTGTACATTGCTGGAAGGGTGGACACATGACCGTATGCCTTTGTCAAAACCCACAGAAGGTACAACACAAAACGTGAACCCTAATATAAACTATGGACTTTAGTTAATAATCATGTGTCAATATTAGTTCATTAATTGTAAAAAATGTACCACACTCATGGGGGATTATGGAGCCGAAAGGGGGTATATGGGAACTCTCTGTATTAGCAGTTCAATTTTTTGGTAACTTTAAACATGTCCTAAAAAATAAAGGGTGTTAATTTAAAAAAAAAAATGCAGGCTCCTAAACAGTACATATAGAATTCTCCCATTTTCCAAGAGCAATGTGGGCCCCCACAGCAGGTCACTGTGGGCCACCCTAGGGCTGTGACTCTGCCTGGATCACCCAGCCCAGTGTTGCCGCAGAGCGCGAATCCACGGCTTGGCAGGGAGCAGACCGGGAGCAGCTGCAGCACCGTGAGTGAATCCAAACCTTACTTTTCTCATCTAAGAAATGGGAATGGGGTCTCTCCATAGAGAGGTGTGAGGATTAAACATAAAATGTTGGCTATAACGAATGCCGTGTAAAAAGCACCCAATCGATGCATTCTTCTCTGACCACCCAGCCGTGATGCCAGAGGGGCAGGGCGGAGGGGTGAGTGGGGACCCCCGCCTCCTGGTATTTGAGGACCCCTGTTCTATGCCCCACTCCCAGCAAGGCACGCACTTCCCACCGATGTCCACCGACCTCCCACTCTGGAACCCTGCTGGGTGGACCTGTCCCTCCATCTTCTCCCATCAGGCGGTCCTTTCTCTCGGGCTTCCCTGTCCGCAAGTGCTTCCTTCAAGGACTCCTCCTCCAGGGAGCTTCCCCTGACCACACCAACCTCCTGGACCTCCTTTCATGAACTGGGACAATATCCACGGCACAACGTTGGGTGCTGCATGCTGTGCATTGTGGGTCTGTCTTGTCTTCTGGAGTCGTCACAAGCTGCTTGAAGGTAGTGACCCCCAACCTCTTCTGGGGTCCCTGCAGGGCTGGGCGACCCCTTGTTCAGCAGGAATTTCTGATGCAAAGACAGAGGACGAGAGTTAAGCATATAGACAAACCATGATGCTCATGTCAAGTTCTAGAAGCCCCGGGAGGGCTGAAGCCTTCTGATACCAGCATCCGTGAGACTCCTACTGCAATGGCGTAAAGCTTTCCAGCTTCAACTGGGAACCCACCAGAGCGATCCAAGGTCGGAGTGGGAGGCGACACGCAGAGCAGCCGAGCAGCAGCCTGACGTCGGTGAGCTCTGCGATGTCGCACCACCTGGCCGAGCTGAGCCTTGGCTTCCTGGTCTGCAGGACGTGCATGATTCTACCTGATGGGTGTGGTTGAATTGTGTTTCCAAAGAGTTATGTTGAAGTCCTAATCCCTGGGGCCTGTGACGTGCCCTAATTTGAAATGGAATCTTGGACGTGCAATCAAATTAAGATGAGATCATACTGGATTAGGGTAGTCATTAAACCCAGTGACTGTGTCCCTATAAGAAGAAGGAAATTGGGGCACAGACACACACAGAGGGAAGACGGGCACGTGAGTTCAGAGGCAGAGGTCACAGGGATGCACTACAAGCCAAGGATTGCTGGCAACACCAGAAGCCACAAGGAGCGAGGAAGGATCCTCCCCTGGAGCCTCAGATGGAGCACGGCCCTGTGACCCCTTGAGTTTGGACTTCCAGCTTCCAGAACTGCGAGAGAATCCATTTCTGAAGGTTGAAGCCACCTGGTTTGTGGCCAGAGGACTGCAACAATCTAACTAGCATGAGGTGCAGAAGCCCGCATCTGTAACAAGCTTTCCATACAATTTTGATGCCCATTCGCTGCCTGCTACGTGCTAGCCAGAGCCCAGCTTGGGGTTCCCTCACTGGTGACCTGTCATCCCTCTTGGCCTGTGGGGTCGGGGTGTCCTCCTCGTTCCTCAAGGCTTCCCTTCTGGGTTAGCACTCCTGGCCTGGCTGGAGGCCCCAGGCCCCTGGAGCCCACCCTCTCCGGCATCTGGCAGACAGTTCCCCCTGGGTCTTCTGAAGTAGCATCTGTCCGTCCCTACAAACTGTCCGACCTGAGACACTTCCGACCACTTACACGGGCAGGGGGCTTGCAAGATATTTTCCATGTAGGAGTGTTCTTTGGATAACGAATTTACTCTTTCAGTGGACACGTGGCCAGTGGAGGGTCATTCCCGCAGTCAGCTCCCACAGCTACAGACAAGCTTATTTTGTAAAGCAAGGCCAAAGGTTTCTGCAACCCAGGAGTTCCATTCCTGTAATCAATGCCTTAAAATTCCACTGGACCTGAGAACCCTCAGGGAGCTATGAAAATGCAGATTCCGGAGCCATCCCAGAGGTTCTAATTCACTGTGTCTGGCTGGGTGTGGGTAGGGGTGAAGGATCTATATTTCTAACAAACTGTTCATATTATGATTTTTTTTTTTTTTTTTTTTTTTTTTTGCAGTACGCGGGCCTCTCACTGTTGTGGCCTCTCCCGTTGAGGAGCACAGGCTCTGGACGCGCAGGCTCAGCGGCCATGGCTCACGGGCCCAGCCACTCCGCAGCATGTGGAATCTTCCCGGACCAGGGCACGAATCCATGTCCCCTGCATCGGCAGGCGGCCTCTCAACCACTGTGCCACCAGGGAAGCCCCATATTATGATTTTGATACTGGTGGTCCAAGGAACACTGCTCTAGAGAAGTAATTTCTGAGTGTGACCATCTTTTTTATTGATTAAAAAAACCCATGTTTTCACCAGGATCTGTCCTCACTGGGGATGCGTACAACCTCGCGCTTGTGTCTGGAGTGGGAGCCGTGGGCCTGGGCCAAAGAAGCAACAAGTAAAGAGGACCTTTTATTTCGCATATGTAATTCCCCAAACCTCATAACGCTTTTGCAAACCAGATATTCGATGCCAGGGATTCTACCTGCCTCTTACTGAAGACAATTAAAATACAGGGATGTTGGTGTTCTTGTCCAAAGAGTCACATCCAGAAAATCCTACATCCATTGGGGAGGGTGTAAGCAACTTTACTGGGATGTATTATATATGTATATATACTATATAGAACACCATTCACTGATTTCAAGTGTACAATTCAGTGATTTTTAGTCAATTTACCCAGTTGTGCAGCCATCACCATGAATCAGCTTTGGAACATTTCCGTTGTCCCAACAAGAGTCCCCAGGCCCAGTTCCCGTTGATTCCCTTCACACTCCTCCCCCAGTACCTGCCCCAGCCAACCTCCTATCTGTTTCTATAGATTTGTATTTTCTGTACATTTCCTATGAATAGAATCCCAGGACATGTGGTCTCTCGCGACTGGCTTCTTCCCCTTAGCATCATGTTCATCCGTGTGGCCGCACGTTTCCTAATGAAGGTTGTTCCCTGTTGGTGAAAGCACTGTTTTTTAAATGCCACAGTCTGGCTGCCCTCGGGAACAGCCTCCATGTCCTGAGGGACCATCCAGGTAGGAGGTTGGTGGTGGGCTGGCTGGAGCATGGCGGGGTTCCATCAGCTGAGTCCTCCCGGCAGCACAAGGTACGTGTGGCCTCTGTGAGGCAGGCTCTCTGGATGTGGAGCCTGAGGCAGGGATTCTGGTGCAGGTGGTTTGTTGAGGGAGAAGCCAGGGAGGACGGGGAAGGGGTCGGGGGAACGTGGTTTCAGCCAGTCTAGCCCTGGCCTGGGGCCCAGGGACACCTGGCAGCCAGCACATGGCCCAGCTGTCTCTTTCTGAAGCTGGGGCCTGCCTTGTGGACAACCCCATCAGTCGGTCATCAGAATGGGCTGCTCCTTGATGGGGGGGGGGGGTCACATGACTTCCTGGGCGAGATGGCTCCCAGCAGCATCAGGGGAAGGGGCAGCCCTGAGGCACTGGCAGCAAGATTCGCAGCACCTGGGGGTGGGTGTCCCCACCCTTAAAGGGGACCTGGGTGGGGCACCCAGTGTCTGCCATAGCCCCACACACACCCCCACATCCTCCAAGTCTGGGGCCCTTGACCAGCTTGTCCCACCTGAGTCCCGCCTGTTTTCCAACTTCCTCCCTGCTGGCCAGGCCCAGCTCCCTCCCCCCCGCCCCCGCCCCCCGAGATGCCAGGCCGGTACCCAGCTGCCTCAGGGCCCTCACGCTTTCTGCTCTCTCTTCCCCAGTGCATGGCCTGGAGGCCCATCCTCCTGAAACTACACAGCGTGCGTGCGTGCGTGTGTGTGTGTGTGTGTGTGTGTACGTGCACGTGGCATCAGCCCGGGGGCCACAGAAAAAGTGGCAGTGTCCATACCAGCAAACTTCTAGGAGCTCTGATGACATGAACTGTCTCAAAAAGGGCTCGGAATAGGTCAGCCACACCCAAAGTGCCTGGCTCTCTGCTCCACTGCAATCAGGTCACGTGGGCAAGACCGAGAAGTAAGGACAACCACAGGACAGTGTGGGAAGTCCAATCGGGGAGACACTCGAATGCCTCCTTCTGAGGGCCGCCCAGACCCTGCCTGAGGTGGGTCAGAACGAGCTTCCTGGAGAAAGCAGCAGCTGAGGGGATTCTCTGAAAGCAGGACTCGGTCCAGTCGCCAAGGGAGCACGAGAGAGCACCTGGCATAAGCAAAGGCAGGGAAGCAAAGAGCTCTTACTCATTCGAGGACCCGAAATTTGCTGGACCTGGAGTTCAGGGGTAGGGGCGGGGCCAGGGCTGGAGGTTGAAAACCCAGGTCACACAGCGCCTTGGAGTTTGTGTTTGAGCTCAAGGCCAGTGAAACACCAGGGCATGACGTGAGCACATCGATTGTTCAATTTGCTCTTAGCCTAATTGTTCTAACGGAACTGGACATTCGTCACCCCTGCGGCTTTCAGGGGGTGACCCGGGATCCGGGAGACCCCAACCATCGGAGCCCAGCCTTGACTGTTTTCTTATTTTTCTGATCTTCAGCCCCGAGGGGGGGCCCACCTCTGAGGCTCTTGTGGGCTCCACCCTCTTGTGTAGAAAGATCACTTAATTCTAAAGAACGCAGACCAGAGGGCCTGGGTGGGTAGACAGCTCTCGACGGCCTCCAACCAAGAGGGGCCTTGGCCGTGCACGCCACGTTTCTCTCGCTTTGGGCCCGGAGCTGCTCCAGGGAGGCTCTGCTGTCACACAGCGGTCTGTGCTGTGTGTTTTCCTCTGCAGTTACTTTGTCCTCACCAGGCCATAAGCCAGCTCTTTGTCACTAGGGCCAGACAGCAAAGTTCTGGGTCACACCGGTGCTGGCATCTGCGCCGGAGGGAAGGGAAAAAATGATCCGTACATTTCCGGTCGGCTTTGGAATTCAGCGACACCTGTTCGGGTCAGGGGGTCTCAGTAGCTGAGTTCACGGGATGGGCCCCCAGCAGCCCTGGGCAGGGGGTGAGGGTTGAGAAGATCTCTGGGCACCATGGGGAGATCGTAGGTGCCGGAAATGAGGCCCGTGGACTTTGCTGATCTTGGCGAGAGGCAAAGTAGCTTGGAAATTTGAAGGCAGGAGCTAGGAAAACCGGTGGGAAAGCGTTAGCTGATTGAGACTGAAATTCCATTGACCTGAGTCTGGGGGCTTCCTGCTGAGCAGAGTGGATGCCCTCAGCTGATCTGGGCCCAGCTCTCATCCCAGGGGCCTGATTTCCTCCCCATCAGCCCAGGAGTCCTCGGAGTTTGCGTGGCCATGTGAGGCTGCGATGGGCAAGTGCATTTAGGAGCTGAGAAGCACTTGGCCTAAGGGAGAAATCATCCCGACCTGCCTTTCCTCCCACAATGGCCATGAGCTCAGGGCCCAGCCCTCCTAGCACCACCCACAGGCATCCCTGCCCCCTGCTGCCACTTTGCTGAAGCTCGCCTTCCGTCCCTCCTACGACCTGGTCCCCTGGATTTGCTCATCCCTCAGTCTGTGTGTGAGTCAGTCTTGCCACCTGCATCCACCCTGACCTCCAGGCCAACAGCTCTGAGTCTCACCACGGAGGCCTCAGAGGCCCAGGAAGGTCAGACCCAGGGTCCCCGATGGAGGGGCAAGGACTTGGCCTCCTTCGCCAGCGGGGGCCCTTCCTCTCCCCACGCTCCCTTGCAGTGCTCCTCTGGGGCATTTCCTCGAGGGGTTGCTATTGTATGTTCATTGCTCTGGTGTCTTTACCTGATCTCAGCCAGATCAAAAGCCATGTGAGGTCAGGGACAGAACTGACATCTGTCTATACCCCCGCCCCCTGCCCAGGAGCTGGAGGTGGGGACACTGGAAGTGCCTGGTGGGAACTGGGGTTCAGTCCTTTCTTTTCTGAAGTCGTAAGAGCTCTCTCTTCTTTCAGTCTCTCTGTCTCTCTTCCCACACCCACTGAGCTCCGAGGCCCTCCTCCAGCCTGTCCCTTCTCCAGGGCGCTTCCCTCACTGCCCGAAGCTCTTTGAGGTCCGTGGATGGACTCCGGCATTGCCCCAAGGGTTCTCAGGCCAGAGGCAGTGTGGAGAAGGAAGGAACGTATGAGAACGCCCAGGGCATTAGCGGGCGGGAGATGCTGAGTCATGTGGCCACAGGGTCACTCGTCCTGGGTGTCAGGTATTCGGGGAGGTGGAAAAGATCACTGCTTCGCCTCAGCGGGCGGCCCCAGGCCAGCTGTGGAGACTGCGAGGCCAGAGGCCACCAGGAGGATGGGCTGGCCTGTGACCCGGGCGAGGCAGGCCCATCCCGGCCTCGGTTTCCTGGTCAGGAAAGGAGGGAGTGGGCACAAAGTCTCCAGAGACCCTCCAGCTACACACTCTTCAGCCCATCCTGGGCTGGTTTCGGGCAGCCTGGGCCCTCTGAGCTTGGCTCTGCTGGTCCCCACACTCCGGAGCAGGGAGGATGCGGGGGGAAGTCTCAGATGCCAGGCTGAGTGGGTCTCTGACAGTGGTTGTCGGACAGCCCTGTGGCAGATCAGGGTGCCTAAGCTGTCCCCCACCGGGACCTGCTGCCCACCCCAGCTGGCTCACCCTTGGTGTCAAGAGGAATTCATTTGGGGAGAGACTGTGCTGGGAGCAGCCTGAATCCAACCTCTGCTTGCAGAGCAGACCCCAGCCCATCCTCCCACTTCAGGACAGTTTCAGAAGGTGGCAGCCGCAGAGCTGCGGGAGTGACCCACACTTGGGTCACCTTCGCGAAAACCCCCCTGCAAAGAGGTCCCTTCGGGGCGTCCCGATGCCAAACTTGGCTCAGAACGGCTCGGGAGCTTCTCTTTTAAAATTGTTTAGGGGTGGACTTCCCTGGTGGCGCAGTAGTTGAGAGTCCGCCTGCTGATGCGGGGGACACGGGTTCGTGCCCCGGTCCGGGAAGATCCCACATGCCGCGGAGCGGCTGGGCCTGTGAGCCATGGCCGCTGAGCCTGCGCGTCCGGAGCCTGTGCTCCGCAACGGGAGAGGCCACAACAGTGAGAGGCCCGCGTACTGCAAAAAAAAAAAAAAAAAAAAAAAAAAAAAAAATTGTTTAGGGGTGCCAGAAAGTCATTCTGTGACTTTATTATCACCCGTTGTTATTGCTGACAAGTTATCAAGCCACCCAGGCTGGTAGCCCAGCTCTGCTTGAGGGCTGACGGCCCTCTTCAGATCCGTCCTCAGCGCTGCAGCCACCTCCAGAGGGTCCCAAATACTCGGCACACTCCGAGGTAAGGCTGAGTCTTTTCCCCAGAATCCTCCTTCCGGAAACAGAGACTCAACTTTATGCCGTGGTCCGTACCAAATCTCTCACCTTGCGGGCCTCTCGCTCAGTGATTTCTTTTATAATTAATAGACTTCAGTTTTGAGCAGTTTTAGGGTTAGAGGAAAATTGAGCGGGAGGTCCGGAAAGTTCGCATGCATTCCCTCATCCCCCCTCCTCCAGTTTCCCCTTCATTAACATCTCCCATTAGCGGACACATTTATTAAAGCTGGTGAGTCAATATTGATCCTTTTTTTTTATTTTTATTTTTTTTTTTGAGGTACGGGGGCCTCTCACTGTGGTGGCCTCTCCCGTCGCGGAGCACAGGCTCCGGACGCGCAGGCTCAGCGGCCATGGCTCACGGGCCCAGCCGCTCCGCGGCATGTGGGATCTTCCCGGACCGGGGCACGAACCCGCGTCCCCTGCGTCGGCAGGCGGACTCTCAACCGCTGCGCCACCAGGGAAGCCCGATCCATTATTATTAAGACAAGTCCATAGCTCACCGTAGGGCTCACTCTCAGTGTTACACATTCTATGTGTTTGGACAAACGTATAATGACACACGTCCATCATTATAATCTCATACGGAGTAGTTTCACTGCCCGAAAAACCCTCGGTGCTCTGTCTGCTCACCCCTCCCTTTTCATTAACGTCTGGCCACTGCTGGTATTTTGATCGTCTCCATAGTTTTCCCAGAACGTCGTAGACTCGGGATCGTCCAGGATGCAGCCTCTGCAGGTGGGTCTTTCCCTCAGCAATACACATTTGCTTCCCCCATGTCTCTTCGTGGCTTGCGAGCTCGTTTCTTCCTAGCGCTGAATAAGAGTCCGTTGTCTGGATGAACCACGGTTTACTTATCCATCCAAGTTTTGGCCATTATGCATTAAGTTGCAGGATTTTGTGTGCGCATAAGTACTCCTCTGGGTAAATAGCAAGATCACGACTATGGGATCATATGGTGACAGTATGTTGAGTTTTGCAAAAAACTGCCAAGCTGTCTACCAAGTGGCTGTACCATTTCGCATCCCCACCAGCAACGAATGACAGTTCCTGTCATTACTTATTCCACATACTCCCCAGCACTTGGTGATGTCAGTGTCTTGGATTTTGGCCGTCCTCATTGGTGTGTAGTGATATCTCACTGAAGATTTAATTTGCATGTTTCTGATGACATGTGATATAGAGCATCTTTTCATATGTTTACTTGCCATCTGTATATCTTCTTTGGTGAGAGTCAATTATTAATTTGATTTTTTTTTTTTTTTTTTTTAGCAAAGAAGCACTGTCTGAAGAAGATACTTGGACAAAGATATCAGTCATCTGCCACGTTCTGTTACTTCTTAATTCTTTAGTAAGAATGACTAAGAAGTGCTGGGTGGGATTCCAGGGATACTCTTTAAAGGCAACTGACTCAGCTGGAAGATGTGCTCTTCCTACCCTCCACCTTTCTTTTTTATGCTGCCTAGAACTTGGATGTGATGGCTGAGCTCCAGCAGCTATATTAGACCATGAGGTATCTTTGAGGATGGAAACCGTACACTAGGACAGTAGAGCAGATGGATTGAAGAAGGATCAGAGTTCCTGATGAAGCCCCCTAGTAGCCGTGGACTGCTTACCGCCAAACTTCTTTTATGAGAAAGAGAAACAGATACCTATGTTGTATAAGACATACTTACTTTATTTTGTGCAGTCGTACTCCCGTCTGAAAGAGATACAGTAGCAGAGACACCCTCAATCTCTGGTGACTTCCATACCTAGAAAAGATTCCATCACAGGAGGGCAAGGGCACATAGCATGGATTTAGAAGGCTTCCTGGGACTGCGGCCTCATAGCATGGACCTACAAAAGGAATGAGAAAGCACCCGTCCTACCTGTATGTGACTGGCCCCTTGATGGGCCAACAGGCACCACACAAGCCCAGACAGGGGAAGGGGACACACTCTGGAAAACTTAAGGGGAGCTGTAAGAAAATTATGTCATAAGATGTGAGACTAAAAAGCAAGCAATACTTCTACATCAAGATGTTTTCTAAAATAAGTAATTTTAAATATATGTATTGTGCTCTTGAGTGCATGCAACTAGATCAATGTATTAAATAAGTAGGGTTTTGCAATTCCATCTCTATCCCTAAAAGTCAGTCTAGTCAAGCGAATCAAAAGTAATTCTTTCTTGGGCTTCCCTGGTGGCGCAGTGGTTGAGAGTCCGCCTGCCGATGCAGGGGACACAGGTTCATGCCCCGGTCCGGGAAGATCCCACATGCCGTGGAGCGGCTGGGCCCGTGGGCCATGGCCGCTGAGCCTGCGCGTCCGGAGCCTGTGCTCCGCAACGGGAGAGGCCACAACAGTGAGAGGCCCGCGTACCGCAAAAAAAAAAAAAGTAATTCTTTCTTAATCTTCTCTTCAGGGAAATAGGGGCCCACCACCATCTCTTTGGGATCATTAGGCGTATTCAGTAACGACTGTCTTGTGGGGTAGGAAAGGAAACTACAGACTCGTTTTGTTGGATAGACTGATATACTTGTTTAAAAAAGGAATCATGTTATTTTATAGTTAGTAATATTTGATATATTCTAATTATGCAGACTCTAATGATATTCTAATGGTATTTCTAATAATGATTTCTAATCGTGTAGATGTCATGTTAAATCTGCCCAGAGTGTGAGATGCCCTATGGAAGTGTCGTCGATTGCCCTTCCTGTACCTGGATATTAACTTGGGTCACTCACGGGTCTTCAGTAGAATGGCCGCCACCAGAAGCCGGCCGCGAACCAGGCTTAGACAACTCAGACCCGGCGCTCGGGCATCTTAAGCCACATCCTTCCCCAGGCGTTATATTAACAACATGTGCTCTCAGCACTGACCCCGAACCCCAGGATGACATCTGGACCTCTTGGGGGTGGGGCGTTGGGCCACCCTTAGCCAAGAGAAGACCTGGCCCCATTGAGCTTCCCCTGGGTTTCTGCTCCCGGACAGTGAAGGATGGGCTGCCCATAGCTCCTCTAAATCGCTCTGTCCTGGACCATGGCCACTGAATGTTCATCCACATGGTCATGAGATCTCAGGGCTGCTGGAGACCCTACAAGACCGTTTCTATCATCAAGGCCTCTCCAAAGGAAGGCGGTGGCTTCAGTAACAACCTACATGCCATCCACACAATAGCAACCAAACTTACTAGATGTGAAAAAGTAAGCAGATAAGCTCTTTGCTGTTGAGATGGAGTTGTGGGTTTTGTGTCCCCAAAAAGGCATGGCGAAGTCCTAAACCCTGGTACCCGTGGATATGACCTTACTTGGAAATAGGGTCTTTGCAGATGGAATTAGTTAAGATAAGGCCAGAGTGGAATAAGGGGGGCCCCAATTCAAGGACTGGTGTCTTTATAAGAGGAGAAAACAGTGACACACAGGGAGAAGGTCGTGTGAAGACAGAGGCAGAGGTTGGAGGGGTGGGGGCACAAGCCAAGAACACCAAGGGCTGCCAGCAACCACCAGAAGCTGCAAGAGGCAAAGAAGCCTCCTCCTCTGGGACCTTCAGAGAGAGCCGGGCCCTACTAACGCCTTGATTTCAGACTTCTCATCTCCAGAAGTAGGGAGAGGATACGACATTTCTGTTGGTTTAAGCCACCACGTTTGTGGTCATGTGTTACAGCAGTCCTGGGAAACTAACACAGATAGCTAAGGCATTTTGAACAACTCGAGTCTAAGTTTTGAGAATGCAAATGACACAGGGATACAGTCAACTGTCCCTTTGCAATGTTTCATTGCTTCGCTCAATTACACAAAACTCACCTCTTTTGTTTCTCTTTCCATTAAAAACAGACTATAGTTTAGGCATACTTCAATCAAGTTGCTTTAACCATTTGGGGCTGCTGTGTTTCGGACAAGCACCTGGATGAAATAACGTCAAACTTTATTACAAAATGTTCCCTGTTTTCATGACTTTTTAAAGGGTTTTTATTTTTTTAGTAGAAGTAGAGAATTTAGGGCAAGTCTTAAAGATGACAACCTGTAAAATTTGTTGGGCATTGCAAAGATCATAGGATTAACTGTAGGTGCATTTAGATGCCGGAAAGAGACGTGTCTCCTTTTAAAAAGAGAATGCACAGTAACTACCTTCCTCCATGAGGCACCAAGTCAGCTGTCTGTAATCCCACTGTTTCCTGGTTGTTGCAAAGAAAAAGTGAAGTAGACAGATGCACAGCCGTGTTACCTGGTGAGAAGCTGGAGGGAAAACCAGATGCCCCCCCGAAACAATTCCGTCCCCACCAGGAAAACGGACCAGAGCACTACTTCTCTGGGAGGCAACCGACCACACAGTAAAGATTCGCACTAGGCTAGAAAGATGCGAGGACAACCCTGAGCTGGCTTAAGCTGTCCCTGGTGATGAGTAAGGATGGACTCAGAAGGGGTCACATGTGTCTGGGGTATTTGTTGCCTCCGACACATGTTTTCCAGAAACTGATGGCTCCACTGTTTAATGGTTGATATATTTAGGCAATGTTTAAAAAACAAAGTTCCTTCTTACAAAACCAACGTACATTCACTCTAGAACAACTAGAAAATATGAGAAGAGTAATAACACCATTATCACCAACTCCTGCCTATAATTGCAGGCCTATTTCTGAACACGCATGTTTTTAAAAGGGGTCGGATCGTATATACTCTTTTATTAATTTAATGTCTGTATCGGGAACTGTGATGGGTTGTGCTGAATTCTGATTAAGCTACACATACGGTTGAGCTATACGTTTTAGTTTTTTTAACTTAATTTTAGTTGAGCACCTACTACATCCCAGCCACTGTGCTGGGCGGGGAGAAGCCTCATGGCTGCCCTGCCTTTGTGAGGCTCACAGTCAGCAGGGGAGGCAGCCGTAATTGTTACACAAATATATGCTCTAAACCGCCCTCAACATGAAAGCTACCACAGGCTAGATTAGGAGAACGGATGGCGAAACTTGGAGCTGAGATGATAGGAAAAATAACTACACATCTCTCTACCAAGGGCCAGACACAGTTTTAAGTGTCTTTATACTGTCAGTTAGGAAAGGTGGTCTCACTCCAAGATGCCCTATAACTTATTCACCGAACATTTTCCTGTACAGTTTTCCGGTGTGTGTTTTTGTTCCTTTTGTTTTTTCACTCAGTGATTTTCGGTCATCTGGAATTTATTTTGGTGTAGGGTATGAGTATGGGTCTAAGTTTATATTTTTTCCATCCACGCTCTATTGATTTAAATACAAACTATTCTACATCCTTTAGGCCTGTTACTGAATTTCCTGTTCCGTTCCATCAATTTGTAAGTCTCTTCCTATACTGTATCATGTACCATTCCTACATCTGTACTGTGCTTTCATGGATATTTTCTTCACTTTTCTTGAACATTTATTCTTCTAGATGACTTTTAAATTCTCTTTGTCAGCTCCTTCCAAATATCCTAGGGGTAAATTATTTGAATTGTGTTAAATACGTAGATTATTTGTGGGGAGAATTGACATCTTTAAAGTGACAGGCGTTCTATCTATTAAGAGATAAGTGGTCTCTGTTACTCAAATCTTCTTTTATTTCCCTCAGTAAAGTTCTATAGTTTTCTTCATTTATAGTGTTCTTCCTGCACATTCCTTGTTTAATTTATTGCCAGAGCTTTCATAAATTGAGTCGCTATTGTGAATAAATTCTTTACTTGGCTTTATATTTCCTACCTGGCTACTGCCCATATGTAAGACAGCTATTGATTTTTGTATATTTAGTTTCTAACCAGCCACCTTCCAAATTCTCCTGCATTCATTTATCATGAATATTTTAGGATTTGTAGGTAGACAATTGGATTATACAAAGTAGGTGTATTTTATCTTATGTTTTATCTTATTCTTAAAAACTACACTCCTGCAGGGACCTTTGGAAAAATATTGAAGAATAGCAGCGATAATGAGCATTCTGCTCTGTCCCGGACTTAAGTGGAAAAGTGTCTAGTGCTGAGTCATTGAGTATAAAGGTGGGTGCTGGAAATTATCCGGATGATTATAGCGATTTTTCTTGCTTTTGACTCATTTTGCTTTGACTTTGCTCTTGCTTTGACTCAGTTTGACTCATTAACTCATTAACCTATGTTAGCAGATCTTCAAATACTGACTGAGCTCTTCTTGTTTCTTTGAATAAACCTGCCTGGCTAGGCTATATGCTTTTAAAAGTTCAGTTGGACTACATTTGCCATATTTTTATTTGGAATCTTACTTTATGAATTTCTGAATCTTTGTTGAGAATTTAGGTTTGTTAGTAGTTTTGTTTTGTGTAAATAGGAAGACTTTTCATCCTTTTTTTTTTTATTAGTGAGAATAGTCTAAATTGGATAGGGATGACCATTGAGGTTTTGAAGGAACAAAACGTTTTTGGAAGACAATTCCTTGATAACTTTTCAATTTCTCCTATGGGTGTTTGTCTTTTCAGGCTGTCAACCACTTCTTTTTTTTTTTTTTTGTGGTACGCGGGCCTCTCACTGTTGTGGCCTCTCCCGTTGCGGAGCACAGGCTCCGGACGCGCAGGCTCAGCGGCCATGGCTCACGCGCCCAGCCGCTCCGCGGCATGTGGGATCTTCCCGGACCGGGGCACGAACCTGTGTCCCCTGCATCGGCAGGCGGAGTCTCAACCACTGCGCCACCAGGGAAGCCCGTCAACCACTTCTTAATTCAATGATTGTGCCATTTGCGTTTTTCTAGGCAGTAGCAGACACATCATAATCTCCCAGGAAACAGAAGTGATTTATTAGCAGCAAGGCTCACATAGCCCTCTCCGTAATTGTGTGGGTGATCCCCATCTCTGTGGCTACAACCCATTCTCATTCTTATTTTTTCTCCTTTTTATACCTTACTGATGAAAGCATTTAATCTGTCTCTAAAAGCAACCTTGACCACATCCCATAAATGTCAGTATGGCTGTAATTTCAATTTTAACTTCCGCTTTGACCTAATTTAGAAGAGTCTTTTAAAAAAACATGTGGCTTGGTTATAAATTTCCAATTTTATTGCTTTGTAATCACAGCATATGATTTATGTAAACAGGACATAAGAGCCAGAAAATGTTTTTTCTCTATTTGTATTTTATGTATACGTATGTATACTCAGACATACATATCTAAAGATGTTTATTATTTGTAATTATATTTTGTAATTAATTATAATTTGTAATTATATTTTGCCTCTATGTTTTGCCTATTTCATAGATTTCCTTACTATAGGTCCATAAACATTTATCCGAGTCCACTGGAGTAGGCTAGGATTCAGAATTCAGAATTTTTTGGTTTTAAAAAGATAATACATGGTATTTTACCCAAAACCCTGAGAGACTGGTTCCAATAATATTCCTTCGGTGAAATACACAAATATTCACAGTGAGTGAGATAAAACTGTACATAACCTCAAGTGAGTTCAGGTCCAGTTTGGCTGCCCATATGGCCTCAGATTTATGAAGAAGTTTTGCCTTTTAGACTTTTGGGAGGATTCAAAATATGCAAAAAAGATGGTGGACGTTGGTGGATTTCTGTCCTTTTCTCCTTATATTTCTAACAATTTTTGCATTATATATTTTGGAGAATAGTTATCTATCACCAAAAGGGTCAAGTCAGTAAGTCTTTATTGTGACTTATACCATTTATCAAAATAAAATTACCTTCTTTGATCTGCTTGCGCTTTTGCTGTTGAATTTTACTTGAGCCAATTTTATTGTTGTGACCCCAGCTTTCTTTATTTATTTGCACTTATTTAGTATATATTCACCTGTACATTTTCCTTCTACCTTTTGAAAACTATTTTTAAGTGCATCACCCAGAAATAGCATATATTTGAATTATTTTATCCAATTTTAGACTCTTCTTAATCAGAGAATCTATTACATTTACACTTATTATTATAGTCAAGATTTTCAGTCCTATTTCTGTCACCATATTCTATGATTGAGTGCACAAGTTTCTTGTCATTTATTTTGTTTCTGTCTCGGTATACACCATAATACTAAGTTGAACACTGTGTAATTGCCTATAATCAGATATGGGAATTTTATAGGGTTTTATAGTGTTCAATCTGATATACAACCATTTTCTTTTCTCTCACTGCTTTGTCAATGTTGATCTGTTCCTTGGCTTTTTTTTTCTTCTGGATTCTGTAGCACATCATTTTCAGGATACTTTATCCTCTGGATGCTGTCCCGTTTCTCCTGCTTTGTCCCATGTAGGTGAGTTTTTCTTTTTGGCTTGTTTGTTTGCCTGCTTTTTAAAACTCTGAACAAGGCAAGATTTGTTCAGGTGCTATGTTTGTAAATGTATGGGCAAATTAGTCATGCTGGTTGGATTCCCTTTCCGAGATCCCAACAGGAGAGCAAATGGAGTGCTCAATTCCCAACCTGGCTCCCAGTTTCTTCGGCAGTTCTTGGCCCAGGACATCATTCTCTGCTCTGCAGGGTTGGATTTTTGTCAGTCCTTCTCCAGTTTTGACATGAGGCTTCCTCTCTCTGCTTTCTGTGACATCACACATTTTCATGTTTTCAGTGTCTTTGGAGGCATCTTACTAGAACTTAGAAGAGAATTATCTCTGGTTTCCAACTATCTGCACCAGCTAGCTAGCTCATCTCCCACCAACTCATGCCATCATGTCCCAGATAAAGTTTGGTTCTTCTGAGTCATACATTGACTGTCTTGAAATGTCAACATAAACATATAAATATAAAATGATGATGTTGAACGAGGCAGGAAGGAACCATTAACCAAAGCTTAAGACAGATAACTTTATCTAGACACATATAACGTTTGCTCTCTCGGCCTCATAATGATGAAACTTCCCTTGCAGCAGAGTGATGGACCCAGCAAATACTCTGATAATCATGGCATCAGTTTTTAGCCGTAAAAATAATGTTCCTGTATCAAAAGTCCAATGTCCTGAGACAGATGAGATGCTCAGTAGCATTCTTTGCTGAGGGAAGCTCGGCTAGCCAGCTCTCTGACAGCTGACATTGGTTATCACCACACACTAGGGCTGGTGCCAGCCCACACATCTACACCTTTGTGACAATGCTGTCACTAAGCCTTATTTGTTCAGCAGACGTGTACCCCGTGGCACCAGTAACCCTCCCAGCCCAGACTTTTCCAAATGGGGTGCCAGGTGGTGGGTTACATGGAGGGCATTGAGGACCCCCGTTTTCCTTCCTGGAGGCTGTCATCACGGGCTTTCTAACACATGAATCTAATCAGGCCTCTCCCCACTTAAGGAACTGCAATGTTTCCCACTGCTGGGCACCGAGGCCAGACTCTACAGGGTAGCCCTGGGAGACCCTTCGCGGCATGGCCCCCCCAGCCTCTGCAGGCTCCCCACTGAGGCCAGCTTCATTATACCCACAAGCCTCCTCCCCATTCCTGGATATCATTTGTCCTTTCAATGGCTCTGCTCCATCCCACAGGCTGGCCCATCCACCTGGAAGGCCCGCCCTCCTTCCACCCTCCTTCTCCTCTTTCTGGCAAAATCCAGATCATCCCTCAGGACCCATGGTCTTCCCTGACACCCCCCAACAGGCTCAGTCAGTGTCTCCGGGCCACACCAGGGTCCGTTCTCTGTCCTGGCAGGTGCCCTAAGCCGTCACCTCATGTTCTCACAGCATCACAGCCCTGAGACTTTGGAGGACGTGCCCACGGGCTGTCCTGGGAGGTGTGCGGCAGAGAACACGGGTTTGAGCTCAGGCCTCCTGGACACACAGCCCTGGGAATGTCACTCGCCCTCTTCATGCCACATTCCTTATCCAAAGTGGAGGGACCACCCCCGCAACACCTGCCTTGTTCTTGGGACCAGAGGAGAGTGTTTGTCCCGAGCCTCCCCACAGAGCCCATAACAGAAAGCGAATGTCTGCTTTTTGTTGTCACAGTGATTGAACCGTTATCCTCATCACCTTTGTCCTCTGGAGCCACAGACGTGCCCCACCCAGGGTCAATGTCCGGAGATCAGAGGAGCACCTGTCCTCGGGAGCAGAACCATGCTGTCCCCGTATCGTGGTACCTGACACTTTCCTTTGACTCATCATTACACGCCTTCCCGCCGGGACCAAAGTCTGAGGTAAAAGACGTAGCTTCCAAAGAGATGGGTCTGCAAGGGTGGTGGCCCGATGGTTTGCTTTGTCTTAAAAGCTGTTTGCAAACCACACCAAACTGTTCATGGCCGGTCCCACATCAGATGGTTCGCCATCCACCCCACCCCTGGTGGTTATCATCCAGGAGTTGGCACCCGTTATGATTCCTGGCCACACCCTGGGGAGAAAGCCAACAGGCAGTGTCATGAACATTCTTTTGCATCTTAATCATGTGTTTATGTTTTCCTCCAGAAAACCTACAGGGCATCAGTAAACAGAGCTCGATAGAAAACCTGCTGAATTTTGACTTTCAAAACTTGTCAATGGCTCCTTCCCCTTCTTGGAATAATGAACCAGGGACAGACCCATGCTTCCTCTGACCGTATTCAGGAAATGAATTTTGATGACCAGGATTACGTGTATCTGTGGTATGTTTCCGATCAAAGGGAGTTCTCTAGCAGCTGGTGTTTTTTTGTGTTTTTTTTAGATTTTTTTCCAGTCCTGTAAGAGCTTATTGGAACTGGACACAGAAGAGTTGAGTCAAGTTCCTCAAGTTAGTTCTGGATGTTCAATCAACAAGTTCACTTTCTCTGCATGACCCAAGGCTGAATCACCCACACTCTGGCCTCTGCCCAGGAGAGTTAACTTAGATGTTTTAGAGTCACTACACGGTTTTTATAACAAAGTCCATTCACCAGGAAGACTGATGGCCGACCAAGGATAACATAAGCCCTGGGAGAGTTAAGGATCCCTCATATATAAAGAGCTCTTAAAAATCAATGAGAAAAAGCAGGTAAGCCTATTGGGAAATGTAGAAAAGACATGAGCAAGCAATTCACAGGAAAAGCCATCCAATTACCAACACAAATATGAAAAGTGTCCAACCTCACTATTAGTTAAAGCAGTGGAAATTGAAATAAGATAAGGGCTTTTGCTTTTGTTTTTGTTTCTATCAAATTGGTCCAGGTGGGGACTACGTGGACCTACTGATCAAACCTTGAACTCGATACTCTTTGATGGCAATTACACATCTAGGAATTAATCTAACCTAAGAACATATGTAAGTGTACAAAGGTAGATATAAAAGGGTATTCACTATGGCACTCTTCTTTAAAGCAAATTTTATAAACACCTCCCATCCCCCCAAAAAAGGATCAAGCCCATATGCTTTCACAGGGGAACACTCCTGAACCTTTCCTTCCAATGCTGTTTAAAACTCTCTCAAGAGGGGCTTCCCTGGTGGCACAATGGTTGAGAGGCCGCCTGCCGATGCAGGGGACACGGGTTCGTGCCCTGGTCCGGGAAGATCCCACATGCCATGGAGCGGCTGGGCCCATGAACCATGGCCGCTGAGCCTGCTCGTCTGGAGCCTGTGCTCCACAACGAGAGAGGCCACAACACTTGGGAGGCCCGTGTACCACAAAAAAAAAAAAAAACTCTCTCAAGAAGAGAACAAGAGGGAAAACTTTCCAATTATTTTCACAAAGCGAGCATAACATTGATTCCAAAACTTGATGAAAGCTTTAGATAAATATCTCTTATAAATACCATGGGGAAAATCCAAAATAAAATAGGAACAAACAGAATTTAGAAGTACATTTAAAAACTACTACATTAAGACCAAGCCTAGGACAATACTAGGAAATGTGTTAATATACTTACTTGATCATGTTAATCGACCTGTGAGAAAATTAAATAATTGTTTCCATCGTTGGAAAAGCATTTGACAAAATTCGCTAGTTGGAAAAGCATTTGACAAAACTCAATAAAATAAGAATAGATGGAAATGTCCCTAATATGACAAAATATATCCGTTTTAGCCAGCCTCAGGCTTAACAGGGAAACTCAAAATGTATCCCCACTGAAGTAGGCAACAAGCATTACCTCCATTGCTATGTATTTGTTCCAGAATTACTGGCAAATACAATTAGAAAAGAAACTAGAAGTACAAAAATTGAAAAGGAGACAAAGTCTTACTATTTACAGATAATATGCTTTTATTCCTGGAAAACCCCAAATGATTCATTAAAAAGCTATTACAAGAAATTTAAAAAAAAGAGCAAGGGAGCAGACCATTAAAAATCAATAGCTTTCACACACACACACACACACACACACACACACACACACACACACACGACCAAAGCTGTATTGGAAGAAAAAATCTGATTCTCAGTTACTTTTTGTAAAAAGATAAAATACTAGAAATGAGCATGGTAAAAATGTTAAAGATCTATACGAAAAAGAAATTTTTTTAACTATTGAAGAACACAAAAGAAGACAATTGGGAAGACAAGTTCTAGAGGCCAATGTCCCCTAAGCTAATTTATAAAGTTAACTTGATGCCAATGAAAATACAAACAGCTTCTGTTCCTTTGACTACATAAGGTGATGCTAAAATTCATGTGGAAAAATAAATAAGATAGCCAGGAAAACCCTGAAAAAGTAGAGGAACAAAGAGAGGGATTCTCCTGGTGGATATTAAAACATATTATAAAGCATCGGTTATTAAAACAGTGTGGGACCAGAAATGAAATAGATTGGACTAAGCCATGGTTACAGAAGATCCAGACAGACTTAGGGTACACGTGGGACTTCAGTACAGGAAAGAGGGCATCTCAAATCAGCCAGGAGAGGATGGCCAACCAATGGGCCACTCACTGCATAATAATAGAATAATAATATAATATAATAATAATAGAATAAACTACAAATGGATCAAAAATTCAAATAAGAAAAGAAAAAAAATCATCCAACATATATAAACGGCTCATACAACTCAACACCAAAAGAACGAACAACCCAATTAAAAACTGGGCAGAAGAACTGAATAGACATTGTTCCAAAGAAGACATACAGATGGCCAACAGGCACATGAAAAGATGCCCAACATCACTAATCATCAGGGAAATGCAAATCAAAGCCTGTCAGAACGGCCATCACACCTGTCAGAACGGCCATTATCCAAAAGAACACAAATAACAGATGTTGGTGAGGGTGTGGAGAAAAGGGAACCCTTGGGCACCGTTGGTGAGAATGTTAACTGGTGCAGCCACTGTGGAAAACAGTATGGAGGTTTCTCAGAAAACTAAAAATAGAACTACCATATGACCCAGCAATTCCACTCCTGGGTATATATCCGAAAAACAAAAACACTAATTCAAAAACATACATGCACCCCAATGTTCATTGCAGCATTATTTACAATAGCCAAGATATGGAAGCAACCTAAGAGTCCCTTGTTAGATAAAGAAGATGTGGTACATATATAGAGTGGACTATTGCTCAGCCATAAAAAAGAACAAAATAATGCCATTTGCAGCAACGTGGATGGACTTGGAGGGTGTTATGCTAAGTGAAATAAGTCAGACGGAGAAAGACAAATACTGTATGCTTTCACTTATATGTGGAATCTCAAAAATACAACAAATTAGTGAATAAAACAGAAAAGAAGCAAACTCACAGATATAGAGAACAAACTAGTGGTTACCAGAGGGGAGAGGGTTGGGGGGAGGGCAAAGACAGAGGTAGGGATAAAAGGGTTATTATGGGATTATATGAAATCAAGTGTGTGAAAAAAAATCAGGAAAGTGCTAGAAAAAAACATGGAAGGATTCCTTTATAACTATACAATGGGGAAGGCCTTTTCATTATTTTGATTTATATCAAAAAAAATCTTAAAAGCCTTAAAAAAATTCAACTGCATTAAATGTACTACATGAATATAGACTTCTCACAAAATGATGAGTGAGAAGACGCTGCCAGCCTTGTTTTGTCATGTTGAGACCGAATTTCTTACTCTGATACACGAAGACAGAGTTTTCTCACAGTACCTCCCCTGCCACCTCCTCACACAGTAAAATTAGAATTTCTTTTCCTCTGTGAGATACATTTTGTAATGTGCATGTATGTTTGTATGTGTGAGTTTTTTTTAATTGAGGTATAGTTGATTTACAATGTTGTGTTAATTACCGCTGTACAGCAAAAGTGATTCAGTTATACATATACATACATTCTTTTTTATATTCTTTTCCATTTTGGTTTATCACAGGATATTGAATATAGTTCTCTGTGCTATACAGTAGGACCGTTGTTTATCCATTCTATATATAATAGCTTACATCTGCTAACCCCAAACTCCCACTCCAACCCTCCCCCACCCCCTCCCCCTTGGCAACCACCCGTGTGTTCTCTATGTCTGTGAGTCTGTTTCTGTTTTGTAGATAGGTTCGTTTGTATCATAGTTTAGATTCCACATATAAGTGATATGATAGCATGGTATTTGTCTTTCCCTTTCTGACTTAGTATGATAATCTCTAGTTGCATCCATGTTGCTGCAAATGGCATCATTTTGTACTTTTTTATGGCTGAGTAATATTCCATTGTATATATGTACCACATCTTCCTTATCCATTCATCTGTTGATGGACACTTAGGTTGCTTCCATGTCTTGGCTATTGTGAATAGTGCTGCTATGAACATAGGGGTGCATGTATCTTTTTTAATTATAGTTTTGTCCACATATATGCCCAGGAGTGGGATTGTGACAGGCTCTGGAAATTTTAGAACTAGAAGCAACATTAAAGTACACCTGAGGCAACCCCATCAAATTGCACTGATGGGAAGTATTATGGGCTGAACTGTGCACGCCACCCACCGACCAAGTTTCATCTTTTGAGGTGCTGACCCCCAGTGCCTCAGAATGTAGCTGTATTTAGAGATGGGGTCTTTAAAGAGGTGATTAAGGTAAAATGAGGTCACCAGGATGGGCCCTACTCCACAAGAGAAGAACGGTGCTTCTCACAGGCACCACCTTGTTACCCCAGACATTAGGAAACAAAAAAGGACCCATTTTCCAGGTGCTTTGACTAGCTGCATTTTTCCCCCTGAAAAATTCTCCAAAAGCAGTCATGTTCCTTACAGTGCAGCTTCTTCTTTGCACCATTTTAGATGCTCAAGTATTTGGAGAGAAATTTAATCCTTATGTGCCGGATTCATTTATACTGAAATCATCAAAATGCTTTGTGCCTGTCTAAGGGGATTGTGGTGTTCCTTTTATAGACCCATCCCAGCCATTTTTGCTTTGAATCACGTTTCGGCAGCTATAAATGAATTCAGACAATCTCCTGCCCCCTGCTTCCCGTTCTGTTTCATTGTCAGAACACTCAAAATCGAGAAAAGTGCTAAATTTGGCCAAATGATTTTTCCTCTCGTTGCATACTAAGATTGATTGCGCTGTGTACCAAGGGGGCTCCAGGGGGGGGCCTGCCTGTTTCCGGGGCCTAAGGGGGCTTAACTAGCCCGCTGTTGCTTCCTTGTGGTGCCTTGACCATGAGGTCCCCTCGTCTGGATTACAAACAAGGCAGGGACCTCAGCATCTCCCCAAGGCAGCAGGACCCTTCACCCAGAGGGCTCACCCCCCCACTCCTCGTTCGAGAAACTCTACCTGGTGTCTGGCCCAGTACTTCTCAAACGTGGCTGCACCTCTGAACCACCTGGAAGCTTTAAACAAACCCAGATGGATTCATTCAGCAGGCCAGTAGGTGGCCTGGCATCTTCTCTCAAAGCTGCCCCAGGTGCACCTACCTTGCAGCCAGGTGAGAGCTGCCGGCACTGTCCAGTGCCGTGCACACCTGGAGCGCCGGATGGACACTTGGGCAGGAGTGCTTCAATGCATGAGGCTCGGGCCGCCGTGGGAAAATGCCAAGGGCACCGGCCTCCAGGACGCCCCTCCCCCGAGCTCTCCCCAAGGTCTCCCCACCCCAGGGAGGTCATGGGGCCAATAGGAGGGAAACGGGGAGCCTCCTTTTGCTCCGGGGGTACCTCCCTGGCTCTACACTCCTGCCCAGCCTACAAGGAGGCCACTGGGCACCCCTTTAAGTTTCTTCTTCCCAGCTGGACTTTTAACCCTTTGTCTCCCTAGCTGGATGTAAACTCCCAAAGGCAGGGACCATGTCTCCAAGGTGTTGTTCCTCCTGGGGCCCATCCAGGGGCCGCACCAGGGGACTGCACGATCCCCAGGGCAGGAATGAGGACAGAGGGCTCTGCCAGTCCCAGAGACCTTGGAGAGTCATGAAAAGAAGGGTGACATCACTGCAGGGGACTGTCAAGGGGTGAGTGGGAGAATGTGGGCAGGCAAACCCACCACGGTCACCTGCGATCATCAGACCATCGCCGTGCAACCTGTCCTGGCCAATGACCCAACTACCGAGGAGATGAGTGATCGATCCACTATCAGCAGAAGCTGAAGACTTTTCCCTTCACTGCACCGGGCCGGCACCTCCACCCTTGGGATGCGGTGACCAGCGGAGGAGTGGCCGGCCCCTGCCAAGTCCCACCTGAGACTCTGGGACCCTGGGGTCATCCTCACGTCTCCCGCCAGCCCCGGGCCCAGCCAGGTTCACGCCACAGTGCAGTCTGGCCACCCCACGGGGCCCCTCGGAACCTCTGACTCAGGTCTTAACTGGTTTCATCAACGCTTTTCCCTTTCAACAACAGCAGGTGGACCCTAATATGGCCCAGACCCAGCGACCACCGGCTCCTGGGGAGGCAGATGGGGGGCAGGGCCCCAGAACCAGCCCTGCCCAGTGGCTCCCCGACTTGGAACCACCAGCGTGAGGGATGATGTGAGGCAGCCGGGCCCTCTCCAGTGCTCTGTTTCCAGACGCTGTGCCCAGAGGCAAGGGGCCGGCCCTGGTTCAGCCCAGTGGCCCAGCTTCCGTGTCCCCTCCTCTGGAGCAACGGCAGGAAGAGGCTGAGTGGCAGTGAGGACCTGTCAGGTTGTGCCTGAAACTGGCCCCCCAGGTGATGATATGACGAGGGAGGGGATGATACCTGCAAGGCTGCCCAGTCACCCTGATTTCTGCTGCATCCTCAGAGTCAGGCTGGGGCAGCCCAGCCCAGCCCCAGCCTCCGGCCTGTGACTCTGAGCCACCTCCAGGACCGGGTTTGGCTTCCATGGAAATCAAGGCGCATAGAGAGCCTGCAGGGGAAGGAGACCACCCCACCTCCGAGCCCTGAAGCCCTGGAGATGGGGGAGGGGAGGGGAGGCCCAGGAGCATTGCACCTTCTCTGCCCGCTCAGGCTGATCTCTCCGTCCTCTGTCCCCAGGGGCAGCATCCTTCCAAAGGGCATCTAGCCCGCAGCCTCCATGAGCAAGAAAAAAAACGATTCACAGGACACGTCAGTCTCCTCGGCTGCAGCAGCAAAGTCCCACAGATAGGGCGGCCTTAACCGCAGCATTGATTTCTCCCAGTCCTGGAGGCTGGAATCTGAGATCCAGGTGTGGGCAGGGCTGGGTCCTCCTGAGGCCTCTCTCCTCGGCGTGTAGACGGCCGTCTCCTCCCTGTGTCCTCACGGGGTCATCCCTTTGTGTGTGTCTGTGTCCTGATCTCTTCTTCTTACAAGGAAACCAGTCCTATAGGATCAGGACCCACCCTAGTGACCTCATCTAACTTGATCATCTGCAAAGACTGTGTTTCCAACTAAGGTCACACCCACAGGTCCTGGGGCCTAGGACTCCAACATCTTTTGGGGGACACAATTCAGTTCACAGCACAGGATAAGGGATACGGACTCTATGCGTCCCTCCCTCCAGGCCAGGAGATGCATCAGCCCCGCTCCCCACCAGGGAAGCAGGCAGGAAGCAAACCCTTCAGAGTATCCTCTCCCGGGATCTAGGCTCTCCCGGGCTCGTGCACTTGTGGGTGAGTGAACCGCGTGGAATTCTTCCTGTCGTCTTGTGGTCACTCCCGGCAGACAGAACAGGTTGCCAAGCGTGTGGAGCTGACAACACCGTGCCAGCCTTTTAAATGATTGTTACTGTTGTTATTATTATCATGCTGCGGCCACGGCTCTATTTAGAAAAGAAACAGCCACGAGCCACTGCAACTTCCGAGGCCTGACATACATACGGGCGCCCCCCAGGTGAGAGGGCCTGGCGCCTGCCCCCTGATGCCATGTGCACATGCCCACTGAGTCCTGGTTTGATGGAGAACTTCCCCGGGAACACAACCAGGGAGACGGGACCCCCTTCTACAGGTCACTCGAATTCCACAGTCCTGACACTCTGCTTGGATGACCCCCGCCCCCGGCAAGGAGCTGCAGAAAGGGGAACCGCGACCCCAGCAGCTCAGCCCTCTTCGTTCCCTCATTAGGCTGGGGAACCAGTGCGCTCCAGTCAGCGACCCCAGCGGCAAGCCTGGGAAGCTCTGGCCAGTGGTTAGTCATCCCCTCGCCCAAGGGCCACTGGCCGGCCAGTGAGGTGTTCACAGGTGGGGTTTGTCCCTGTGGTTCAGCCCCTCCACATGCAGGGGAAGGAGCAGGTATTGGAAACCGTGAGGGAGGGGCTTAGGGAAGACACCTGCACCCACCTGGTCAAAGCCTGCCGGTGACCCTCTGCACCCCTGGACTCTCCCAGGACCCACCTAATCCAGAAAGGTAAAAGGGGAGCCCATTGCCCCCCTGCCCAGAGGCATCTGGGACTCCAGACCCAGGAGCCAGAGGCCTTCAGGACTGGCTGGTCGTGGAGTGGCCCCAGGGCATTCCTACCCCAGGTTTGGTTAGGCTGCTGTGTTCTCCCTTAGGAGGAAAAGGACCAAGGAGTTGGTCTCCTGCAGCCAGAGAAGAGGAAGCCCCTGGCATGGTGGAGAAGGCAGGGTGGCAGCCAGCCTCCAGATGGCCCAGTGGGCTCCTGGTCACTTGGTATTTGTGCCTTTGTGCAGGTCCCTCCCATGCTGAGAGGGACGTGGTGGAGATGCTGGGTCACAGAAGGCCATCCTCCCACAGACCCTTGCCCTGGGGCCTCCAGCCGCCATGTTGTGAGGATGCGCAAGCAGCCTGTGGAGACGGCCTCGTGCTGAGGAGCTGAGGCTCTTGGAAGTGGATCCTCCAGCCCCAGTCAAGTCTTCAGATGAGGAACCTCCAGACAACACCTCGACTACAACCTCACGAGAGACCTTAAGCCAGGGCCACTCATCTTGAGCTGCTCCCCGATCCCTAACCCTCAGAAACTTAGTGAGATAATGAATGTTTACTCTTGCCTTCAGGCACTAAGTTTGAGGGGTCATTTGTTACGTGGCACTGGGTAACTGGTACATGCAGCAAGGTTTACGACCTCGGGATCAAGGGGTGAAGTCTGGGGGCTTGATCCTGCCAGGCTTGGCGGCTCTGGCAAATTCAGGGGTACAGCCCAGGGTCCTAGCCAGGAGGTGGGCACCAACAGAAGCCAGAGGCTAGGAAGCAGGGTCCCAAGCAGGGCAAAAGGGCCAGTGGGACAGAGAGAGCAGTGGCTGCACCATCTATGCCCCTCCTTCACTGCCTGCTGGCGTGGACGATTCCGGTGAGGCCGGCCAGGCCAGGACCCAGGTCTCGGACCCCTGGCTTCGTGCTACTTCCCCTACAAATTTTACAGCCAGCTGTTCCCAAGTCACTGGCTCACTCCAGCCGGGCATCTGAGAACAAATCCCATTTTCCAGAGTTGAAAACTGCGAACAGGTCAGTTACACGAGTGCCTAGAAATCAGGGGCAGAGAACCCACAGGGATTCCTGGCGGTCTTGGCTCAGTGGAAGTGTGGCAGGGTGCGAGGGACAGAACTTCCTTTTACCCCAACCAGGCACGTCATTCCCTGGCTCTACAGGACTCCGGCATGCCTGCTTGGCCTCAGTTTCCCTCAAATGTAGGTCCCATGAGAGAACAACCTGGTCGGTCCCAGGTACCACATCCTCAGCATCTGGCTCCAGGCATCTACGCAAAGCAAAAAGGAACAGCTGACCAAACACTGAGAAACGGATTAAAGAAGCTGGAGATGCAAAGAGGGTTGGGTTCAGCTCATTCTGCAGGTTTCTGAGCAGCCTTGCAGAGGCGGTCTCGGGCGGCTGCGATGCCCAGGCTATAGGCGGCAGTGGATGGATATCTCCCTCGGAGTTCCCAGCCCTCCGCGTACCTCTGCCTCGTGAAACTGGATCCCACAGGAGGGCTAAGCCTTCAGATGCCTGTAATTCCTTGACTAATGCTTGCCTTAATTAAGACATTGACTTTAATGGCATTCTCACCGATTACTTTATGAAATGGCAGGTCTGTAAGAGGATATTTCCTGGTGAGCGAGGATATCAGGATGAAATCTCCAAGTCATCGTTTCAACACAGGAAGTTATCGGCTACCTGGGGCAGCGCCGGCCCTACCGCACAATTGGCCCGCTGTTCCGAACGTTATTTAAGAGGCCAAGGCATCCACGTCCCCCAGCAGTCAGTGAGGGGGAAAAAAGGATCAATTGAGTAGGTTAGCTCTGCCTATGGGCCTTCTCGATGTTTGGTTTGCTTTGATGCAAAGGAAAAGTAAGCTCCATACATTTGAACTTGTGGCTTTATCTTTTCCAGACTTCTGTCGTGCCTTCCAGTCGACTTAAAAAAAAAAAAATAGTCAGCTCGGATTCAATTAGCATCTCTCCCTTTCCTTCTTTGTCTGTCTTTATGCCCCTCGGTTTTTAAAAGTAAACAGCATATTTTCATAAAAGTTAGAGACCAGAATGTTTGCAGTTCAGCGGTCCCTCGGGGACAAGTTCACCAAGCACTTGCTCACCCAGGGCAATCGGGACGCTGCGTTCCACTAACATCCACAGGCTCACCGGCCATCCACCTGGTAGTCAGGGTCGTGGGGTAAGGGGCAAGGAAAACCTATTCTGTAAGGAACAGAATACATACTTTCTCAGATGACTTTTTTTCTAACATGAGGGTGTCTACCCCTTTGTAAGATATCATCCTTTTTTTTTTTTTTTGGCCATGCCATGCGGCATGTGGGATCTTAGTTCCCAGATCAGGGGTCGAACCCACGCCCCCTGCAGTGGAAGCACGGAGTCTTAACTACTGGATGGCTTGGGAAATCCCTCATCCTTTCTTTTAACGTGCGGCTCTGTTTCCAAAAGGAACTGTCTGATGTACACACTGTTATATTTAAAATGGACAACCAACACACAGGGAACTCTGCTCCGTGTTATGTGGCAGCTTGGATGGGAGGGGAGTCTGGGGGAGAATGGATACATGTATATGTATGGCTGAGTTCCTTTGCTGTGCACCTGAAACTCTCACAACATTGTTAATTAGCTATACTCCAACATAAAATAAAAAGTTAACAAAACAAAACAAACAAACAGAAAAACAAAAGGAACTGTCTGATATGAGCAAAAAGTGAATCCGTCCCTAAGCTGACCTATGGGTGTGGTGTGGGCAAGGGGGCTTTTCTGCGGTCCTTCTCCATCATTGACACAGAGTCAAATCAGGGGCACTACTGGAGGTGGGCTAGCAGCCCCGACTCGCTCTCCATCCCTGAAGCCCTGGATGGATTCCGGGAGATGACGTGTTGGTGGCTCGTTTCCTGTGTTACCCAGCCAGCCATTTGCGGTCCACGGCAGGAGGAAGCAATGGTGAGTGGGGTCGGGACCCTGCACGTGCATTTCACATGAAGCGTTAGGTGAGGTCGACCTTGGAGAGGATGGTTCCCAAGGCGGATCTCAACACACAAACCTCTCCCCACCTGTGCTTGGTGCCCCGTTCGGACCTGGCAAGATTCCTGCGTGCTTGGGAAATTCAAACGCATCACCATCCTCCAACAGGCAGTGATGATGGTGAGGAAACCAGGAAGGCTTCCCTCAAACCAACAGTGGGTGGAGCTGACCGTGCGGGTGAGGACAGGCCACCACCGACAAACTGGGGGAGGAAACAAACCCCACCGATATTTATCACCCCTCCTCGCTCTGAATACCCCTGAGCTCCACGCCCCACAGGCCCTCCCCCGTCGCCCTGTTCCCTCCCCCAGGGCTGAGGCCGGCTGTCTTCTCCCTGCCCTGGCCACTGGGCAGCAGGCTCCTCTGCAGAGATGCACAGATCCACTTACTTATCCAATCCACTCTGATTTATTCGTATGGCTGAAATCACCTCTTTTTAATAAGAGCCCAAAGAGTGGCAGCAAAAGCAGCTCTCGGGAGGCAGAAGCTGGGCCATGGCTGGTCCACACGTGTTTTCTCTTAACCCCTCTTTCAGGGCCCCTGCCACGAGCCAGACCCCAGGCAGGGGTGCAGGGCAGAGAGGCCATGGGCAACAGTGTGGCTTCATCCCTGGTTTTTCCCCCTTTTCAGCAGCTCTGCCCCCACTCCCCTCTGCCGCTTTAGGCCCCTGTGGTCAACCCACCAATGCAGCCGCTTTGTCCCCTCAAGCTCACTGTGCCTCTGGGAACTGTGGGCACCCGCTCAGGTCCCCCCACCATGGGCTCGGCCACCAGGAGCACCCCCGGCCTCTGATATTGGCTGCTCAGGACTCCCAGGCACCTCCTGGTCCAGAGAGACCCCTCAACTTCATGGGAGCCCTGGCTTAGAACATCACACCAAGGCCACCCTGCCTGGGAGTCCACAGCCAGGGCCAGACTAACCCAGGCGTGCAGAAGACCCCCATGGTGGCCTGAAGGTGGGACCTAGTCTGTACAGCTGACACTCCAGAGTTCCCTGAGGGACCAGGCTGAGGCCAGTCTCCAGCTGAGACCACCACCTTGCTGAGCTTTGCCCCCTGCCCCATCCTGCCTCCTTTACTTCCTTTCTCTTGAGAGACCTCCCTCAATAAATCATGTAGACCCCAACCCTTGCCTCAGTCTCTGCGTCCAGGGATCCTGACCCAAGACCATGCCCTTTTTTTTTTTTTTTTTTTGACCATGCCCTTTTGTATCTCTGGCTTTGCTGCCTCTGTCTCCTCAGTGGAAAGACTGCCTTCCCCTTGTTATGGGCTGAACTGTTTCCCCCAAACAGCCATATGTTGAAGTTCTAACCCCCAGCACCTCAAGATGTAACTGTGACTGGAGCTGGGCCTTTTGAGAGGTGGTTAAGGTAAAATGAGGTCACGAGGGTGGGCCTTAATCCCATAGGACTGGTGTCCTTATAAGAAGAGGAGATCAGGACACAGACACACACAGAGGGACGACCACGTGAGGACACAGGGAGAAGACGGCCGTCTACACACCTAGGAGAGAAGCCTCAGGAGGACCCAACTCTGCTGAAGCCTTGATCTCAGACTTCCTACTTCCAGGGCTGGAGACAATCAATACTTGAGCCCCTCAGGCTGTAGGACTTTAGCCTGAGCAAACTCACGGAGCCCTCCTCTCATTCATTTATCCATCAGAATCCAGCTGGAATATCATCCTGGGTTCTCTGAGACAGAATGAATCATTTATCTGGAACATTCTTGTGCCTCTCTTTATATATATATATATATGGCATCCTCACTTGCATTGCATTAGTCACGTACATTCCTGTCCCTCCCAGTGGAGATTTCGTTTTTTAATTTATTCATCCACACAGGCCCTAGTAAATTCTCCATCGACGTTTGTCGAACTAAAACGTGCTGGGATTGAATTCCTTGACTCCCCAGGCCAGCCACCTTCCTCCTCTCCAGCCGACCCAGTGCAGGGGCACCCCAGATGGTATCGCAGACTGGCACGGGGAGCAGGACGGGATCAAACACCAGCTCCATTCAGATGGCCCTGGGGACACAGACTGGGAACTTAAATTTCTTTCCGTGCGGCCAAAGTCTTCCTGGGAAGTCGCTGACTGAACGCACCTCACTGAAAAGATTACAGATGAAACCAAGCCCCCGAATCCATCTTGGTTCCCCCGGGGGCCCCTAATCTACAGGGCCGGCTTCCCCCGCATCGCCTGCAGAAGTGAGGCTGCTACGGGGCTCACCCGGAGGTCAGTTGTCCGATACGGCCGAGCCAAAGCTATCTGTTTAACAGACAACCTATCTGTGTGTCAGAATCAGCAACCATCATCCTCAATGCGGGGTTTTTTTTTTTTTCTTCCTCGTTGAAATGGATCTTTTGAGAGCCAGTCAAGGGGAAGGAATGTGGAAGGATGGAGTGCAGTGGGTACCTCAGTGAAAGAGGCCCTTGATTATATGGGGAACATTAAAAACAGGGAATTTATCCTTTTACTGCATACTTCCTTCGGTTACCTATAAATTTCACTGTCAGAGAAACTACCCATCTGTTTTCCTGAAGAAGCGGGGAGAAAACACCCAGAGCGGGGCATATTTACAACAAATGTTCGCCGTTGTCAGGAGCAGAGTTTTTGAAGTATGTGTACAAGCCTGTCTCCCTGCCCCCACCCCCCCTAAGAACACTAAGAACTGCTTTGCATAAGCTGCCCGTTGGGCAGAAGGGAAACGGAATGCAAATATCATAGGATGCATTATGATGGCCCGGCCCCCGCCTTATGGACAATAGATTTCTCGCCAGACCCGACATCAGCCACAGCCAGGTTGCATTTTTAAAAGGTCTTTTGTGCACTTTTTTTTCCTTCTTAGTACTTAGGAGTCCCTGAAAAGACATCAAAAGTGTTTAGTGCACATATTCAGAATAAATGAAACCCTTTTTTTTTTTTTTTTTTTTTTGCCCTGTGTGGTTGCCTTTGTAATAACAGTCTTCTTATGTGTTTGGATACTTATGTAACTCAAGATGAAAAGACATTTTATAGCCTCCTGGCAGAATGATGGGAAATGAGCGACATACCTAGGCTCCTATATGCCAGGGACAGAGTCCGTTTCAGGCCATGGGAAAGGGGCACATTTGTACCCCTCCTTGGGATCAATCTCCTGCCTCCCAATATTTGCATACAACGGCTTTTCATAAAAGCATGTAAAAAAAAAACCTTGGTTAATTGGCTGTGGTGAATGAACATGAGAGCAAGGTGGTCCCAGAGGCCCATGGAGGGCTTGCCCAAGAATTCGTTAAGTAACTGGTTTCAGAGTAGATTTGTTTAAATGTTCACATCCCTCTCGGATTTGGTGACATTAAAATGAACCGGGCAAGCCGGGGTGGAAGACAGGAAAGTTGGGATCAAAGGTTCCAAGCAAGTCGGCCCATCTTAATGGGCCTCAGATGACCCAGCAAAGAAATGGGTCTAATTATACCAAGGGCATCAGATTGTTGTGAAGTTTAATGAATGCTCGAAAATGTTTTGAGATCCTCAGATGAAAATAGACCACAAACACAGAGTGTTATTATAGAATCCAAAAGCATGCCTTCCTTTCTGCAACAAAATGCTGTGGGCATCATCTGAACTTTGTCCTTCCGGCCACGCCGACTCCTGCCATGTCCGTCTCTCCACCACACCTGCTCTTGAACCCCTTGAAAGCCCTTTGATTTCTATGGGTCACTTAACGTGCCCCAAGACAATAGCCACTAGTTCTGAACACGCTCCTTAGCAATAATTTCCAGGAAGGAAAAGAT
Source organism: Tursiops truncatus (assembly GCF_011762595.2). Classification (NCBI taxonomy): domain Eukaryota; kingdom Metazoa; phylum Chordata; class Mammalia; order Artiodactyla; family Delphinidae; genus Tursiops; species Tursiops truncatus. The sequence goes on from NC_047041.1 coordinate 104,527,958, forward strand.
GTATCTTTGCTGTCTCCCATGGATTCCTGTTCGTCTCTCAGTCATCAACAGCATCATCTGGGGATGATTGTGGTACCCACAACAAGTGGCTTAAATTCTGCCAGATCCCAATGGTCTTTCTACATGAACAGCCCAGGAGGGGTCTTGGGGTTGTTATCTTATATTTATTCTTTTGTGCCATAACAAAGTAGAAAGACTTGACTGATCTTAACTAAGTTTGGTCTCTAATAAAGGGACTCCAGATGCACGTATTTTTTGTTTCACCTTTTGATCTGCCAGCTTTGAAACACAGTTTCCTGGCCCAGGTTGTGTTCCCTGGGCAAGAAAAATAGATGGAGGACCCTGTGCGGTATGGAGCTCCCAGGCTCACCAGTACATGAAGCTGTTGTGTAATCCCACTAAGCCACTTTCTCAGGGGTATTACGTGAAGTTGAATATCTTTTATTTCTAAACACTGAATGGGCTGGAATGAAAATGACCTTCGTGTCCCTGTTGTGGCCTCCTGCTGTCCCCTCTACCCAGGGTACTCTACCCCTGTTGGTCACCCGGCTCCCTCCTTTGCCTCACTCAGGGCTCTGCACAACTGCCCCCTGGTCCCTTTAGCTGCTCCCCCTCTGTCTACCCCCACTGACACTCGGGATCTCTTACCTGGCATGATTATTCCGTTACATGTCATCATCTGTCTCTCACTCATGGGGTGGGTGTGGGCCTGTCTGTCTAATTCATTGCCGTATCCCTAGCCCCAAAATACCACCACGCACATCGTGAGAACTCAAGAAACATTGTTGGAAGAATGGCCGAAGCCCTCAGTGGCCTGACGGACTCTCCATGTCTTTTAGCTCGGAGTCCCCAGAACATGGCGACTGAAACAAAGGCTCCAGTGCGAGTTCTTCCTGGAGGAGAGTGATCTGGGGGGCTGGGTGAGCGAGGCCGGAAAAAGCCAATACAAGGATGCTTATTGGAGCTGCTATTGCTATGGTCGCTGGTTGCTGGGACAGTTCCCACGGTTGTTCCCAGAGGAGCCATGTGAAATGACTTCCAGGACCTTCATCTGGAGAAGGAAGCATTAATCCCACATTTATCTGTCAGCTCCCAGCCTCCACTGGACAGAGAATCAGTCCTCAAAATATTGACTTCCTAGCACTTCCAGATCGTGGCGGATGGAGTGCCAAGCACGCGCCCACGGTGGTCCTTGGAGGGACCTGGAGGCAGGAAGCAAAAGACATGTGCTGCGTGCATCTCTAGCAAGGTGCACAGGGGGCTTGACGATGAGCGACGTCCCTCCTAGTCCCAGCCTTTGCTCTAGAATACATGCAATTTGTCTTTGGGGGACACAGCACCATATACGGCCATTGGTCAGCTGCATTCACCACTGCATTCACCATTGCATTGCATGGTGCATTCGCCATTCAGAGGGCGAACGGAAGAAAGACAGGGTCTCCAGCGCCTCTGGCTCTTGCCCCCTTAGCTAAGTCGTTTACAGGACACGCCAGCATTCTTCCAGGCTATCTGCTTCTGGCTGAGGGGAGTAGGTCGTAAGACCAGTAGACCTCACTGTCATGTGCCCACTGTGGTATCTCCCCAGCTGTAAAATGAGTCCTTGGTCCAAGGTGTGCAGTCAGACCTTGGTGATGGATTCTGTAAGCCCTTTGATAGATGCTGGAGGATCATTGTTAGCAGAGAAGGCAAACCCATATCTAGAGTAGTATCAGTTTCAGAAAAGACAAATTGCTATGCTGTCCAGAGTAGAAGGGGGCCAATGGAATCCACCACTAAGGGGTTAGCTGGTGTCCTCAAGGAATGGGGCCGCGTTGAAGGTTCATCGTTTGTCTCTGCTGCTGCAAGTTTGGGCGTCCAGCATGAGTATTTGTTTCTATGTGCCACTCAACATGTCCCAAGCCAAAAGCCGTTAGCTCTGAACACGCTCTTAGCAACGTAATTGCCATGAAAGAGAAGATATCTTCGCTGCCTCCTGTGGAGTCTTGTTCATTTCTCCATCATCAACAGCATATTTGGGGATGATTGTGGTACCCACCACACCGGCCTTGGATTCTGACCAATCACAACAGTCTGTCTTAAGGAGCAGCCAGAGAGAGGTCTTGGGTTCGTCGTCTTTCTTTTTTCTTTTGTGCCATAATGAAGTAGAAGGACTGGCAGTTATCCCCAGGACAAGTTGTCCCACCCACCCGGTCGCTGAACGAGTGCCTGAGCTACGGGAAAGGCCCTCCAGTGGGCACTAGACATCCCCACACCTTCACACCCTTTGCCCACTCCCGTAGGTCCATCTCCAGACTAACTTGCCCTTGATCTTCTAATTTTGTTCCTTCCAGGCTCCTGTCCCATCAGCCAAGCTGTCTGCCCCTGTCCAGGAGTCTATGGACGGTCTTGCTTCTGGGTAGTATTCTCTCCATGGACAGTGGGCAGCCAGTGTGCTGCCTGAGGTATGCCCCCCCTGCCCTCTTTCAGGGCTATCCTTCAGTGGGGATGAAATGCAAAAGGAGTCAGTCTTCAGCCAGCTCATGAGGGACACTCCAGGTACACCGCCACCTGGCATCCCCTGGCCAGGCACTGCATCCCTACTGCAGCCTACTAGCAGCCCATGAGCTGGTCTTCAAACGGCAGGTAATTCCAATTGTAAAGAACGCATCTTTGCTCCAGAACTCTACAGGTCCGTGCTGAGATGCTCCTAGAGAGGCTTTCTGTACACTCCATCCCTGGAAGCCTTCATCACCATGTCTGATGGACCACATGTCTCTAGGGACAGAGAAGCTTACACTGAAGCCTCCACCTGCTGCAGAGCCCTCTCCTGCTCTGGGTCTCACGTGAAACAGAAAGCCTTTCAAACCACTCAATAAACTGGTTAAAACAGAATTTCCAGAAGTGATGTATGTTGCCCCCCCAAATCCAAACAGCATGAAGTGTCGTGCTTCTTTCTTAGTAGTAGGAGATGCAGGATGGGCACCGAATGGTTCTTTGCCTTAAAGGGGCCATCCCAGCATGCCCCAGACACTGGATCCCTACTCATTTCATTGTTATGCAGCCCCTTATATCGTCATGAGTTTGTCTCCCCTTTTCTGGGTACTCTCCGCTCCCTGCTCACCATGTCCAATTAGCACGGGTAATCAGTTTAGAAGACCGGCATGACCTGTAGAATATCGAGATGACTATGGTCTCTGTGAGGTATCTTGTTTGGAGAACAGAAGGGTTAACACCAATCTGGAGCGAGGCAGTGAATGTGAACTGCTATCCTTCTCATATAATGACAAATTGCTTTTTATCCTCTTCACCGATGGGATTGGAGAAAAACATTCCTAGATCAGTAGAAGTATATTATCCAACTTCCATTTCTGGCTCCAAGATGGACAAGTAACTACCAGAGGAAGCTTCCTGCCATAAAGAACTACAAAATGGGGGGGAAATATGAAGCAATTGTGTTGGGCAACAGAAAACAGGCATTAAAGACTGTGATTCCCTGAGAGAATGGAAACTCATAAGGTAACCCCAATAATTGCCCTGCCTGTCTGCCTCGGGGAAAGTTCCTGACCGTGGTGCAGGAGCTGGAGCAGAGCAGGACACATCAGTGTCATTGAGCTGGAGAAGGTGGCCAGAGTGACTTGAATCTGTGGTCAGGGCACTGTGCCAAGTGGGAGCATCTCGGGCATTTGTGTGGAGATGACTTGCAAGCCCTTGGCTAAGGGCGGGGCTGCGTGTATGCAGGGAAAGACTATGTAAGAATTACCTGAGAGCAGGTGTTATGGAGTTGAGAGGCCAAACGTTGCTGAGACATGCTGAAGTTCCTGGCCAGCCAGAAAGGAGAGATTTTACTTCTATTCTAGACTTAAGAGACATCAGAAAAGTCATGCCTTACGAGTAAAGACCATTACCTACAGTAAGGTCTAGTCTATACTCTATCAGAGCCTTAAATCAAGTCTCAACAAGGCTTAAAGACAGACTTCAGAGGGCAAGTCAAATCAACTTAGAGGGGCTCAGGAAACACCAGATCCAAGTCTATGCAAGTTCAAGTTATCAGCCAGGGATCCAACCACCTACGAGAATAAAAACCAACACTACTCAGGGGCAAATAGCAGAATTCCAAATCTCTACAATGTGTCATATGCAGCTCCAGATAATAGAAAAATAGAAAACATTCTAGACACGCAAAGCACCAAGAAAATATGACTCATACTCCAAAAAATAGCACTCAATGAAAACCGACCCTGAGGTAGCCCAGATGTTGGACTTAGCAGATACAGACTTTAAAGCTATTGTTATAAATTTGTTCAAGGACTTAAAGGAAAATGTGGCCCTAATGAATGGATGAATAAGGAATCTCAGCAGAGAAATTAGACCTTGAAAAGAGTACTAAATGGCAATTCTAGGACTCAAAAGCACAATAACAAGTGAAAAAGGAAGTGGATTAAAAGATTAGAAATGACAATAGAAAGTATCTGAAGACAGATCAATAAAAAAACTATCCAATCGAAAAAAAAAAGAGAGGGACTTCCCTGGTGTCACAGTGGTTAAGAATCCGCCTGCCAATGCAGGGGACATGGGTTCAATCCCTGGTCCGGGAAGATCTCACATGTCACGGAGCAGCCAAGCCCATGCGCCACAACTACTGAGCCTGCGCTCTAGAGCCTGCGAGCCACAACTACTGAGCCCGCGTGCCACAACTACTGAAACCCACGCGCCTAGAGCCCGTGCTCCGCAACAAGAGAAGCCACCGTGATGAGAAGCCCTTGAACCACAACAAAGACCCAACACAGCCAAAAAAAGAGAGAGAGGGAGAGAGAGAGAGAGAGAAATCTGAAGGAAATTAACAAATGTTCAAAGACCTTTGGAACAAAATCAAATGGCCTGGAATATGTGTAATTGTGGAGTCCCAAAAATAAAAGAGAGTGAAAATGAGGCAGAAAAAAATTGAATAAATAAAGCAAAATCCTCCCAACTTTGATGATTTTCATATAATAGGGAAAAAACTACTTACAGATCCAAGAAGCTCAATAAACCCCAAACAGGATAATTACAAAACAAAGCCCAAAAAAAGCCTCGAAATCACACCTACACACATCAGAGTACTACTGAAAACCAAAGAGAAAGAGAAAATCTTGAAAGCAGCCAGAGAAAAAAAGCATATTACCTACAGGGGAACAAGCCAGCAATGATGGCTGATATCTCATCAGAAACAATAGAGATCAGAAGACAGTGGGAAAAGATATTCAAAGTGTTGAGAGAAAAGACTCATCAACTCAGAATGTTATATCCAGCGACAATGTCCTTCAAAAACAAGAGAATTGGAATAAAGGCATTTTCAGATCAATAACACCTGAGACAATTTATTGCCAGCAGATCAATGCTACCAGGATGTTCTTCTGCCTGAAGTTTTACCAGCTGAAAACAAGAGTTTACAGGAAGAATGAAAAGTACCTAAACAGGTAAATGTGTGGTACGTAACCACACACCAGTGTCAGAGGTTGTGTCAGTCTCCTCCAGTAAATACACCACATCTGGTGCAGTTTACAATAACATCATGCACGTGACCCACCTGGCACTTTCGGGGCCAGACAGGTAAGTTGAATGCGGATGGGATGAGGCAGCACTCCTGTATCCCTGAGTGTTTTCTGGTGCACTAAGTCTCTGCAATTCCTCCTGGGGTGGTATTGCTTCTGACTTACTGCCTCAGCCAGCAGGGGATTGCCACTGAATGGCTCCTTTTCCACGGGTCACAGAATCAAAGCCAGGGTCCTGCTAACTCTGAAGTACAGCTACCCCAGTGACACAATAAGGGACCAAGAAAATGATCACAGGGTGAGTCCGTGGATGCACTGAGGGATGGACCTGGATCCACTGTGAGATGGACTTGGGACTCCATTTATCACCTGGCTTCCACGAGCTCCCACTGTCACCAGGGGACAGCAACAGAGTTTCACGTCTCCTGGCATCAGATCCTGAATCCAACAATCCTTGAAAAGCTGGGTACCCCTCTTTTCTCAGGACATAGCTACCCAGGTAAATAGCCACATGTCACTTTGGGGAAGGAGCAGGGAAATGATTACAGCATAAGCTGGCGGTGACATTTACAGGCTCCTTCTTCAAGGGGACTCCACTTCCCTACCAATCAATCCATCAATCGGGTGTGGGTCTGCGAACTGAGCCAGATCTACTGCCATGTATGTCTTCCCGGTTCCCATGGGCACAAGTTCACCAGCTCCTGCTCTCTTCACTGCCTGAGGTGTTTCTCCTCTGCGGCCATCCTGAGGGCTGACCCTAGTCATCAAATTATCAGCCTTAATGTATTGAGGGGTCTTGGGCATCCATTAGGGAAGGACAAATGTCAAATCCTTGAGTGAGCCTTTGGGGAACCTCTAGGCAAAGGGGGGGTCTCCCCTATGTCAAGGGTAAGGAGATTACTTCTGTAGATGTGGAGGGTTTGGGGGAAGCCGGAGGTGCAGTCTTTCTTCTCTACCTAAGTGTCCCCACCCTGCATCTCAGCGTCTCACTCGTTTCCCCTCAGGACCGGGGCTTGGAGCAGGCCTATCTGTCCATCTCCTCGGCAACTCTGTCACTCGTACCATCAGATCCCGGGTCTGATTTTCAAGACAGTCTGCCCTGCAGGAGGTGGACATCTCTACATGCTGTCCGAGGCTCTCTTTCTCTTTCAAGGATCCCAGGGCCATTTAACAAAAGGCAGCCGATTTCTGTGCTGTTCAAGTGTCACCGTCTGCACAGCCCAATGCCTCCCTTCCTTGGCACACCTGAGCCCAAGTAACCACAGGTGAGAGCCTTGGTAATTGTGTTCCGGGATGGTCACCACCTGGTTTACCTCCAGGAATGGGGTCCTCGTTGCTGTCTGACTGGTGAGTAATCTAACACCAGAATCCCATCCTGGGGCTCTGCTTTCAGAGGGTACTCTGTACCAACCCCCTTATTCAGATGCACTTAGCAAAACCTGAAACAAGGGTTTTGTTTCTCCTTCTCCTTCTTCCTCTTTTCTTCTTCTTTTCCTTCTCCTTTTTCTTCTCCTACCTGCACGTACTTTACTGGGAAGTGAGAAACAGCGAGCAAGGGTGATGGACAGGGAGCACAGCCGGGGAGGGCGAAAGCCCAGCCAAGCCCTTTCAAACCAACAAGCACCTGCTGGCTAAGTGGGTAAACCGTGACGGTGGCCACATCTTAACTGTGAAGCAATAAACTAAGGCAATTGCCTGGGTTTTAAGCTCAGGGACTAAAGTTTAGGCAGATAATAAGGTGAAAGAGCCTGGGGTCAGAATCACTCTCATCTTTGCCTCAGTTCCCTGACGTCGGGGGGAAGGTCAGGCAGTCGGAGCCCGTGTGTCAGCGTGACATTTGATTTCATGACACGATCCCATTCCCAGGCTGGCCTCCACAGCACCATGAACTTGGGAATCAACACTGTCAGACAATATGCTGCCCGTATTATAAACTGAAACCCTGAGATCTAAAGACATACCGAAATCCATTGGGAGTTCCGAAATTCACACCGGAGTCTGCCTTGTTCCAAACCTCTTGTTCTGTCTACTAGACCACGCCCCCAAATTTTGTTCTGAGAATTCGGGGCCACCAGCCCAAACGGGCCCCCAATTACCTGAAGAATACTTCGAGTAGGATAAGTGAGGTTCAAGGTCGTTTAAGGAAGATGCCCAACAAGTCAGTGGATTCATCACAGGATCGTGAGGCCGGCAGTCTGGTCTCCACGGCTAGGAAGTTTGCTCTCTCCCTGTGGTTGTTTCCTAGAGTGTAAACAGCTTTCTCTTCTCCCTCTTCTTCCTCTTTTCTTCTTCTCCTCCTTCTCCCCCTCCCCCTCCTCCTTCTTCATTCTGTAGGATTTTCCTCTTTGTACAATTTGCTGAAAATGAACATCTTGATAGGAAACATATTTGGACATCTGGGGCAGGAGGGAAGTTGTGCATTCTCTGCCCGCTGTCCCAGAAGGGAGTGGACGGAGAGAGGGGCCAGCTGCGTATCCCTGCCCCGGGGGCAAGGTGACTCCTCTCGGCCTCCTCGTGCCCTCCGAGGAGGCCGGTGTCCTTGGGCCTTTCCTGGAGGGGGGCTCCTGGTGTTTACGGGCCATCAGCCGGGCTGGAGCCCTCACGGCGAGGGGAAGGGAAAAGACCAGCTCAGCCTTCCTGAGTCTAGTCTCCCAGCCCGCAGGGTCACCGGCCTTAGCCCACGTCCCCTGGGGGGTGGGGGGGCCAGCGAGTCTCAGAGACATGGAGCTCAGAAGGGACAGGGTTCCAGCTCAAAGGCAGTCCTTCGGACCCCAGACACCTTGCCTCATTTCTGCTGCACCCTGGCCCCGAGGGAACGCTGACCACCAAGGACATGGCTGAAGGCAGAGAGAAGCCCTGCTTGGTCAGAGAACTCCTTGTCTGAAGGGTCCAAGGATGGAAAGGAGCCCTCAGCCAGGCCACTCCCTACAGGCTGTCCAGGTGTGGGATCTGGGTCCTCGGGGAGTCTAAAGACCTCGGGGAGTCTGGAGGAGACTTGGGGGGCTTGGGGGGCTTCAGGGGGTCTGGGAGGACCTCGGGAATCTGGGGGAGCTGGGGCCTCAGTGGTCTGGGGGGACTTCATGGTCTTGGGGGACCTCAGGGAGTCTGGGGGTGCCTCGGGGTGTCTGAGTGGCTGTAGGGATCTGGGGGACCACTGGCTTACTGAGAGAAATCAGTAGGGTTGGGGGACAACAGGAGGTCCGGGGTGGATCCGGTTCATGGTGGAACATCTGCTGGGAGACACGGGGCACTTCAGACTCAGATAGAAATCCCAGCGTGACTGGCTCCAGGATGGGCAGGGGACCAGGCGGCATCCCCAAAGAAGGGAGGTGGCGATGCTGCAGCCTGGAGCGCCAGGCACCTTTCCCCTTTGAGCGTCAGCAGAGCGGTGACTCTCAACCACCCCAGATTCTCCAAAGTCAGGAAGCAAAGGAGAGCAGCGAGGGGCGCTTCAGGGCTGTGCATGCCCTGACCATGGCGGTCATTGTCTGAATGCGTCACCGACGTGTTCACACTCCCTGCCAGCAGACGGCTGGGCACCGAGACCCGGAGCAGGGCTACCTCCTCCAGGGTTCCCTCAGGGAGGCCACCCGGCTTCAAAGGAAGCAGAAAAGAAACAGAAACAGAAAGTCTCTGTTTAAGAGCTCAGGGCCCTTGGCGTCACGGTCACGTCACCATGGGAGCGTGGACCTGGGCGGGGAGGGCGGGGTGGCGCAGCGGACAAGGAACCCAGCGAGAAGCCTGGGGAGCCTGTCCAGCTCATCATGAACAGACGGCCTGGGGCACCTTCTTGGATGCACGGACCACCCACGACTTTTCTGGGAGCTTTTTAAGTTTTGTATTCATTCCCGAGACCACGTCCTCCACGAACCACATCCACAGGGAATCATCTGGAACGCTCTGATTTCAGGGCCCAGGTTTGCATTTCTCCTTCCTCGAGGGTGAAAAGATCACGAGGGCAGGGGCTCCCTGTAGGGAGTGGCCTGGCTGAGGGCTCCTTTCCATCCTTGGACCCTTCAGCCATGTCCTTGGTGGTCAGCGTTCCCTCGGGGCCAGGGTGCAGCAGAAATGAGGCAAGGTGTCTGGGGTCCGAAGGACTGCCTTTGAACTGGAACCCTGTCCCTTCTGAGCTCCATGTCTCTGAGACTCGCTGCCCCCCCCACCCCCCAGGGGACGTGGGCTAAGGCCGGTGACCCTGCAGGCTGGGAGACTTGGTAGCAGACCATTAAATTCAGTGGACCCCTTCTCAGAGTAATACTTATAAATGCAAAAGATAAAAGGATAGGATGACAAAGGAAACTGCCCCAAAATCAGTTCATCAAATACTTTTTAAAATTTAATCTGTGATATAGAAACTGCCCTGCTTTACTGACACATAAAATAAACCCAGCAGTAAGTCTAGAAATTTCCGTGATTTTGAAGGGTGGATTAAGGCGAACATTTCTAGATACAAGCAAAAACCGTGATGTGATTTGAAACATCCATGTTCCACTGGTGGCAAACCACTCGCTCTGTGGCTACCACTGTCTTCGGAATGTCCAACTGCAGCTGAAGATCGGTGAAAGTAAATGTGTAACTGGGACTTCCCCGGCGGTCCAGTGGTTAGGACTCTGCGCTTCCACTGCAGGAAGCATGGGTTGAATCCCTGATCAGGGAACTAAGATCCCACAATCCACTGGCGCAGAAAAAAAAAAAAAAAAAAAAAAAAATTAACATGTAACTTTTTCCATCCAAGCTCACGGACCCCGGGTTAGGGACCTCTGACCCACAGGGACTGAGTTGCTCTTCACGGGATGGGAAACAGATGTCTTGCTGTCATCGTATTAGCCCGTCGTGTTGCCAAAATGATCATCGTTTCACACGCCCTGGCGCCCAGGTTAAGCTTCTTTACCAGCAGGAAAGACACACTGGCACAGAAGGTGCGTCCACAGGACTGAGTTTTGATTTTGTTTAGCATCGTGAGAATCGTGCCGCGTGAGGAATGTGGGGTCCCTTTAATTGACAGCAACTAGCAGAGGCCAGCTTGACACATAGAGGACATTAGCTCCAGGGCAAGGACACAAAATAAATGAATGAATGAGACGCCGACCTCCTCAAGAAAGTTCTGGGGTCAGGGGGAGACTTCCCTGGCGGTCCAGTGGTTAGGACTCCGCACTTCCACTGCAGCGGGCACAAGTTCAGTCCCTGGTTGGGGAACTAAGATCCCGCATGCTGTATGGCTAAAAAAGGAGGTTCTTGGTTTACTGTTTAAGGGGTTCGATCCTCCCAGCTGGACTAGAGAACTAGAGAAGAGGCAGCCCACCCAGGCTGGCCTTGTATCGCAGAGTCAGAATCCCACCCCCACCAACAGGACTTCCTGCCTTCAATCCTGTCCACCGCCTAAGAACTTTGCTCTACACGAGGACCTTGGGCATCCCCTCAGCATCGCTGAAATAAATCCCAAACTCCCTGGCCTGACTCCTTGCCTTCTCTACTCCGGCCCCACCCACGCCTGCGGTCACCCTTCTTGCTTCTGGCACCCCTACCCTCCCCACCTTTCCCCCGGGAACTCCACCCTCCTGTAAGTTCCAACCGCTCTCACTCGCAGGGCCGTCCGCGTACCCCGAAGCCTGACTGCTCTCTCTTCTATGTGTCCCCACTGACTCTTGATCGTTGCCCATTGTTTTGTGATGGGTTTGTATAGGAGTCAAGTGCCCACCTGGTTGGAGGCTCCAGGCGGGGAAAAGCGGGTGGTACCCTGCCCAACACAGGGCAGGATACAGGAAGATGCAGGAAGATGCTCAGCAGTTCTCAGGTGAGTGACTGACCCAGGTTGCTGGGGGACCATGGCAGAAGGCACAGAAGAGACTGGAAAGGAGCCGGGGCATCAGAGGGGCTCCCTGAACAAGGCGAGAGAGGGCAGCAAACACGCACCCACCCCTCTGAGGTCTCAGGCCAGGGAGTAGGGGGTCCCTGAGGGTGGACCTGCCATTCTTGGGTAAGCCCTCCTTACCTTGAAACCTGCAAAGCTGTAAAAGCCATAAGATCCAACAAAAAAGCATCCTGTATCCGTGCTCTGCTTCCCCACCACACACAGCCTCGGCCAATTAAAAAAAAAAAAAATCTTCGAATTTTTGACTGCACATTTTCCAGAGGGCAGGGTGAGGGCCAGCAGCAGGCCTGGCCTGCCTGCAAATGGAAACTTTGCCGAGGAGAGGATGCTGTGGTCTGTTGACCCAAACAAGCCCGTTTGCAAATTGGCAGGTGGAATTGACCCCGTGGAGATAAAAGGCTTGATTTGGGAACATTTGAAAAAGTTGTTGAGATGTTTTTATTGAGTGCAAAAGCAAGAGAGGGGAAATAAATCGTTAATAAAAATTTTACTGAGGGGCTTCTCTGGTGGCGTGGTGGTTGAGAGTTCGCCTGCCGATGCAGAGGACACGGGTTCGTGCCCCGGTCCGGGAAGATCTCACATGCCGCTGAGCAGCTGGGCCCGTGAGCCGTGGCCGCTGAGCCTGCGCGTCCGGAGCCTGTGCTCTGCAACGGGAGAGGCCACAACAGTGAGAGGCACGCGTACTGCAAAAAAAAAAGAAAAAAAATTTTTTACTGAATTAAGTTAGGCACAATGGTAGTATTTTAAAGTGACAACTTCCAGTGAGGTTTTTAAAACAGATTTTTACAAGCTGTTTTTTCTTCCCTTTTTTTTTTCTTTCTTGTTTTAAACCGTGCTCAGTGAAAAGCCTTCTAAATTACTGTTAACCACATTATTTTCAATTCTTGAACCGCGATTTTTCCCTGTGCCTGGGGAGGCTCCGTCTCCGAATTTACAGATGGGCAGGCCAGTTTCCCAAAGGGCAGCTGCAGCAATTCAACTCTAAGATTCCTTAATGTGAGTCTGCAGAAGGCATTTAACAGTAACCCCGTTCCCACAGGCCCCAGAAGGCCTCTGATGGGAGGCCTAACGCTATGAGCGCTGTGATTACTCAGAGGCCGGTGTCCACATCTCTCCCCCACGCTTAAGGCAAAAATGAGAAGATGGAGTGAGGAAAGACCCTTCTGTAGCAATAAGCCACTTGAGACTAAGAGGCGGGCTATGGACTGAACGTTTACGTCCCCCTGAAATTCATATGTTGCAGCCCTAGAGAGATGTAACTTAGCTTTATCCACGTCACACAAGAGAGTTTGGGAAGTTTACACAGTTCTGCGATGGGAGAGAGGCCGCTGGTCCTTGGGCCATCTGGTTCGCCGACAAGCTGCCCTCATTGGCCCTTGGAAGATGGAGCTGCACCTTGCCGAGCCAGGTGTGGGCACTGGGATCCTTTGCCCCGAGTATACCCCCAAACTCCCCCTCCTCCGTCCCCCACCCTGGCGCCCAGGTGCCACCCTGCCAGGTGGTGAGCTGCCACTTTTCTGAATGCCATGGGGAACAGGGCAAGGGTCTTCCCCACTCTTGGAAAGCACCCACCCCCCTTTAAATACAGCCCCATCGTGCCTACCAGGTCCAGCTGCCTGCAGTTCTAGCTGCTGTTTCCAGCCCCTGATGCAAACCCTGGCTTCCCCCTGCCCTTGAGCCAATTCAACACTGTTCTCAAACCAGAGCAAACCAACCCTCCCCTGTGGGTGGAGAGGCCCCCATCTCCCTGTCTCAAGGACTTGCCTGCCCTCTGGAAGGAGAGGTAGGGAAGGGAAGAAAAGGTTTCGTTCCTTTGGATTCTTCTAGAACAGCAGGAACACAGATTATTATCACAATACACTAACCTCCCGTATACGTTTGTCCACCTGCCTGAATCGTGGAAAATTCATATCCTTCAAGGAATAAATAGTTCTTCCATTCAATAGACTATTATAAATATATATATGGGGTGCGGAATAAATTAAGAGTTTAGGATTAGCAGATACAAATTACTGTGTACAAAACAGGTAAACAGGTCCTACTGCATAGCACAGGGAGCTATATTCAATATCTTGAAATAAACCATAATGGAAAAGAATATGAAAAACTCTCTCTATTTAAAACTGAATCACTCTGCTGTACACCAGAAACTAATACAACATTGTAAATCAATTAGGCTTCAATAAAAAATAAATATATATGGGGTACACTATATAAGTATGACACAAATAGAGTTTTGAATCAAACGGAAAAGAACAGTGAAAACGTATAGGCTAGCGTCAGTCATAAACATAGACCCAGAAATCCAAACACTAAGGAGACCTAGCAAAATCCAGTGAAGCCTGGAGTTTAGTTAACCTCAGTGTCCAGATGTCGGTTTCCTGGCTTTGATGCACCAGCGGTCCTTATGTAAGATGTTAATAACAGGGACATTTCATGAGGGATATACGGGAACTCCCTTGCCATCTAAATTATTCCTAAATAAAAAGCGTACTTTAAAGGCCCAAATACAAGCAGAGACTCTCAGCACTTCAAAGAAGAAAGTGTCTACAGCAACCAAGTAGGGTTTATCCCATGAATAAGTTGGTGGCGATAAAGTAGGAAAATGATTTATCATATATATATTAGCACAAGAAACAGTAAAATGTGATTCAATTATCTCAATAGACGTCAAAGAGCCATTTGAAAAACTCACTATCTAAACATTCGTATAACTAAACAAAAATTGTGGATCCAAAAACCAATATTACTTAAGTAATAAGTCATGAGCATTAAAAATCATAATCATTCTGTGATGCGTCCCATCCAGTCATCAATCCTATTTTAAAATAAAACTAGAAATATTGGCGAAAGCTATTTGATAAGGAAAGGAAATAACATACACATGCAGGAAGAGAAGACATACAAGCATCAGCTGTGCTGCGGTCATGCGTATAAACCTAGGAAAGCAACCAGAAGTGCGAGTAAATTAACCCTGGAAGTTATGCTACATAAGAAAACAATGTTTACCAACTGTGTCTTATATGAGTATCAGGCAACCAGAAAATGCATGTAAGATGAAAGAGATTTCAAAAGCAATTTTAAAAATCAAATAAGTGAGTATCCATTTACCTGGGACTACAAAACACATGAAAAGACCCTAATAGGAGAAAAAAAAGGAAGGCAAAAAAGCGGAACTTTATTCTGCTCTTGAGGAAGAAGAAACAGAACAAAGAGGACGGGCTAGTGGGCTGGAGCCAAACGTTAACTATTCAGGAAATTCACAAGCCATCTGACAAATCTCGGAGAGCTTGAAATCGGCCACGTCAGCCACACTGAGAGTATTTACACCACAGGAATCAGCAAGAGCCACGAATCAGGGCTCTCCTTCCTACAGAGCCGGTTTCCTGCACACCATCAAATTTGATAAAGGTCAAAGGGTTTTTACTGGTACTCTTAGCCATGCGATAAATTGTGAAATTCCAAAATTCCAGTGGAAGAGTGCGTGTGCGCCTGTGCACACGTGTGTGCATATACATACATGCATGGGCAAGGGTATGTACACTTGAAAAAAATTAAAGTTAAAAAATTTTGAACTTGTATGTAAACACAGAAAAGTCCGAAAAGAGCTACAAAAAAATATTATTTTGTATTATAGCTACAAAAAAATGCTATCTGGGTGGTCCTTATATTTTTCTTATGTTTGTTTATTTTTATTTTCCATAACATGTATTGCTTGTATGATGAGAAAACACACATTTTAATTTTTTTCAGGTTTGTTTTAACAAGCTAGAAGAAAATAGAATAGCATTTTTTCCCATCCATGTAAAGGAAACAAATTCTGACTAAAGAAATGGAGACATCTCATTGAAGACAAGATGGCGGGTTTGAATATGTTAAAATAAACAAGCAATTTCAACCTCTCATAATCATATGCATGATAAAATTTTTAAAAGAGCAGCAGCATTGGGAAAATGTGTAATAAACAAATAAAAAGTTAAGCTTCCATGGATATAAGGTATCGGTATAAAATATACAAGATGGATATTCAGTTTCAACTTAATAAGTGATCAGAGACAAAAAAGAAATTAAATTTATATGCCAGAAAATTTAGGTAACACATCGTCACATGGGAAAATGCAAAGCTTCTTCACTAGCAATTAAAGAAATAAAACTCTAAACAATACGAAAGTATTATTATACCCCTGTGAATCCAGCCGAAAGAACCAAAATGATAAGACTCTGTGTTGGAGGAGTTGAGGGAAAAGAGTATCTTTCTCCTGCCTGCCATAATCTGGTTGTGTCTGGCGAGTATTCTGACAGCGCTATTTGTCTTATTGAGTAAAAGAGACCAACTATTTATATCCTTTTACATCACGTTGGAAAACATGTTCTGAGGCAGTGTTTCTGAAGAAAATTTCTGGAACCCTGCCACACGAGCATGTTTCTACACTGCAGGACTTTTCAGTGCCTTTACACACAAGTGTGTACCACAAATCTCCAAGAGTATTTAGCATTTACCCAATTAATAGGTCCCCAGAACCTTTCTTGGGGTAACTTTACTAACATCCCACAGAGCACTAGGGTACTGGAAATCAGACTGAAAATAAGAGACGTATTTTGTATAAAGATTTTATTTAGAAAAGTGAAAACTTTGAAAGAACCTGAATTTACTCCAGCATAGGAAATGTTGTCCCATTCAGCTGTATTTAGTAAGAAATCTTTTGAGTGGAAGTTGCCCATTGTCTGCCATGCAGACAAGCAGGCTTTTTCAACTTCTTATTGAACTCATTGGGAAAGAGTTGAACAGGACTAGAGCCCTGTGCCTTGTCACTAAAGCCCCATTTCCTCAGTTGCCATTGCTCAGGGGTCCCTGTTTCATTGGGTAAAACCAACCGGACTCCATTATCATCTTGCCCAGAGATGTTATCAAAAATCACATGTCCTGCCGCAGGCAAACCGGAAGGTATACTTAGCACTAGATGTGTACGTATCTTGGTTAACCTTCAGAAAGGGGAAGAAACAGAAGCCTGCTTCCCCATCGATGGTGTCAGCTCAGCCAACTGACCCCTGATTAGATCTTTGTTTGAGTTAGGATCGGAAATTAGCACTGTATAAACTCATTCACGTCTTATTAGGTCTCATATCCTGCTGATTTGTTTGTCTTCAGTTTCCTAGGAAGCATTCCTGTTTGAAAACATCCACATGGAGGGAAAGAGGGAATTCACCCTACTTTGGTCACTGGCAGGGGTGGGGGGTTGAACCAAAGAAATGTAAGTGTAAAACGAGAGCATGGAAGACTCACCCACATATCACATATGTTCACAAGGCAATGGTGGTGAATGCAGCCCAGGGGCCCTGCAGGGACCGAGAGGGTGGAGACCCATGGCTGTGGACAGTGATTCCTCCACTCCACCCCCAGCCCCCACTCCATCTCCCCACCCCGTCCATCCACCCTTCACCCCATCCAACCACTTCCATCCCATGCCTCCCAATTTTCCCACAACATTTAACACACACAAACACACACTTAAAATTTATCTGTCTTCTCAATAGCCTGATCTTGGGGACTCAGGAAGCAAGAGAAAGGTACCAAAGTGGTCATTAGCCAAAAAGGACCCATGTGTTCTGGCGACATTCAAATGACCTTGGTCATCAGGAAGACCTCTTGGGGCAAACCCCAAGCTGAAATGACCCGAGGGCCATCACTCTTCAAACCAAAGACACATCTTTTCGCCTTTATCCCATTCATTCCTCATTCCTTGGTCCAACACATCAGTGCGAAGCCCCTCAGCGAGCATGACCCCAGGACAGGGTACGTTTTATGCTTCCCCTCCTGCCTTCAAAAGTTCACGGTCTAGGACATGGAGAACCTCAAAGACCCACGTCCAGCAAAAATCAAGCCCGCCATCAGCGTGCGTTTAGAGCAACATGGCAAACAAGACCAATGACTTTTATTTCCAGATTTCCAAAGGCAGCCACGAAAGGAGCAGTTTCCACGGCCTGTGGAGGCTCAGCCTTCCCGGCCTGTCGCAGCCACAGGGGCTGAGTACATGTGCCACCAGCCCTGAGGGCTGTCCGTGGGGGCCGTACTCCACGTCTGGTCACCAGCAGAGGTTTGCGAGTTTATCACATTAACTGTGTCTGGCCCCCCGAATCCAAATTACAGGCCAAAGCCACAAGATTGTCTCCAACCAGAGGCCTCTTGCTCAAGGCCCCCACGAGCACCAATTCCCCTTAATCAGGACCTAGGGGACGGGCCAGGCACTCTGCAGCAAGGAGACGCTCATTTTTCCAACTTTGCAAGACTCCTCGGCAGTCTCCCTCTAATTTTCCCGTTCGTGTTCTTTTGAGGAGGTTTTGTGCATGGCAAGCCAGAGTCTGGCGGCAAACAGAACAAGAACTGCAACAGCAGAATGCCAAGCTGAGAACCCTGGAGGGCCGCCAGCCTAGGCTCCATCCCAAGAGGTCCCCTGCGAGCTCTGCGTTCACGAGTCCCTCGTTGCCTCGGTCTGCGCCTCCGATCACGAGGTGCTTGAATCTATGAGTTCTGGGTGTTTGCGTGACATCCAAAGAGTTACCTTTGCGGGCAGACACCCTCCCTTCCTGCATCCCACCCTTGCATCAAAACTCAAAGTGAGATTTCCAAACTCTCAAGACTTTCAAAGAGACGGCTTCCCTGGGAGGCCAACCTGGGGTCCCTTTTTCCCCTGAGCTCCTGGGAAGTCCGGGATGGTGGTGGGACGCGACGGATGGTTATAGACTCTAAAGGAAATAACACTTTAGCCCAGCAATGTGGGCGGCCCGCTCTGCGTGAGAAGTGCCCACGGTCGGAGGTAGCCATGCGGTTGACCACACAGCAGGCTTCGTGAAGGGGTTGCACAGCATTTAGGTCTTGCGTGAAGGCCAAGCTGTAATGCACTTAGGGCAGGGGGGACACCACTGCAAAGGAGGCTGAATGCCAAGGGCAGAAATAGGCGAGTGGTGCACATGTGAAGGTTTTATAGGAGGAATGAGAGGTAAGGGAGAAGTTGACTTGGGCAAAGAGGGTCTTGGAATACCAGGCTAGTGACTTGAGAATGTCTTCAGGGGGCCCTGGGGAGCCACCGAGAGTACCTGAGCTTGGAGGAGCATCATGAGATAGAGTCCTCAGGCGCGGCCCACAGGGTGAGTGGGAAAGGGGAGCAGTTACATCCAGAGCAGGGTAAGAGTCCTAACTTCAAGCCAGGTGATGATTACAGTGTCGACGAGCATCTTATTCACAATGGTGGTTCCACTCAACGATGCAGCTTTACAGTAAGCCTTGAAGTCAGGTACTGTCGGTCCTCAAACTTTGTTCTCCTTTATTTATTTTTTTTATTTTTTTTTTTTACATCTTTATTGGAGTATAATTGCTTTACAATGGTGTGCTAGTTTCTGCTTTATAACAAAGTGAATCAGTTATACATATACATATGTTCCCATATCTCTTCCCTCTTGCGTCTCCCTCCCTCCCACCCTCCCTATCCCACCCCTCTAGGTGGTCACAAAGCACCGAGCTGATCTCCCTGTGCTGTGCGGCTGCTTCCCACTATCTACCTTACGTTTGGTAGTGTATATATGTCCATGCCGCTCTCTCGCTTTGTCACAACTCCCCCTTCCCCCTCCCCATATCCTCAAGTCCGTTCTCCAGTAGGTCTGTGTCTTTATTCCTGTCTTACCTCTAGGTTCTTCATGACATTTTTTTTTCTTAAATTCCGTATATATGTGTTAGCATACGGTATTTGTCTTTCTCTTTCTGACTTACTTCACTCTGTATGACAGACTCTAGGTCCATCCACCTCATTACAAATAGCTCAATTTCGTTTCTTTTTATGGCTGAGTAATATTCCATTGTATATATGTGCCACATCTTCTTTATCCATTCATCCTATGATGGGCACTTAGGATGTTTCCATCTCCGGGCTATTGTAAATAGAGCTGCAATGAACATTTTGGTACGTGACTCTTTTTGAATTATGGTTTTCTAGGGTATCTTTAATATTGTGTTGGATTTGCCTCTCCATATAAAATTTAGAATCCGTTTGTCAAAATCTACAAAATAATTTGCTGTGATTTTGATCAGATAGCACTCTATAGACCAAGTTGGGAAGAACTGACATCTGGACAAGATTGAGTCTTCCTATCTGTGAACATGGAATTTATTTATTTTGCTCTTTGATTTTGTTCATCAGAGTTTTGTAGTTCTCCTCAGATAGATCTTGTACAAATTTTGTTAGCTTTATACCTAAGTATGTTATTTGCGGGGGAGGGGGAGTGCTAATGTAAACAATACTGTTTTTCTAATTTCAAATTCTGTTCATTGCTGGTACATAGGTAGGCACGACTGACTCTTGCATATTAACCTTGTATCCTGCAACCTTGCTATATGCCTTTACCTTTTAATGTCCCAACCTGGAAGTTTCACTCATCACTCTTACTCACAGCCTATTGGCTAGGACTAGTCACATGGCCATACAGCAGCAAGGGAGGCTGGGAAATGTAGTCTTTAGGTGAATAGTAGGTGCCTAGTTAAAAATTCCATTTCTGTAGGGAATGGATCTCAGAGGACACAGTGATACGTGCCCCACAGCCTCCTCCCCCAGCAGTCTCTCCTTGAGTGATTCTGTCTGTACAATGTCTATTTGTGTACAATCCAGGGGTGGGACACTCTAGGTCTAGCCCCCTTCAAGGTGCCTTTATTTGTCCTAGTAGACAGCAGGCAACTGCTGGATCAGCACACACACATGTGCCTCCCAAGGACCACAGAATTCTCAGAGATAATGTGGTCCAAGTCCACATCGAGGAGAAGACAGCTGCCCCAAGTGCTTCTCATTCATCCTCTCAGCCGCAGCCTTGCTGGTCACAGAGGAGAGATCATTGTGCACGTTAGGCTCTCTCTGTCGGTTCCTCTTTACTTTTCCTCCTGCTTTCAGCCGATGCCCTGCATCTTAGGAGGCAAAGTGGGCCTCGTCCGCTCCGAAATGGTCACTACCCAGTGACGATCACACTGGCTATGCGTTTACGAGCACTGTTTACTCTGGGACCCATTAAACTCTGCCTTGAAACACCAGCCTCCCGCCGCTTTGTCTGCTGGAGTCACGTGAGAATTGAGGCTCCTCCTGAACTTGCACCAGGGACGCTCCTCCACGATGGGGAGGACCCCATGTGGCTACTGCCTGATGGACCACAGGGGGTCTGGCTCGGGTGTCCCAAGGACAGCAGGGGACCTGGGGGCCTGGAAAATGCCCTTGTATCTTTTGGAGTTGTCTCTGGTTGGATTCTTTTTTCTGGTTTTAAGATAATATTTGTTCATAAGAGGATACAGTATATGGAAAGCAGGTGATAGACTACAGAAGGAAGGAGAAAAAAATCATCCCTGTGACCTCCCCAAGGCTCAGCTCTTTCCATTTTGTCACATGTCCTTCAAATCAGCTACGTAAGTCCTACAGTTGAGCTAATGCAGTACCGTACGTTTGTATCTTGCTTTGTTTCATTCTCTGAATATACCGTCCCTCATTATCGGGATGTGAATAATCCATTAATTAGTCCTTAATAATCCCTTAATGATCTACCGTCCCTTTTTATTGGACCTGAGCTTGTTCCTAGGGTGACTCTTGTAAGTTGCATATTTGGCAGGGACGTCATAGGTCTTCGTGCAAGAGCTGCAAATGTCTTCAGTCAAGGTGCCCTCCTCATGCTCGTTTTTGGTCTAACGCAACCGAAACCAATGCTGATGGATTTAAGCAGAAAAGGTAAACCAGATGGAGAAAACAGGCGGGAACAAGGGAGGTAAGGCAGCATGAATCCCAACCAGGCCATGCTCCGATCCTGTCTCAGGAGGGGCCCATACCGTCCCCAACACCAGACCTGCAGCACGATTGCCGTAGCCCAGACCCTGTCACCAGACCCTGTGACCTCAGCCATGGCTACCCCTGAGCCTCGATGCCCTGCCAGTCCCACAGAAGGGATTTTCTACCTCTTCTGATTCTCACCATCACCAGTCCCCAATTCAGCTCATTATCGCCTCTGTGGCGGAGGAGACAAAGCAAAGGGCCACTGCGTGGAAACACTCCAACTCCCTCACCACGCGGGGTGCGGTGATAAGCCTTCTGTTCCAAGGTGAGTCAGCTGCCCTGGGGGCTCTGCAGGCCCAGACCTATCGGTCAAAGGAGAGAAGAATCTTGGACATGCTTCCAGACTTCTCCCCTTCCTCCCTCTCAAGTCTGGAAGCTCTTTTGACAGGTTGAACCCCTTGGGTTACTCATGGGATGTTAAAGGTACGGGTTTATTGGGTAAAAGTCAGAGCTGACACACCCTGGCTGCCTTTCCCGGGGTCTCGAGGACCGCCCCTCCCTCACCCTGACCTTTACTGCGCATGCCTAATTAGGACTCGTATCCATCCTATTGAGTTTCTTAACGTCAGGCAGAAAAAGCATTTCTGGTGCATATTTGCTTATGGTTCCATGCTTTAGGACCTCCCTGTGGACGCTGTAGGAGACAAGGTGAAAGAGAGAGGGCAAGAGAAAGACGG
Organism: Tursiops truncatus; assembly: GCF_011762595.2. Classification (NCBI taxonomy): domain Eukaryota; kingdom Metazoa; phylum Chordata; class Mammalia; order Artiodactyla; family Delphinidae; genus Tursiops; species Tursiops truncatus. The sequence goes on from NC_047041.1 coordinate 104,549,871, forward strand.
GTAAGGCAGGGGGTTTGAAACCACTGAGAAACCCTCGGACACATCCAGGTCTCTTCCTGGGTCCCAGAGAGCAAAAACCCCCAAGACTGACCCTCCACCTGATTGCATAGTAAAGATGATCCCTGCCACACAGAGAAACGGAAACATAAATGTTCAGAACAGCATTCTTCTCACAGTCCAAACACGGAAGCAACCCAGATGGAGACATCAAATGTGGCACGTCCACGCAGTGAATTATCGCTCAGCCACAAAAAGGAACGAAGTCCTGATGTGCGCTACAAAACACAGACGAACCTTGGAAACATCGTGCTAAATGAAAGAAGACACAAAAGAACCCGCACCGGAGGATTCCACCTAGAGGAAACATCCAAAGTGGCAAATCCAGAGACACAGAGAACAGATTACTGGGTTCCTGGGGCTGGGGAAGGGCGTGAGGGGGAGAAGAAAAGGGAGTGTCTGTTAACGGGTTTGGGGTTTCTTTGGGGGTGATGAAAATGTTCTAAAATTAAACAGTGGTGATGGTTGCACAACTCTGCAAATATACTGAAAATCACTGACTTACACACTTTAAGTGGGTGAACTTCACGATGTGTAAATTATATCTCAATAAAGCTGTTTTAGAAATAGGTGAATGCTGCAATTTCTGGGGGCTTCATAATTCGCCTCTTCCCTTGGGTTTTAGAGTCAGAGCCGGAAGTATCCCAGTTCTGCCAGAGCTCATGACGCTGTGGGCCTCGATTTCCTCGTCTGTAAAATGGGGATGAAGTGACGGTCCTCAGAGGTTGCTGTGAAAATGACTTAGTTGCTCTCTGTAAAGATGCTGTGCGGCTGTACAGGAAGAGGCCTGCGGGGTGCGTTCCTAACTTTCCTTTCTGCTCCCACCTTCCAGGTTGCTGCTCCCCCCTCCTCCCCCACTCCCCTGCTTCGCAATCACACCTTCCTTGCCACCATCCCTATCTTTCATGTCCTCTTTCCAAACAGCCTCTTTCTATGACCTTGACACTTATGTGGGAATGTGCTGGTGGGTGGATTCTGAGCTTGGCCTCATCAGCCAGTAAGGGAGAGGCAGAAGGAAGGGGTGGGTGAGGCCAGATTCCTCTTCCCAGAGAGCTACTCTGACCTCACCCTCGTAGCCCCCCGACCCTGCTCTCTGCCCTCTGTGACCCTCAGTGGCTCCCTTCCTGCTGTTGTAATCCCAGTCTGGGAAGTGACAAAGGATCACGAGACCTATTGTTTTCAATACCTCTAAAAGCACAGAGGAAGCCATACATTCACCCAGGACAAAGCAATAAAAAGAAACTCTCAGATATTTTCCTCTATGTCTGGAAGGGTATCAACTCGGCATAACAACTTTGCTAATCTCACGTTGATTGAACTCATTGGCAGTTACAGAAGCTTTTGATTGAAAAACATGGGGAGACGAGTTGGTTGTGACTTAATGAAGGGGCTCCTTTTCATGCCTACAGTTTCCAGACTTATCGTGAGTCTTGGCTAATAATGGCCTCACTCCCTGGGTGCCTGGATTTACCCACACTAACTCGTTTAGTCTCCGTGAAAACTCTGTGAGGTCAACACCATCCTTACAGGGAATTAATTCCCTGGCGGTCCAGTGGTTAGGACTCCGTGCTTTCACTGCCGAGGACGCGGGTTCAATCCCTGGTCAGGGAACTAAGATCCCGCAAGCCGAAAAACAAAACGAAACAAAAACAAACAAACAAACAAAAACACTATCCTTACAGCCAGCCCTCGTATCCATGGGTTCCCCATCGTGGATTCAATCAACCATGGGTCAAAAAATATTCCCAAAAAATTAAAATTCCAGAAAGTTCCAAAAAGCAAAGCTTGAATTTGCCTCCAGACGGCAACTATTACATAGCACTGACAGTGTTGTTGGTATTATACGTAATCTAGAGATGATTTAAAGTATACGGGAGGGGGGCTTCCCTGGTGGCGCAGTGGTTGAGAGTCCGCCTGCCGATGCAGGGGACGCGGGTTCGTGCCCCGGTCCGGGAGGATCCCACATGCCGCGGAGCGGCTGGGCCCGTGAGCCGTGGCCGCTGAGCCTGCGCGTCCGGAGCCTGTGCTCCGCAACGGGAGAGGCCACGACAGTGAGGGGCCCGCGTACCGCAAAAAAAAAAAATTAATTAATTAAAAAAATAAAGTATACGGGAGGGTGTGTGTAGGTCATAGGCAGACGCTACACTTTTATAAATAAGGGACTTGAGCACCTTTGGACGGTGGCATCTGAGGGGGTTCTGGAACCGGTCCCCATGGATACCGAGGATGACTGCATCTCCATTTTCCCCCAATCTGCTTTAAAGCGTTCAGAGATTCTTTGCTTTTCAGCCAAGTGCATATCCTGCACCTCCTCCTTTCAGGGTTTCGCTTACGCTGTTCAAACATCTAGAACATTCTCTCTTCCCTTTTTGCCTTCCTCATTCTCGGGTGAAGCCTTTCTCTTTACCCCTCCTTAAAATTCTAATTGCAATCGTGCTGCTCGTGATTTTTCCCTGGCTACCTCTGGAAAGGAGTGAACTGGACAGGGATGGGGGTTGCCTGCAGAAGGCACCTGCCGACTTGGCCATGAACTTGCATTAAAAAAGAAAAAAATTTCCAGGCATTATTTCTCAGGTCCCCAGTGGAAAGCCCTAGAAGACAGAGACCATAACTCAGTCATATTTGGGCCCTGTCTCCCTGCCCCTAAATATCTAACAAGGCCTGACACAAAGCAAGACCTTATTTGTTTGCCTAGTTTAAGCTTTAAGACCTGTACCATCTTTCTCCCTCTTCCTACCTGTAGTGAGCTGAATGGTGGCCCCCAAGAGACGTGGTCACCTCCTGACCGCCAGAGCCTGTGAATTCGACCTTATTTGGAAATAAGGTCTTTGCAGATGGAATCAAGTTAGGATCTTCTTGGATTATCCAGATGCGCCCTAAATTGGATGACGGGTGCCCTTATAAGAGACAGAAGAGGACAAGACACACAGAGAAGAGACGGTCCTGTGAAGACGGGGGCAGACGCTGGAGTGATATGGCCACAAGTCAAGGGACATGGGAGCCCCAGAAGCTGGAAGAGGCAGGAAGGGTTCTCCCCACGATCCTGCAGAGGGAGCAGAGCCCTGCCAACATCTTGATCTTGGACTCTGGCCTCCAGCGCTGTGGGAGAATCCTTTTCTGTTGTCTTAAGCCCCCCAGTTTGTGGTTCTCTGTTACAGCAGCCTTGGGAAAGTCATACACCACCTGACTCGCCAAAGGCCAAAGAAGGGTTGAGGCTTATGTTGGAGGGAGGAGCTCACCCATCTCACTCCACAGGAGCTCATGGAACATTTTTTTGCCTGTCGGCTGAGCCGCCGGCACTAAGGTTGCGTTTTGCCTGGAAGCCTCCCAGCGGATGCTTCCAGCTTCCTCTTTGGGTTAGAAAGGTGATTAGACAACTTGGTCCAAAGGAGAAAAGGAGAATGGATGACCAGAGTCCTGGGGGCACCGGGATGCCCTCCAGACTGGTGGTCCAGAAGCCCTCTCTCCCCAGCAATCTCCAGCTGTAGCTAAATGTTTAAACCAGCCTCCCCCTGCCCTTCCCTCCTTGCAGGGACCCTGAGGGCTGACTGTGCCCTGACCATGGACTGACACCGTCAGCGGCTTCAGGCAGGCTCCATGGCTTCTTGACACTTCTGCCTCTTTGCTTCTGTCAGTGTCACTGACCCGCACGTTTGGTCAGTTTCACTTGTGATCGCCTCCCCCTTTTGTGAACAGGGCAACAGGCCCTGGGTCCCCCCCTCCCCCCGCCATCCAGAGACCTGGGCAGGGCCTCAGGCTGTCCCCTTCCCTTGACGCCCCAGAAATCCTTCCTTTTGTTTCTGACCCTCATCCTTGCCTTGACACTTGTGCCCTTAATTAATGCTCTTCCTTTTTTAATCAACCTTTTTACTCCGTTTGCATGTTGAGAAGGAAGAAGGGAAGATGAACGTGGTTAAACTTTTTTTTTTTTAATGCGTGTTCTAGGATTTAAACCTCACGTCCACAGACAGCTCAGGAGAAGTCACCAAATAAAAGTGAATTTATAGACTATAAAGCCATTTTAAAATCCTCTTTCTGAATATAAACTGAAATGTTTAATTAATTCCACATACAGCATGCATCACACGGCCTTCTTTCCGCACAAGAACAAATAGACGAATAACGCTTCACACACATTACCGTAATTACTCGTCTCCACAGCCTTAGAAGACACACAGTCATACCCGCTTTTCCAGATGGGAGAGAGATTTGTCCAAGGTTGCATGGCAGTTACAGAAGCTTTTGATTGCCCTACTGGCAGATGTAGGTCTGTGTGTGATACTCTTGTGCGCCCTCACAAATACGCTTGCAAACTTCCTGGCATCTTGAAAAGTGGTTTGGTTTTGCATGAATCCTTGAAAAGTAGATTATTATCCTGATCCTCAGAAAAAGACACCTCAGGATTTAAAAAAATAGTATAGGCAGCTTTATGGACGTTTCCTATGCGCTATGGACGTCATGGATTCTGTTTCCCAGTTTCACAGGGTATTGCACTGAGCCACCTACTGATGTGGAATAATCAGAAAAAGGAGAAGAAAGCCATCAGCCGGCTGCAGCTCCTCCTTTTCGCTGTCACTGCTGGGAAGGCAGAATGGTCATCGGTCCGTTTCGGTCACGTTCCTGAGATGGACAGTCGCCCTACTGAGATACCAGCGGGGCCTGAGCACCCTTCCTGCCTGTCTTTACAAATGAGTGTGTCATTACTCCAGCAGTACTTCTACTTACTACGTAAAAGAGCAACCTCTATCTGTGCACCAGGAGTGGGCAGGTCCGGCGCACCCTGGGAGGTCCGCACGCGCTCCGAAGCTGGGTAGTGCTCGTCTCCTCTGAGCTTTACGGTAAGCGCGGCGCGCAGAGCGACCACGTGGCGGCTGAACCCAGGCCGGGCGGGAATGCGCGGAATGCGCGGCGCGGCTCCCGAGCCGAGGCTCAGGTTCCCGCGGCGCGCGCGCTCTCGCCTCCCCTCTCTCCCCAGCGGGGCCGCACCCCAGTACCCAGCCCCGTGTCCTCGGACTCCCAGGGCAGGCGATCCTAGCTCGAGCACCCCGGCGGGGCGTGGGGACAGAGCGCGGCCTATCGGGCCCCTAGCACCCCGCACGCCCAGAACTACCCAGCGGGTCCAAACCCGTGTCCCGCCACCAGCCCCGACAGCGCGAGGCCGAGGGACCCAAGGGAAGGCGTGCAGGGCGTTAAGTACGCAACCCCTCTCCCCGCACCTGGAACCTTACCCCGACCCCCACGGCAAGAGTCAAGAACCCTGTAACTCATAGACTGCCCGCAACTAAGACCCCGGTCGTCCCCGCACCCATCCCCAAGGCCAATTTGAAGGATGGAAACGTTTTCGGACATTTCAAAGGCGCAAAAAAGCGGGCTGGAACGCACGAGGACTCGGGGTCCTCCCCGCAGGCACTCTCCGGAAAAGGGCGAGGATGGGGGCTGCGGGGGGGGGGGGCAGTGACAAGTCCTGGAGGCGACGGAGCGGGTGCAGCGGGACCCAACGAGGGTCTTAGCGAGGGTCCTCCTCGCGGAAGGTTTCCGAGGCCCCGCGGGCCTCCGCAGCGGCGCCCCGGTCCCGGGGCAGAGGTGGGGGGGGGCGGGGGGATCTGCTCAGCCACTGGTAGGCTTGGCCACGGGAGACGCGGGAGGGGTATGGCCTCCTAGGTCATTATCCCCACCTCCCGCCCGATTCCTTCGCCTTGATTGGAGGTGGTTATCTAATGAGCCTGGGCGCCCACTCCGCGACCCTTAGTTAGAGACCACGCAGGGGCCTGGGCCAAGAGGCCAGGCAATTCCTAGTGGACTTTCATATTGCTCAGGGCAGCAGGCGATGCGTTCTGAGGGGCGGAGGTCAAGGAGTTAGAATCTTCTTTCATCCCCAAGAATGCACCTTCTCCCTTGGGATTCCAGCGGCGTTGCGGGAGCCAGCACCCTCCCCCGCCCACCCCCGCACACACACCTGTTGGAGTTTGCTTTCATCTCCCGCGCACACCTAGCCCACGGCCTTAAGAGCTGGGGGATGGGTGTCCCACCCTCGCAACCTGCCCGACCCAAGACTGGTGCGCAGGGGTCTGTGTGTGGCTGAAATTAATTGATCAGAGGCGGAAACGCACGTCCGGGGTTTGGGGCGGTGGGAGATGCGGCTGCCCCTGTTCCCAGCGTGTGAGTGTCCCGGGTGGGCCCGGGGCCAGAGTTTGCTCGGGCTCGTTCCCCAGCTTTCGGGGGCCGGGGATCCGCGCCGGGTAGCCGGGGCGGAGCTACCTCAGTACGTGGACCGCCACACGCCCCCCGAAAGCGAGCAGTGTGGGGGAAGTGGAGCCCGAGCGCCCCCGGAACCCCGCGGTCCGCATTCGGAAGCGTTTTCCAGAACGACTTAAGGGCTTAACAATGGAAAACTCGCGTAGCTGGAGCCAAGTCCTTTCAAGTCGCCGCCAGGTATGCGGCTGCAGGTGACCCCACCTGCATGCGCGCGCCCGCCCGCCGCCCAGTCCTCTCGGGGGAGGGCGGGTGCCGGAGGTCGAAGCCCGTGGAAGGTCTCCAATGGGCCCCGCACCCCCTCCCCAAAGCCCCCGGCCGGGCGGCGCGCAGCCGCGGTGCGTCCCGAGGTCGGCGCCGCGGCGCGCGGGTTCCTGAATGAACGCGCTCCCTTCCCCCGCCTTGAATGAAGGTTCCCACAGCCAGGGACGGTGGCAAACGCTCCTGCCGCGGAATTCGCCCTCTCGGGGCCGGCGATCCTCCCCGGCCGCGGTCACCTCGGCGGGGGACGAGGGGGCGAGGAAAGTGGGAAGGTGATATAAGTTACTTTTGGATTTTCTTTCCAACCAGAGTGGTCTCCTTTCCCATTGGGCCACTGGCCCTTTGTTCCACAGGGTCCCCAAGAAATAGCGCGGAGCACTTTAAATGAGCCCAGAACGTGCAGTTCCTGCTTCGCGGTGGGTATTTTAAAGGCCTTGCAAAATTAAAACTTAAACAGTAAAGTTTTTAAAAGTTGCTTTTCTCTCTGAAAAAAATAATTAAAATCAAAACTCTTTCCCCGCTCTCCTGGAAGCAGCCGCTCTCAAGGGCCCCGAGGCTGTTGGCCCGCTCTGAGTCTCCGGTGAACGCAGATCTGGGCTCCCTGGGGTGGGGGCTGGGCGGCTAGCGCTCCCCGCCGGGCCCCAAATTCCAGCGCCTCCCCCGCGGGTTCCTGGACGGCTCTTCACGCTCGCCGGCCGGGCTTGCACTTTTGCGCCCGTCCCTGAGCGGGGAAATCAACGGAGTTCCTCGTCGAGATCTGCCCGGTCCGCCTAGTAACAGCGCCGCGCCCCCATTGGCTCATGCTAATTCCAGTTTCCTCTGTCTTTCTCCCGGGTTAGGGGGAAGCTCCCTCCTGGACCCAGAACCCGTTCTGCCGGAGTGGGCGATGCTCTTTATGACCCGATGCCCCTCGCCGTCGGCAGCCTGCCTCGGGCCGGGCCCGGGCGCACGCGGGGCTCGGGTCCCCTAACCCCCCGGGACAGAAGCAGCCCGGTGGTAGCACGCAGCCCCATAAATCATCCGGGCGGCCGCCCGGTCGGGATTTTATGAATGAAAAAGCAGCCCGGCTGCCCTCGTGCGCGGGCTGATGCTCCGAGGCTCCGGCGTGCCGGGGGCCAACGCGAGCGTGGGTGCCCAGGGAGGGGGACACGGCGGTGGGTGCTCCCTGGTCGGGCCACCCTCTGCTCCCGAGGCGTGAGCCGGGGGTAATTACCCTCCTGGACCCGGAATATTAGTAACCCTAAATCTCGGCGGGGGAGGGGGCGCGGGAAGAATCAGCCCCGAAAAGGAGGGGGGGGGAGGTCCTTGTCCTGTGGCGTGCGCCCTTGCGAAGGGAAGGGGGCTTTTTAATCCGTTTTCTTTGAGCCTTTAACATTAGGGTATATGGTGGTTTGATGACACTAAACTATATTCAGAGGGAAGTTAATGAACAGTTTTCTTAATTTGGGGCAGGTAGAGTAAAAACTGTAAAAAAAAGTATGTTAAGACTGAGCAAAATGTCCTTTTATTTTAAAAATAAGCACCAAAGAGACTGAATCTTTAATTCGAAAAGAAGCTTTATATATTCTTTTATATGTCGTACAAGTTTGCGATAATATTTGGGACTCTCTTCTAGCCACGAACATATATAGGTTTTGTTTAAAATCATCAGATCAATACACCCATTTCTTTAACTTGTAATTGCTCTGATTGTTGCCAGCCCCCGCCATCCCCCTCAGGCTCACGAATGCAGCCCCAGGGCAAGTTCTAAAGGTGAAGAGACGTCCACACCCCCAGCAAAACCAATTAGGAAGCTTCCGGTGGTCTTGTCCCAGGCGGAGAGGCGACTAATATTTCCAGCGATTTAACTTAATTTTTAATTTTAAAAAATGAGACAGGACAGAGACCACTATTTTGCAGCCTTCCTTTCAGGGTGTTTTTCTAGCTGCCGGGACAGGGCGGGGGTGGGGGGGATTGGGGACCCCCGCAAGAATGGACTGGCTAAGGTAGGAAGACAGCCCGCAGATTCCCCCAGGCGAGGAGGACAGGATGAAGGAAATGCTGGCCACCATCTTGGGCTGCTGCTGGAATTTTCGGGCATTTATTTTATTTTATTTTATTTTTTGAGCGAGCGCATGCTAGGCTGAAAGTCCTTTAACATTTAGGGTTACCCCCTCGGGCATTTGCAAGACCCCCCCCCCCCCGTGTGCGGGAATGAAGCCTCCACCAGTGTTGCCGGCTCTGCCCTGAGTCCCTGAATGTTAAATGGTTCCTGAAATTTACACGTGTTAATGAAAATGAAAGAAGATGTAGACGCTAAGATTCCTAGGCTGCCTCTCCGCCCGTGGGTGCCCTCGTGGCGTTCTCGGAAATGCGCCCATTCTCCCGGCTCAGATATAGGGTGTCACCGAACTCCAGAGTCCCCCCTCCATGCGGTCTCCCCAGGCTGCGTGTGGCCTGCCCGCCCTTCTGGCTGTCCCCCTCTGCAGAGCCACCTTCACCCAACCCCCCAAATCCTGAGGGACCCACTCGGGGACGACAGGCCCCCCTGCACCCCTCTTCCCCGGCGGGGAGAAAGGCAGCCTCGGGACGATTTGCATTTCTATGAAAACCCGGCTTCGGGGGCAACTCCGCGCGGTGCCGGCGCGGCGCCTCCGGGATGGCTTTTGGGCTCTGCCCCTCGCCGCTCCCCGGCGCTCGGCGCCCGCGCCCCCTCCCCCTGCGCCCGCCCCCCCCCCCCTTCCCGCTCCCATTCTCTGCCCGGCTTTGATCTCTGCTTAACAACAGTAACGTCACACGGACTACAGGGGAGTTTTGTTGGAAGTTGCAAAGTCCTAGAGCCTCCAGAGGGCTGTCGGCGCAGTAGCAGCTAGCAGCAGCGTCCGCGCGCTCCGGCGAGGGGCAGCAGGAGCTAGAGCCGAGCGCGGACCCAGCCCCGGACCCACCGCCGCCCCAGGCCGCCTAGCAGAGCCCCTGCCATGGCACACCAGCTCCTGTGCTGCGAGATGGAGACCATCCGCCGGGCGTACCCCGATGCCAACCTCCTCAACGACCGGGTGCTGCGGGCCATGCTCAAGGCGGAGGAGACCTGCGCGCCCTCGGTGTCCTACTTCAAGTGTGTGCAGAAGGAGATCCTGCCGTCCATGCGGAAGATCGTAGCCACCTGGATGCTGGAGGTGCGGGGCTCCGGGCGGCTCTCTTAGCACTTTCCTGCGACTTGTTGCGCAAACCCACTTTTCTTTGCCACTCATCGCCCTCCCTTCCCTCCCACCCCAACTTTTGAAGTTTGCCAGAGTGTTGATAGGAATCGTAGTTCCGAAATATATAGATATTCTGGGTATTTTTTGAACAAGGACGGGGTGGGGGTGGGGTCATCGGATATTCCCTTGGGGGGCAGCGGTCGAGGAGGGGTACCTTGGGGGAAAGCCACGACCAGGGCACCCCAGTATGCTTCAGGGTTGGGGCCCGCAGGCTGGGCGCCCTTTGCGGCCCCCGCCTGGACCGCCACTGCTCAGTCCCCGCCTGCGCCAGAGCCCCGCTGCGCCTCTTCTCCCGGCCGCGCGGCCGCTGAGCCGCCAGCTCCAGGGGGAGGGGGCATAGATTTGATTTTTAAATTAATATCCATGGACACGTATGCAAGGGACGCTCGTGCCAGTATTATGCGCCATCTTTGTTCTTTTATTGCAAAGCAAAAGTGTTTATTAATAATTGGGGGCAGGGTGGGGGTGGGGAGCGGCCGGCGAGGCGCTTGGGGCCGCCGCGAGGGGCCGTGCGGCCACCGGGAGCCGGCGGGAGGGGCGAGGGGCCAGAGCTCGGGCAGCTGTGAGGGGACCCCGCTCGGGAGAGGGGGCCCCTTTGTTCAAGCAGTGAGTCCCGGGGCGCCCCGCACGGCCAGCTTGGGCCGGAGAGCACGCCGGGCTGCAAGGTCGCGTGGCCCCCGAGACGCTGGGGATTGACCCTCATCTGCAGGGGTCTCAGCTTGGGGGACCAGTCCGGAGCGAGCCGGGGTCCAGGGGCACGTTTTCAGGCCTTCAGTGGGCTCCTGAGTGCACCGCAAGTATTTTAAAATAATTTTTAAAAGTGCGGCGTGGTGCCCTTGCGAGAGGGAAACAGCGCCCGCGCCCAGGGGGAAGGGGGGCCCCCGAGTTTGAATTCCTGGGGCTCTCCCTTGAGCCTGCAACGAGCTCCCGACCCCCGGCCTGGGTAAAGGACCGCCTGAGGGTCATTTTCAGGGGGTTTTTATATACCCAGTTAATTTTTTAATATTTTTAAATATTTTTTGAAAAGATGACGTCTGGGGAAATGCGGCGCGGCGGCCTGGGACGCCACCTTTGTGTCTCGCAGGCGCTGCGAGCGCGGCGCCCATCCCCGCGGCCCGCCCCACGGCCCTGCACCCCATTTGGTGCCGACCCCAGGCCTGGAGGGTCCCGAAGCACCCACGCGGGCCGGGGTCCGCCGCCCGCGCGCGGCACACGCCGGCCAGCCGTGCCAGCTCCCGCCCCCACTGTGCCAGCCTTACCGGGACTTTCCCTTTCAGTTTCGGGTGGGTGGGTTTGGGGGACTCTCGGGGAAGGGGGCGCGGCGGCGGCAGCTCCTGCCGCCCCCTGCCCTGACCCTCCTCGCGCTCGGGGCCCCGCAGCCCTGGCGCGAGCCGGGTGGGGGGCGCGAGGTCTCCGCAGAGGGGGCCGGGCGCTCCCGGTGGCGGCGGTCACGGCCCCCGGTGCCCCGGCAGGTCTGCGAGGAGCAGAAGTGCGAGGAGGAGGTCTTCCCGCTGGCCATGAACTACCTGGACCGCTTCCTGTCGCTGGAGCCCGTGAAAAAGAGCCGCCTGCAGCTGCTGGGGGCCACCTGCATGTTCGTCGCCTCGAAGATGAAGGAGACCATCCCCCTGACGGCCGAGAAGCTGTGCATCTATACTGACAACTCCATCCGGCCCGACGAGCTGCTGGTAACCCTGGGACCCCCACCTCCCCGGATGCCCCGTTAGCCGTGGGACCCCGGGGGTGGGGGAGGTGCGGAGAGCCAGGGGCCCCCGCGGGCCGCTGAGAGACCCTCTGCCCCCAGGGAGGGCGGCCACACCGGTGGGGCCCCTCTCGAGGAGCTGACGGGTCCGCCGCCGCCCCACCTCACTCACACTTTCTCTCCCTCCGACTCCCACCGCCTCGGCGCCCCTAGCGCCGCGAAAAGTGGGCAGCGTGCGCCCTCTAGCGGCGGCGGCGGCGAGGGGCCCGCGCGAACGACCAGACCTCGCGTTCCAGGTGTCGCGGGCTTCTGGTCTCCACCCGCGGAGGGTGGGCTTAATCGAGAACGGGAGCCTCTGCGAGCGGCACCTTCTCTGTTTGGATGTGGGGTTGCGCGTTGTCCCCCCAACTTCCCGGACCCTCCAACACGCCCCATTCCTTCTTCTCGCCCCCTGTTGCATTGGGGTCCGCGCCTGCGCCTCTCTTTACGCACGTGTCCCTCCATTTCCGCAGCAAATGGAGCTGGTTTTGGTGAACAAACTCAAGTGGAACTTGGCTGCCACGACCCCGCACGACTTCATTGAACACTTCCTCTCCAAAATGCCGGTGGTCGAGGAGAGCAAACAGGTCATCCGCAAACACGCGCAGACCTTCGTTGCCCTCTGTGCCACAGGTAGGGTGCCGGCCGGGCCTCTGGGTGCCCCTGGAGGAGCTTCTTGCCCTCTGCCTCGGTTTCCCCGTCCAAGGACATGGTCCCCAGGCTCCTCTGCTCTCGGAAGCTTTCCTCTTTCCCTGCTCCGGGGAACAGAGGGCTGGGCTTCTTGTTGGGGCTCCAGGGAGGGGGTGTGGGCTCCTGGGCCCGGGCCGCTGAGGCTGGGCGGCAGCCTGCCTGTGTCCAGCTGATGTGGCTTCTGCTCCCCACGCCAGGCGGGGGTCACTACATGCTGAACGGGGTTGACTTTGGCAGTCTAGCCTGTCTCCTCCCCCCACCCCAGTCCTTCCCGTGTCCTCAAGGAGCCTGAGCTGCGGGGGCCCCCTCCTGGCCTCTCCCGGGCTGGGCCACCTGCCAGGGGCGCCTACAGGGGTGGGGAGCGCCGGCCGGCAGTGCCTGGACCACGTGCTCTGGGCGGCCAGCAGCGGCCCTCGTGCGGGGGCGGCCAACAGAGGCGCTTGGCCGCCTGAGGCCCCGCCAGGGGCGCCGCAGGGCGGCTCAGCTCACTGCCCTGGGAGTGGCTTCCTAGCGGCCTGGGCTTGGGCTGCTGTGGTTGGCGGCAGCAGCAGGCCCTCCGTCCTTCCCCCGGCACCGCTCTGGACCATCCCTGGGGGCCCCTCCCCGGCACAGCCCTCTCCCCAGCCCCCAGACGGCCAGTCACTCAGAACCCAGTGAGACACACGGTGCTGCCTCCTGCTTGTCCCAGCCCTGCCCCTGAGCCCCTGCGACCTCTTCCTCCTCTCCACTCCCATGAGCTGGCCCAGGACCTCCGGAGACCCTGATCGGAGGACCCTTGCCCCCATCCTGCCCAGCTCTGCCGTGGGCCACCTCTACCGCTGGCCAGGCCTCAGCTGTCACAGCTGCCTGGGGCTCACTCGGTGCGACCTGAGGGCGACAGGGCACCAAAGGGGGGAGTTGGCATCCTTCACCCCCTCCCCGGAAGGGATGGAGCCCCCCCAGCCTGCCACCTCGTGTCACTCTCCTGACGTCTGGGTGCTCTGGGGACCGGGAGTTCTGGGTCAGGAGAGCTGGGAAGATTCTGCTGGCCTCCCCACTCTCCTTTGCCCGCTCAAGGCGTGAACCCCTCTTTCTGAGTCCTTCCAAGCGAGCCGCGGGGTGGGGGCAGACCAGAGCCCCGGATGAATCTGAGGGGTCAGGGCGCCCCCTCGCCAGGCATTCCTGCCCCGCAGCACCCGGCCTTGGGCGGGGAGGGGGAGGCTCTCGCCCGCGTCCCCTCAGCCTCCAGGCCTGCCTAGCGAGCAGGCAGGAGGCATTCTCCGGCTGGGACGCCTCTGAGAAGAGAAGCCTCCAGGGACTTCCCGGCAGCCTTTTATGGAGCTGAAAGTGGTTCAGAGAAACGGCAAAGTCTCCGGCAGATAATGCAGAGAACACTTCCTGCGCGCCCTCCCCCCAGGGTGGCTGGGGCAGCCTGGACCTCCCCCTCTCCCAGGACCCCAGGAGGCGGGGTGTGTAGCCCGCGTGGGGTGCTGGCAGCGCAGAAGCCGGGCGCAGAGGCCGTGAATGAGCTTGGTGCTGGCTGTCCAGCTACTGAGACTGTCCAGCACCCCCGGCCTGGGCACACCTCGGGTGAAGGCGGAGGGATGGTCAGGGGTGACCCAGCTTTTCACATGCGTTAGCTTCGGTGGGCCCCGGTGGGGGACAGGCAGGCCAGGGGAGGGAGGGGAGCGGCACCCCACCACGACCGGGTCCTGGTCCGTTGGAACCTAACTGGCACACAGCAGTGTCCTTAGTCACAAGGGGGCCTCTCGAGATGAGATCGACTTATTACAGCCTAAAAACAAACAGATTCTGTGAAGTGGAGGCTTGAGTGAAAGTCCCGGGAGATGATTTGCTCTCCGTGTAGCAAGGGTCCCTTTTAAAGGTGCAGGGGGCCGGCGGGGGAAGGGTGGCCTCTGCTCTCCCTGGTCCGTGCGCCCTGCAGACCTGGGTTCCCGGGTGTGCATGGGGGCGGGAGGGGGCACGTCCCCCACGCACAGAGTTGGGTTTTGCCCTGCTTTTGACCTGTGTACGGATGTGTGCACGCAGGAGAGCGTTGCTGCGGCCGGTGAGGTACCTCTGAGGTTGGCACGTAACTGAGCTGAATGAATGGGCCTGAGCAGGGTCAGTGGAGCGGTGCAGCTCCGATGCCCATCCTGGCCGCGGCCCGCTGGGCTCTTTGCAGCCGGGCAGTGAATAGGAACAGCTGTTGGAGCTTCCGAGTTGAAACCTGCGGGCTTCTCAATCTAAGCCCATACACCCGCCAAGGCACGCGCACACGTGCGCACACACACACACACAGCCTGCGTTTAGTTATTCCTTCCCTGTCGGACCGGGTCTCGAGCTGCGGCCAGTCAGAACCTGCGCTCTGGCCACAGCGATTTCTGTGCAGTCCTGGTTAGCCTCAATGAAAACCTCTCATCCCGGGCTCCTGGCTCCCAGCCCGGGTGGAACTGGTCCCGTTTAAAGGGGAGAGAGGGCGCGCCTTGTGAGGGACTTGCTTTTTCAAGTGGTCGGAGCACCCAGCAGCAGCTTTGTCGCCCCGTCAGTGTGGCCGCCTGGCTGCCTTTCTTCTTCCCACCCCTCCGCTGGCTCCCGCTCCGCTGAATGAGAGGCCCTGGCTGTTTATTCTCAGGCCAGTGGGAGGGGCAGGGGGGGCCCCAGCCCCCGGGGGCCGCACACTCCCTTTGTGCCCAGTGCCCTCCCACTCAGCTCACCGTCCAGTTCCTGGGCACAGGATGAGGGGGTAGGGGCTGACCTTCTAGGGCCTGGCTCCACACTGAGAGGCCCCCTGGTTCAGATGCTGAAATCGGTGGCCTCCCCTGCCAGGAGTTTCTCGTTGGGAGCGACAGAAAGGCGGCCCACAGGCGCTGGGTCACCTCTTAGGTGTCCTCACGTCCGTGACGAGTGTGCCGCCAGGAGGGAAACCAGAAGTTCCCATGTCAGTGAGCTGCCAGGAGGTGACCCTGGAGCCCACCTGCCCAGAGGTGCAGGGTTTCCCAGCAGTTTGCGGAAAGCTGCCAGGAGGTGACCCTGGAGCCCACCTGCCCAGAGGTGCAGGGTTTCCCAGCAGTTTGCGGAAAGCTGCTGAGGACGGGCAGATGAAGTAACGCTGTAGCCCTGCCGTGTCCCTGGAGGCAGATGAAGTGGGGATAAGCATCTGAGGGCAGCGGGGGCTTCCCTGGGCCCATCTTCCCACGTGCAAGACGGCCACTCCCCCTGGGACCTGGCAGCGCAGGTACTTGGGGTTAGTGTTGTAGGGGACGCGTCTGCTTCCTTGCGGGTTTTCCCCGCCTTCCTTTTCGTCGGGCTTTTGTGAATAAGTGATACATTCACAGGCTCACGTGCTAAGAGAAGGGAGTGAGCGATGACCCCTCTGCAGAGGCCACTGTGCCTCCCCCCCCCACCCCGTTGTCTCTTCCAGCAGCTGTTCTCTTGCTTAGCATTTCTGCTGTTTGCGGCGGGGGGCGGGGAAGGTGATGGGGAGGTTTTTTGTTTTTTTACCATTATTTATTTGGTTGCACTGGGTCTTAGTTGCAGTACTCGGGCTCCTTAGTTGTGGCACGCAAACTCTTAGTTGCAGCGTGCCTGTGGGATCTAGTTCCCTGACCAGGGGTCCAACCCGGGCCGCCTGCACTGGGAGCGCGGAGGCTTAACCACTGCGCCACCGGGCAAGTCCCTCTGCTGTTGTTAAATGAGCATCACAAGCTCGTGGTCAGAGAGTCCGGCCCGGCTTCTACCCCTGCTGGCGCCCACTTCCTGACCACCCCCTCAAGACCAGCCATCTGCGGGACAGGGCCTCAGGGGGGGTCCAGGTCACAGGGGTCCTGCTGCGTCCCCACTCACAACCCCTTTGCCTCCCTCGCTCTCCGCAGATGTGAAGTTCATTTCCAACCCGCCCTCCATGGTGGCTGCCGGGAGCGTGGTGGCCGCGGTGCAAGGCCTGCACCTGGGAAGCGCCAACAGCTTCCTGTCCTATCACCGCCTGACGCGGTTCCTCTCCAAAGTGATCAGGTGTGACCCGGTAAGTGACCGCTTCGGCGCTGGCTGGGGGGCCTGTCCAGCACCGGGTACTAGAAGCATCCAGGGCCTGGGAGTCCCAAGCTGCAGTCGTCCGGTGGGAAGTGGCAGAGGCTGGGGCCACGTGGGGGACAGGCAGCCACCTGCGTCCAGAGGCACAGGACCTGGCCGTGGCCCTGGCACACGCTGCCCGGGGGCCACTCCACCCCGTCTCCTGGGGGGCTCCTGGGGGAGGAGAAACACCTCCCAGAACCTGCGATGGGCGGGAGGGTCCTCCCAGGCTTCTGGTGGCCCCAGGGGCGCGCAGGAGCCTTAACCCCTCCTGGGGTCGTGGCGGGGGGCCGTCAGGAAGAAGGGCCACACGGCAGGCCGGGTCAATGATCCGTGCCCTAATGGTGTGTGGGGTGAGGCCCCGTCGAGCTTTGTCTGGGCGACAGCGTGGACTCCCGACAAATGGCCGCTTTACAAGGGTCCCTGTGAGGTCTCCCGTCCACAATGGGCCTGGTACAGACAACTTGTTTTTATGACCCCCTTTGAGAGGCTGCTGCTTTGGAAGCCGGAGTCCATTGTATCTTTTTACTTAAAAATGCCACTGTCTTATTCCCCATTCTTTTCTTTTCTTTTCTCAAAGAATTAAAATAACAATTACAAGGGTTTGGGGCTTCACCAAATTAGACCAGCGAGGTTGGTGGCGGGGGTCACTGTCAGGCCCCGCTAGTGTCCCGAGTAGGAGCCAGTGACCACCTTGACCCCGATCCCCGGTCCGGGTCCGGCTCCGGCTCCGGCCGCTTCTGGCGCTCCACCCTCGAGCGCCCAGGAGGCTCGGGGAGGAAAGCTGGTGTGAGACGGATGCCTGCCTGTTCTCTGCCAGCGGTGCTTGGCCACCAGCCTGCGTGACCCCCAGAGGAGGAGGCCTTCTTGTTTGTAGGCATGGGCAGCTCGGTGGCCCCCTGGGAGGGGGAGGCATCCTCGCCTGGCTGCCAGGGCCAGCGCCGTCCCCCAGCTAGAAATGCCACAAACAGCGCTGTCTATAGACAGTGGTAGGAAATCGCTGTGTGATCCCTTATCTGAATAGAGATTATTTTAATTAGATCTGAAGCAAAATGCCTTACGGCTGAGGAATGGTGGGAGGAATCAGTTGAGGCTGAAATTCGTCAGTCTGGTGACCGGGTGACAAATGTCGCTGAGCTCAGACGAGCAAATTCTGGGCTGTGGAGGCCCCGGGGCGTGGCCGAGTCTGCCCGTCCCTAGAGCTGGCCCCGTGGTCACAGTCTGCTCTTCACGGGGTGAGGCTGCAGTGCCAGGCGGGCTGCTGGGAGGAGGAAGCATGGGCCGTGGAGCTGGAGGATGCGCCGGGACCTGCAGAGGGGAGGCCCCTCCTGTACGCCTCTGCTCTGCGCTCCACAGCGCGGCCCCCCAAGTTACAGGGGCCAGGGAGCCTCCTCTGGGGGGCTGCCTTCAGTGGGTGGGTGGAGGCTCTCGGGTCTCAGAAGGCCGTGGCGGGTGTTTGGATCAGAGCCTGAGGAGGCCGTCAGGAGCCTTGGGCCTCAGTTTCCTCCTCTGTAAAATGGGCCTTTGGCACCTACCCTGCCTCCTCCTTTGCCGTGATGAATACTGAAAGGGTGGGTAGGAAAGCCCCCCGGCCCCATGAGCCCTGTCCCCTTGGGACATCTCCAGGGATTCATTCAGAAGCCCTCCTGGCCTGGCTTCACTTCTTTGGGGCGGGGTGCACCGTTTCCAGCCCCATCTAGGAAGAAGTTAGCAGTGCCTTCTCTGTGCTGAACCGCGTTCCTGTGGGAAAGGCATGGGTCTGCTTCCCAGGCTGCCCTGGAGCCTTTCCCTGGCTCTAGAACAGAAGCCCCGTGTGGCATCCCAGAAGTTGGGACAGCCTCTCTGTTCAGATCCGGGAGCCGCGACTGCCCGGCTGTGGGCGGCACCTTCGAGCTGCTGGGAGATGTGCCCGTGGTGGGACCAGGAGAGGCCCCCGGCCTCCGGGGTTCCTCCTCTCCATTGAACACGCGGGGTGGTCGCTGCCGGGAGCTGTGCGCGGCCGGAGCGTCTCCCAGGACGCAGGCCCGAACGGGAGAGGACGGGATAAAGGCCCCGGGGCCACCCAGCATTCATCCTCGGTCAAGCACGGCCTAACGCTTTTGACGGCCATTCATCACGGAATGCTGGGTTCACTGCGAGGGCTGACACGGCAGAGGTTAAGTCCGAAAAGTGGGCCTCAGAGGGCCTCCCCATCCTGGATCAGATGGCGCTGAATTCGCGGAGGGCAGCAGTGGGGCTGGGGGGGACCTGGGCCCAGAGATGAGAGCCCCGGCGAGGAGTTCCAGCGAGCGGCCGGGCAGGCAGGGGATTCGGGGCAGGTGGGCAGGAGCGTCTGTGTCCACCAGAGCCCTTGGGTCCCGAGTGGGCTCACCGTGGCCTGGTTGACGTGGTCTTTTCAGGCCGGGAGGGCAGCTGGTGGGCAAACAGGGTCCCCACTGTCGATCCTGGGGTCTGGGCGGCGGCTTCCTGGGTTTGGGGGAGGCGGCGTTTTCGGTGAGCATTGGGAAGGGGCCCCTCGCCGCGGGCCGCCTCCTGAGGACCTGTCTCGTGCAGGACTGCCTCCGTGCCTGCCAGGAGCAGATCGAGGCCCTCCTGGAGTCCAGCCTGCGCCAGGCCCAGCAGCAGAACTTGGACCCCAAGGCCGCGGAGGAGGGGGAGGAGGAGGACGAGGCGGACCTGGCCTGCACGCCCACCGACGTGCGCGACGTGGACATTTGAGGGCGCTGCGGCGGGAGCGGGGCCGGCCGGGCCCGGCGGACGGAGCCGCTCAGGCCCGGTCGCCGTCGGAAGGCAGCCCGCCCCTCAGTGTCTTGGTGTTTTCCTTTGCTCTTTCTCCCTTCTGTCTCTGAGTTAAGCAAAAGAAAAGAAACGTCCCCGAAAACCTATCTTTAAGAAAAAAAAAAAAAAAAAAGGAGAGGAAAAAATAGAATTTGCATAACCCTGAGCTGGAGGGGGAGGAGGGTTGTGCTACAAAAATAGAAGATTGTATACCCCGTAATCAACTAGTTTTTATATTCATGTGTTTGTGTCTCTGTGTTATAAGGATAGGCGTTAACACAAGAAGCGAGTCTGCAGGGGAGGATTAGATTTGATTCTTTATGTGTTTCAAACAAACAAAAAGCATAAAAACGTTTGAAAAAAAAAATAGGAAGAAGTCCACAACCCGTTTTTAAAGTAGAAGAGGGTTTTAGATAGAACTCTACCCGTGTGCTGTTCCCAAGGGCAGAGCTTTAAGGCGGTTCTAGGCATCCTGTATCTCGCTTATGCATGTAGTCACTTTATAAGTCATTTGTTTATTTTATTTCGTAGGTAGGCATGTAACCTTCACCTTGTCAATGGCTGATGTAACCTCTCGGCTAGGGTAGCGTAGAGTTTGGCATTTTCAAGGCCTGATCCTCTTTCTGCCTGTGGACCAACCACCTGAGGGGTTTGCGGGCGCCAGCCTGCGCCTCGGTGACGGAAGGCCACCTCCGACTCCTAGCGTCCGCTACTAGAAAGAGAGACCGCAATAGTGACCTAATATATTCTATTTTTATAATCTTCATATTTTTGTAGTTACCTGTTTATGAGGTGCTGGTTTTTCACCCAACAGATCTGCAGCCTGCTCACATCCAGCTGAAATCTACAGCTGTTTTTTTTTCGTTTTTTGGTTTTTGTTTTTTTTCCTTCTCAATATTCCAAAACCATTCCATTTCAAAGCACTTTCAGTCTCTAGGTGACATCTCTGTGTATGTTGTGTGTGGAGGGGGCGGGGAACGGTTTCTTAATGGAATGGTTTGGGAATATTCCAGTACTTGGGTGCAGACAGGACGGCGAGGCAGGTGCTTGTTGATATGGTGTTAGCGAAAGGGAGATGATGTTTTGGAGGGCTGGGTTCCGGTCAAGGAGAAGAAAACGTGCATTCATTCTCACACTGCCAGGATGATGTGTTCCTTTCCTTTTCTGTAGAGAAGTTGAAGTTTAGGAATCCTTCCGTGCCAACTGGTGTTTGAAAGTAGGGGCCTTAAAGGTTTACCTAGAGAACCAGCAGTTTCAGAGTTCTCTTTAGATGTTTTGCCACGGAAGGTTTTTAAACACTAAAATATATAATTTATAGTTAAGGCTAAAAAGAATATTTATTGCAGAGGATGTTCGTAAGGCCAGTATGATTTATAAAGTAATGCAGTCTCCCCTGATTTACACACACACACACACACACACACACACACACACACTTTTCTGCCTTAGATGTTGCAGGTGTAGGACAGTTTGTTAAAGTTAGGTCCTTTTATAAGAGAGGGAAAAAAATCCCGAGAAAAAAAACACAAAGACGTGGATTTGGCTAATTTGGCCCGATTGGCTTTTCGCAGAGTGATCCAACTGGAGAGGTGTCACGAGTTATAAGCACAATTAGGATGCTGGAAACAAGTTCAGTTCCGAGTTCAGTTCCAATACGATCTCATCCCCGAACCCTCCTTTCAAAAAAGAAATTTAGCAACCGCTAGATAATTTGCACATCTTGGCTATGTTCCTTTTTGTAATTATTCTGTAGGGAGTGTTGAAGGGAGCGAGGAGGTGAGGGAGGAAGTGTGTGGAGGGGAGGTGGGCGGGGACCACGCGAGGGACAGGCTGCGGCTCCATTTTTCTTTATTCGCTGCTACCGATGACTTCCCAGTACAGTTTGGAAACAGATGCATATCGCTTCTCTTATCTTTCACATTGTTTTGCTGCTATTGGAGAATCAGTTTTTTTTTGTTTTACAATGTCATATACTGCCATGTTCTAGTTTGAATTTTCTCATAGAAAAAATGTATTACGGATGCCTTTTGTTTTTGGTAGCGTGTTGTTGTTGTTTTTTTCTTTTTTTTTTTTATGTGATCAATTTTGACTTAATGTGATTACTGCTCTATTCCAAAAAGGTTCCTGTTTCACAATTACCTCAAGCTTCACTTAGCCATTTTGCAGACCAGGTGGTCAGGCTCTGCTGCTTCGGCAGACAGACACGCGGACGAGATCCCAAAAAGGACCTGGTGGGGGATCCCCACCCCGCCGGGCCGCGTTCACGAGGACCCCCCCCGGGCGTCTCTGGAGACAGGCCATGTCCGTTTCCTTTGCCCTGCGCCTGTTATGCTGGACTCCCCATCTGACCTGGGATTTACCATCATCGTAGTTTTTACAGCCCGTATCGTTCTTTGCGTATAGCTATGAAAGTTGCATTATTATTATTATTATTATTATTGTAACAAGTATGTCTTCATGTGCCACTGTGGTGCTGTGCTGTAGGACTCGGTCATTTGGCATGAGTGGAATCGCTTCTGGCCCGTGTCACAGTTTGGGGTGCGTTGTATCTGTTATTAGTGTTCTGTTTGTTGTTCTGGTCATTATAGCAAATGCTCCTTTAAAGAGACTTCAGATCTCAATGAAGCCAGCCAACAGTGCTGTGTGCCCGAGAGCCGCCTGACACGCTGCCGAACCAAAAGGATTTGGATTTGCACCGTCCGCGGCGGCCCCAGGCGGGGCAGCCCGTGCGCTTCAAGGCCATTGGCAGGTGCAAACCCGCCCCGCCCCACCCCACCCCTGCAGGAACACTGCTTCCGCTTACCTCAACCATTCTGGCTGCGGCGTCTCTGTCTGAACCAAACGGGGTCCGTGAGGGACGGTCTGTCCGTGGTGGGGGGTGAGATGTGTGTGCTCTAAGGCCAAAGGCCAGTGGCAGGTCCGGGAGCACGGGAGGTCTGTCCCGTGACCAGCGAGTCTGAGCGTCCGGGCGGGCAGGCACTTGGGGGTCTGTGTGTGTGTTTGGTTGCACACCACGGTGTTTCCCAGCACAGACATGTAACCGGCACGTTTCCAGCAGGAAACAAGACAAACGTGAAAAATCTAGAAATAAAATTGGTAAAACCCCAGTGCAGTGTCCGCTTGTCTGTTTCCTGGGGCGGGCAGGGAGCCAGGGCCATGCGCCCCAAGTTCCTTGGATGGGGGTGGCAGGCGGGTAGGGGGCGCGCCTCGGCCCTGCGGACACCGGGGCCAGGCCATCCTCTGTCGTGGGGGGCTGCCCTGGGCACCGTGGGCTGTTGGGCTGCATCCCCGGCCTCCACCCGCTAGATGACAGGACCGACCCCGGTCGTGACCACAAAAATCCCTCCAGACGTGGCCAGCGGTCCCCTGGTGATGCAGAAGGAGGGTGTGATTCCCTTCCAGCCGGGAGGAAATCCGGACCAGAGGTCAGTAGTGGGAGAGGGCCGCATGGACCCCCCCCCGCCCCAGAGTTTGAGGACGGGCTCGCAGGCGGCCCCGACCACCTCAGACTACGGCTCTGGCCCCGGTGACGTGAGCCCCGTTGATCAGTCGCCTCCCAGCCCACGTCTGGCCAGTTCGCCCTCCCAGGTTATTTGCAGATAGGAAAGTAAATGAATGCGCTAACCCTTTTCTGGCACAAAGTGCTGTTTGCTCTGGGTGAATCATGGCCCCAAGGTGCCCTGAGCTCGGGGCAGGGGGGAACAACGCCAGTGTCCGGGCAGCGGTCCAGTGGCCTTTCACATGGACCCGGCGACCTGGGAGGCCCGGTGGACACCTGTGACGTCCACCTTTGGGCTCCAGATGCCTGCGAACTGGCCGCGTTCCCAAAGCCGGTGGAGGTGGGAAATGAATCTTGGTCCCAGCTCTGCGGGGCCGGGGCCTCTTCCCAGAGCCGGGAGCTCCCCAAGGTGCCCTCACCCCCCAGCTGAGCATTCAGCGAGCGCTCCAGAGCCCGGAGGAGGCCTGGGTCACGCGCCAAGGATGGCACTGGCTGCCAGGTCAGTTCGCCACAGCCCTAACGAAGCGCGTGCCGTGGGCCAGCCTGCCCAGGGGGTGCCCGCAGGGTCGGTGGGGCCTGGAGCTTCTGGGAGGAGGTGGGGTGTGCAGGCGCCGGAACTGCTGCCTCCCTGCCCCAGTCCCTCGCCGGCTGGGTGGGGACGTGAGGCAAGGCCCCTGCCCCCGGGGCCTACAGGGTGCTCTGAAAGGGGACCGAGCGAGGGTCAGAGCCTCGGGAGGTGCCCTGAAGCCCAGGGCCTGCTCTGCACCACCGCGGTGGCTCAGCCCCGGGGACCCGCTAGTCTGTGCCAGCACCAGGGCCCAATGACATTGACGACCATGGGCGTACAGAGGGGCCCAAGCGAGGCTGCGACGCCGCAAGGGCCTCGGGGTATCTTGAGGAGCAGGGCCAACACTCTGACTGCATTAAGTTCCAGCGAGGATCCGGGCAGCGGAGGCCGGGGGGCGGCCTGCACTCCACTGGCAGCTGGACGCACAGGACGCCAGGCCTGCGGGGCTGTTTGATGGTTTCTAATGTTGCAGGTGGAAAATCTGTTTGTGGGCTGACAGGTCGGACAGTGGAAAGGAAGAGGGCGTGACGGGGAGGTGGCCTGTGAGGCACAGGGGGAGGCGGGGGGAGGCAGGGGCAGGGGCGCAGATGGGACCCAAAGTACACAGAGGGTTTGGGCCGAGTGAGGAGGGGCCCGGAGCCCCCCAGGGCCGTCTCCCCGGCCGTGAGGCCCCCGGAGGAGGGGCAGCAGGCTTCTCTCAGTTATGCCACGGGCCCAGACCTCTCCAACCGCCCACGTCAGCTCGGGCATCCCCTCATGGGAACCCCCCCATGGGGGTCTGGCTGCCCTGTGCATATCAGGAAAACAAAAACTGGCCTTTGGAGACAAAGCCTTCCGGTGTCCACTCCACTGCCCCTCCCGGAAGCCCGAACGCCTGCTCTCACTCGGGCCCACGGCCACTCACCTGGGGCCTCCCTGCCTCCCAGCCAGTCTCCCTGCCCCAGGCGGGCCCACCACCCTCTGCCAGAACCCCCTGGGGCTTCTAGCTCCTTCCGGCTCCATCCGGGGTCCTGGGACCTGGCCCATCTCTCCAGCCTCACCCCCCGTCTCCCCCAGCCTCAGACTCCTCATTCCCCGAAGTTTCTGCCCAGGGGACTGCAGGACACACCAGACTACTTCCGGCCTCCAGTTTTGTGCTGGAGTGCCCACCCCCTGCTCTCCCCCAGGCTCATGTAAGACTCTCTGCGGTGTTCTCCACCCTGCCCCAGCCAGGTGGCTCTGGTGGTCCAGGAGCCATTACACGTGGTGTTTCCCCTCTGGGCTGTGAGCCCTTGGGGACAGCTGTCCGGCTGGTCCTTCTCTGCCCACACCCTGCACCCCGCCTGCACGCAGTGGCGCTGAGCAGTAGGGCCACGTGCGGGCCGCGGGCTTTGTGAGCTGCCGAGGGCTGGGCCCTGCCTGACCCGGGTGCGGTGGGCACTCGGGGGCCGGGGGGCTCCCCAGGGGCCGGGAGCACCTCATCGCCCTGATGAGGCCCGATAAGCCCCGGGACACAGCCTGGGCACTAAGGCGAGTCAGTTCCCTGCCAGGGCCCCAGATTCGAGGGGCCCCAGGGCAGGCGTGTTTGCAGAGGTGGGTACTGCTGGGACCCTGGGCGCCAGGCTCCCCACCTTCCCTCTGAGCCCGTCCCTCCTGGAAGCCCGGCAGCAGCAGGGCTTGGCTGTCCCACCACGAGGCCAATCCCAACTCCGGGGGGCGGCTGCATGGGGCGTGTGTCCCGCACGCTGGGCTGGCCTCCGCCATGCACAGGGCTCTGTCAGCCCAGGAATGTCTTTGATCAGGAGTTTATGCAGAGGGGACGCAAGCCCCTGGCCTCTAATCCGTTCCCACAGTCCCCCTGCCCGCCGGCCCCTGCCCTGAGCCACACCTCGGCCCAGCAGACAATAGCCACGGCCGGTGGGCGGGCAGCGCCAGGGACGAGGGCCGGAGGCCCACATCCGGGGGCATTGTCACCGCCACTCACAGGGCGCACAGGAGGATGGGGAAGCTCTTGGCTCAAGGGCTGCCATCGGCCCAGAGCCTATCAGAGACGGCAGCGTCTGTTAATCCTTTCAAGTTTCAACTAGCAGCGAGACAGCCTCCCCAGGGCGGTCCCTCTAGAGCAGACCCGTCTAGCTAGAGGGTCTACCCACATTCTGGACCCCAAGCCCGCCGAGCACGCCGGGCAGTGTTCCTTGCCTGGTCCCATCGCAGGAGGACAGTAGCTTAAGGTCACTCAGCACGTACTGGGGGCTGGGCACTGTGCTAAGGGCCAAACACACCATTTCTCCCACATCTTTTTGTTGTTGTTGTTTTGTTTTGTTTTTACGGCCGTGCCGCAGGGCATACAGAATCTTAGTTCCCTGACCAGGGATCGAACCCGTGCCCCCTGCATTGGGAGTGCAGAGTCTTAACCACTGGACGGCCGGGGAAGTCCTCTCCCTAAATCTTGAAACAGCCCCCAGGGGTTGGTGACAGGCAGGGGACACACTGGCGAGGGGGCCCTGTGGAGCCCACGTTCCTCTCGCAGGTACAAGTATTCCCATCTTCCAGGTCAAGGGTGGGCAGGCTTCTCCACAAAGGGCCAGATAGGGAGTGTTTGGGGCTTTGCTGGCCATGGTCTCCATCCAGCTCCTCTACTCCACTGCACGGAGCAGGCAGCCACGGAGGACAGTACGGCAACGAGCACAGCCAGGCAGGATCTGGGCTGAGGGTGGGAGTGAGCCGACTCCTGCTGGGGACGAGTAAACCGGGGCCCAGAGAGGTGAAGTAACTGAGCCAGGATCACATGGCGGGGAGCTGACCAAGCCAGGCCAGTGGCCGAGTTTGCGTCTCTGGGGCCTGGGCCCCCGGCAGTCAGCTTGGTTGCCTTGCCGAGAACGAGGTCTTCAAAAATGGGCTCGAAGAAAATGCACGAAGTCTTCATTTGAGTATTTTTCACCCGACGGTCAGTGCGTGCACTCGGGGCGGCCCTGCTTTGCCAGGAGGCCCAGGGGTCGAGGTCAGGTCCACCCACGTCCAAGACTTGAAGTCAGCGGCCCCTGCGGCCAGGGCAGTGTCTCGGTCAGCCGGCCAGCCTGGAGAAGGGCGGCCAGGCGTGCTGGCAGTGTCGTCTGACGTGGCCAGTCGTCGTTTGAAAAACACTCTCACACGTGAGCACATTTTAGAGGAAAAGACCCAGGAGTTGGATCTCAGCTCTGCAACTTTCAGGCTGTGCGGCTTCGCCTTCTGGGCCTCAACTTTCTCACGCATAAAATGGGGACAGTCACGTCTGTAAGAAGGGCGGCTCCGAGAGGGCACCCTAGCATCTGTGACACACCCAGCACGGAAGCGGGGCTCAATCTGTTCAGTGACCGCCTCCTGGGGTGACGCGAGGACCAATGGCTCGACGTCCATGAAGCATTGAGCACAGTGCCTGGTGCACAGGCATCACTCAGTAAACGTCACCACACTGTCAGCGTGACCACCACCATCCCATGCATCGTCCAGGTGTGCAAGGAGGCCCCGCTGGTCCCCGGGGGGTGGTGAGGCCATCCTTATTTCCCTCCTCTAGCAGTTCTTGGTCTTTGTGCCCACACTGAGCCCCCCACCTTGTGTTGACAGCACCCAGATTTCACTCGGTGGGAACCACCGTTCTCAGCTCTGTGGCTCAGGTGGGACCGACCCCATCCGCAGCTCCAGGGCAGGCGCCAATGGGCTCAAAGCCAACAGCACATCTGCCCCCCCGGACCGGTGGCAGGTGCAAGGGCGGATGTGACATCTAACAGCCAGCGAGACTCAGGGGGGCATTTTCTGGGGCTTCTGGGAAAGAGAGCGCCCACCCTGGGGGCGGGCACAGCCCTTCTGCCCTGATAGGAGCGTCCGTGGTGCTGCGGCCCCAGGATGGATCCCGAGCGTGAAGCCGGTCGTGCGGGAGAGCAAGAGTGGGGCCAGGTCTCCAGACGAGCTGCTGGAGCTGCCCATCACTGCCCCTTACTGTTTGAGTCCACTTGATGAGTTTCCTAGCATTTTCAAGGCTTCTTAACTATCACACTGTATGTGTGTTTTCTACCTTTTCTAGATGTAACATGTATTATTGATATAAACAACAGGGGCTGAGACCAGGGGAGAGCTTCGAGCCAGCCTTCACCGGCAGACCCTGTCTCGGCCCCTGTACAGAGCCAGCGGGGCCCCCCAAAGGCAGCAGCCTCTCGGGGGAGGGGCCCAGGGGGCTCCCGTGCCTTGAGATAACAGCGTCTTTCTGGGGTGTAGGTACCACCTGCCCCTCAGAGCAGCTGAGTAGGGAGCTGAGGCAAATGCCTCAAGAAGGAAGCTCGCCACACGTCAGGCCAGGAAGAAGGGTCTGGACATCACCGCGTCCTGCCTCTTCACTCAGCAGACGGCCAAACGGCAGCCCAGACCTCCTTATCAGTGTCCTGGGGCTGCTGGAACAAGCCATCACAGAGTGGGTGGCCACGTCAACAGGAGTTTATTCTCTCACCGTCCTGGAGGCCGGGGCCGTGCTCCCTGCCCCAGGTCTCGTGGCTGCTGGAAACGCCCGGCGTCCCTGGGCTTACAGACGCCTCACTCCGTTCTCAGCCTCTGCTCTCGCACGGCTGTCTCTCCTCCATGTCTCTCTTTACATGGCATTCTCCTCTTCAAGGACACGGTCACGGGAGATGTAGGGCCCCCTGCTCTAGTACAACCCACCATAACGTACACGAGTCAGCTGCAAAAACCCTATTTCCAAAGGTCACATTCCCAGGTACCAGGGGCTGGGACTTCATCACATCTTTTAGGGGATATGGTTCTACTCAACAGATGTGTCTGAGCTCTCAGAGCTAGGGAACCTGCTTGTGGAGCACCCTGGGATTTCAGGGGCGCATGCCCACCAAAAATAATGGAAGTTCAATAAATCCTTGCTGAAAGGATGGAGACAGCCCGCCACTAAGTCTTCAGTTCCATGGCCGTTTACTTGGGGCATGGGGTCCCCTGGCCCATCACACTCCTGAGTGGGCAGAAACAGGATCATATTCAGGTATCGCTCCAACCCTAGGGACCCAAGGCCCAGCTGATCTGGTAAAGGGCACCAGGGAGATGGGGCCGAAGCGCTGTCTCCACAGGGGCCCCCAAGGGTCACACCAGCCAGGGCCTCCATGTCAGGTGAGTTTAATCAGCCATCAGAGCTATGGAGAAGTTCACAGGCAAGGAGCGACTGTCCTTCTAGGGACACTGAAGTGAGCCCCTAAGTCCTGGTGGCTTGGACAGGCCCGTCCCTCTGGGGGCCTGGCCCAGCACCTGCACGGCTCTCGTGTCCTGTGAGAACTGAACGCAGTGCCCGCTTTTCTCTGCGGGATCATACTCGCTTGGGGACACGTTTCCTGGGCCGCAGACCGGTTCCTCACTTCACTCACCAAGGAATGGAGTAACTGTGGAGTTGGGACGACCTCACCAGTTACTTATAGGTTTTGATCTCTCCAAATTACGTCGTGTTTTCAGGTAGGGTGGAAGAGACGTTCTCCACGGTGCTGAGCTCAAATGAGAGCTCACAAAGCGAGTCATGCCAAGGTCACCTCCTCCAAGAAGGCTTCCTGCCCACCTTCCCACTCCCTTATCCCCCAGGCAGAGCTGAACGCGCCCCCCACCCCGCCTCCAGGCTCCCCACCCATCCCCCAGTGAGCCGTGCTCAGAGGGTCGAGGGCAGCCGATGGCCCACGCGGTCCACGCCTCCCCTGCTGCGGCCAGCACGGGCCCCTTCCCATAACGCCGACCGTCTCTGCCGCGGTCAGCTAGGTGCAGGACCGGTCACACAGACAGGCTGTGAATCATCAGGAAAGTGAGACTGCGCCTGGCTAAGAATAACTTAAGCAAGGCCCCTGACCCCCGCCGTGCTCAGGCCTGAGGTCAGCCACTTACTGCGACCGCTGGTACATCACTCAGCTCGGCTGGGAGCCCCAGGCCCCCATCTGCCGGGGTGAGGGGGGCAGGCAGCGACCCCACCTCATGGGCTTTGTGGACACTTCAGTGACCCAAGGAAGGTCAAGGCGGCCACGAGCAGCCACTCGGTAAATAAGACTTCTTATCCCTCCCTCCAAATCACTTCATTCTTTTCTCACCACTGGGTAGAGAAAAACAACAAGCTGAACATGAAGTAAAGCAAGCATCCAGGACTGGGTTCTGGCCTGTGGGTGGGTGTTTCCCACCACCCACCGCGGTGCCTCTGAGAGTATAGTTCCAACGTGGTTAAGTTCAGGTGGACTGATTAGCCTGCTTACTCCCAATTACTGATGTTCTAAAAAATAAAATGAAGTAACTTCAACTTTTTTTTTTAATAAAATTTATTTATCTACCTATTTATTTTTGGCTGCGTTGGGTCTTCGTTGCGGTGCACAGGCTTCTCTTTGCGGTGGCTTCTCTTGTTGCGGAGCACGGGCTCTAGGTGCACGGGCTTCAGTAGCTGTGGCGCACGGCTTCGTTGCTCCGCGGCATGTGGGATCTTCCCGGACCAGGGCTGGAACCCGTGTCCCCTGCATTGGCAGGCAGATTCTTAACCACTGCGCCACGAGGGAAGTCCCAAAGTAACTTCAACTTTTAAGTGAAATGGTCCTCTTCTCTCCCAAGTTAAGTCTGTCCAGGCAGCCAGACAGGGTGGCTATTACAGGCCACCCTGTATTCACCCTATGGCTGAATTATGTCCCCACAAAAATTCATGTTGGAGTCTTGCCCCTCAGAACCTAGAATGTGACTATATTTGGAGATGGGGCCTTTAAGGAGGTCATCAAGGTGGGCCCCAATCCAACAGGGCTGGAGTCCTTAAAGCAACACCAACACACACACAGGGACGACTGTGTGAGGACACAGGGAGAAGATAGCCGTCTACACACCAAGGAGAGGCCTCAGGAGGAACCGGCCCTGCCCACACCGGGATCTCAGATTCCAGCCTCCAGGACTGGGAGACAGTGAATGCCTGTTGTTTAAGGCACCCACTGTGCGGCATTCGCTATGGCAGCCCCAGCTGACTAATAATGTGGCACAAAGTATGCTGGGAGTTTCCGACAGGGAAGAGCAAGCAGGCCAGAGCGGTGGGAAATCTACGAGCCCCGGAAAGGGGGAGATCCAACAAGGTTAATATCCACCAGGACCAGGTGTAGGTGGACAGGAAGGGATGGGATGGGATGGGCTGGGGGACAGGGCAAGCAGGATACCTTTGCCTGCAAACAATGGAAGCCCTACCGAAGTGGCCTTGAACTAGGGCATTCATCAGCTCCTATAACCGAGGCCGGCAAGCACAGCGCCTCTCGGGGTCAGTCAGCACAGCTGCTCGGCAGTGTCCTCGGGCTGGGTCCTCGCTGGCTGGGCTCTGCCATGCCCAGGTCTGGCTTCAGCCACAGCTGCCTGCAAGCTGCCTGTCGTAATTCCAGGTGTCGCATCCCCACAGGACAACTTCCAAAAGAGATACCATCTCTCTCAAGAGTGATGTGACCTTTCCCAGAAGCCCTTGGGTGTCCTCCACCGTCTCATCAGCCAGAAGAGCAAGCTCCCCGGGCCCCATCGCTGGAGGTGGCATCACAGGAACAGAGTGGTTGTGACGCGAACAGGGGCTCTGTCTGTACTGTAATCCAGAACACCTGTCTTGGGTGACCAAGGGGTCCTGGAAACTGGGTCTCATCCTCCAAGAAGGAGCCAGGCTGGCACAGGTCAAGTCCGGTGTCCAGGGCCCCTGAAGATGACGGATGAGGCAGCTCGGCCCCGCGGGACGGGGGAAAGGAAGTGGCTGCCGGCTGCTCTGGCTGACACCTGGCATGGGAGAGGCTGAGCGGAGAGAGACGGAAGGGGTCGGGGGGAGTGAGGTTTGGGGCAGGAGAGGTCAGTGATAAATGCACGCGGTGGCTGGCCAGGGGCAGCAGGACCCGACCCTTTCCTGAACATCACGGGGCGCCGTCCTGTCGTGGTAGCTGCCTCCATGCGTGTTAATGAAACATGCAGACACAAACACAACAGAAGGCTGTTCTGTGCGACCCTGGTACCTCAACCCCAGATATCACGGAGAAAGGAATGAATTCGCTAGATGTCGCATCAAAAATGGTCCCAGGGCTTCCCCGGTGGTGCAGTGGTTGGGAGTCTGCCTGCCGATGCAGGGGACGCGGGTTCGTGCCCCGGTCCGGTAGGATCCCACGTGCCGCGGAGCGGCTGGGCCCGTGAACCATGGCCGCTGAGCCTGCGTGTCCGGAGCCTGTGCTCCGCGACGGGAGAGGTCACAGCGTGAGAGGCCCGCATACCGCAAAAAAAAAAAAATCCACCCAGAAAAACGACAACAAAAGCCCCTCCATCCCACCAGCCCGAGATACGCGCTGCTGGTGTCTGTGACCGAGATGCACCTGAGGCCGTGCACCGCGTACAGATGGTGCCTTTTAAGTCCGGGCAGAAAACAGAAGAACTCACACTAGAAGGAAGGCTGCAGTAAGGCTCCAAAGTTTCTGCACACAGAACGGTGGCCTTAAAGGCTCCTCCCCTTGACCATTTTTGAGGCTGCAGAGCCCCACCCACCCGGGGACACAGGAAGAGCACGTCCCAGCTTCCTGGGGACAGGGCTGGCCTCTGCTCCTCTCAGCCAGACGCCCACGTCCATGGCCACATGAGAAGCCCCAGGGCTCCACGGGGCACAGCGGGGACCTGCGGGCAGGGACCCCCGAGACTGTGGGTGCGACTGTGCATTCCAGAGCGGGCACCAGGAGACAGGGCTGAAGTCCCAGCTCTGCCGCCCACTGCCCTTGGACCAGGCAGTCTCTTGGGCCTGTTTCCTAGTCTATAAAATGGGAATAACGCCTGCCTCATGGGCTCCTGAAGGGACTAAATAAAACATGAGAAGCAGGTCACAGCACTGGCCCATCTCAGGGGTCAATAAATGTCCCAGTACCCATCACTCCTTCCCATTAACCTGCTTCATGTCAACCCTGTGGCTCTCATTTTTTAAAAAACTGTCCCTCTGAGCGCTGACCAAAGCCCGGGGAGTAAAGGGGAGGTTTATCCTATCCAGAGCCAACCCGAGTCTAGATCCAGCCAGGCCTGCCAGGTGACGAGAACCCGTGAGCCAGGGGCCTGGACCCTGGCTGGACCAGAGAAGAGCAGCCCGGTTAGGGCTCTGCCAGGGCCGCGTTCACGCTGCAGAGCAGACAGGGCCCAACAAAGGACGGGCCTATGTGGAGGGGCCCCGTGGGGGGAACGGAGGCCACCCGGCAGACCTCGGGGGAAGGAAGCCCTTTCAGCGGCCAAGCTGGAACCCTCCCTGCAAAACAATGACTCCCCCATCATTGTTTTGCCTTTAATCACATTTTTAAACACTTAACATACGAACATCTGTTCCCTGATGTTTCGTCTTTGTGCGTCTGTCATCCTCAAAATGAAAGTCCGGAACCTTCTGCACTAATTTTAAAGTCGGGCTGGACGTTTAGTAATGAACAAAGCTGAAAAAACACAAAAGAAAAAAATGTTTTTTTAAATTAGAGCAGAAGTCTCTCTAGCTGGAGCTCCACTTGCCTAGGTCACCTCCCTTCAAGAAGTTCCCACACCTGTTCCCTACATGGTCCTCGGTCTCCTTACATCGACACACACAGGATGTGCTTTACTGACCATTTGTATGTTACCGGTGGCCCCTAAACCATTAGCGAAATGAGCCCCCAGGGCTGCCCCAGCTACATCTGAGAAAGGCACCCCGATCAAAAAGAAACACACAGGACACAAACCTGCTTAAATTTCCCTCTAATTCTGTCTAGGTCTTCATGAAGTTTATCATAAGTAGGGTCATCATAAGGGAATTTCTGAATCATTCCAAGCAGCGATTCTAAGACCTTCATCTTTTTGCTGTAAAACACAGAAATAAAGACTTTTGGTCCTTTGCACACAACAGGCTCAGCTTACGTAACAGACGCCGCTCGACGGCTTTAAAGTGCTGGTGCCGAGCGTGCCTGGCCTCAGGGCTGGTGACTAACTTTGTCATCACACGAAACAACCTTTACTCACCTGCCAATGTGAGCCCGCCCGCACCCGCATCTGGACGTCAAGAGCGAACTGACCTTACAGGGACGGCTCCATCCGGACCCAGCGGCCAAGGCAACACCGACAAGCACACCGACCACCGGTCCGCAGGTCTGACCCCAGAGCGGACAGAAGCAGACGGGAAAGAGTGCCGGGCACAGCCTTGCCTGCTCTGGACTTGGGGATTTTCCAGGATCTGCAATCTTCACGCTCACGGCCTCTGGGAGTTTAACAGCAGGTAAACCGGCAAGCCCCCTCCATCCATAGGGCAGAAACCAGTGGCCGGTGTTTGAGTTCGGCTCCGGCTCCCTTTCCCAGGAAGACGAGGAGCTCAGCTGGTGGGCGGCCTGGAGCGCAACCGCCCCGAGGCACTCAGGTGTTTCACATCTCTGAGCCTCAGTGTCCTCATCTGTAAAATGGGGCCTTAACGGCCACCTCCCAGGCTCTCAGGACGCTAAAGCCCAGAACGTGCTACAGAGTAGGGGCTCGATAAACGTCAGTCTCCTCGCTTCATCTGGGCGGGTGGGTGCCCTCTGGGTCACAGGTAAGCGACCCTGCCGAGCCACCTTCCCCTCACCACATCTGATCCCCAGGGTGTCAGGAGCGTGCCAGATATCTGATCCCTGGGAATCCTGAAGGACTCATCCTTAGGATGAAGCAACGGCCATTCAGAGTGACCAGGGCCTGCTCACATCTGCGGCTTTTAAACCAGTTTAGAAGAACTATGATGGCCACCTCTTGGAGAAAACACAGAACTGCAAAAGGCCAGAGCGAGTGAAGTAAAGCAACAAAGCACTTGGTTCCCAGGGAGTTGCAAGGCAGATGCCAACACGCGGGAAACGGCTGAACCTGCCACGGAACAATGACTACCACCCACTCCCAGCTCTGCAAGCAGCGACGGGTCATTCCTGCCCTCCCCGGTCAGTGAAGCTACTCCAGACACACCCAGCCCGTCGCACGGTCAAAGCCAGTGCGTGTCAGGAGGGTGTGACCCGCTCACGGCTGGTGTAAGGGAAAAAGCCTTCACCCGACTGCGGAAGGGGCAGAGGAGCGTCTCGGGGTGGGTCAGAAAGCTACGGTCACCTGATGGAAAGGTCGCCATCCTTCAGGCTGAGATACGGCTCTCCACACAGCTTCTCTGGTGTTACCGTTCCCTTAGCTCACTGAAGGGTAACACACGTGGCAGGTGTTTCTCTTTTAACATCCTTACTTGAAACATAAAGAAGCAGATCCTCGGCCCGCCTTCTACCATTTTTAGGAAAACTGTAGACTTAGAAGATCCAAAAACCATTGCTCTAAGATAAAGGGTTTTAGGCTCTGCCAGTGGGGTGGGGATGGCGGGGCGGCGGGCCACGGGCCCTCTGATGGATGGACCGGGGGCACGGCTTTAGGAGGGGAGGGAACCCCTGCCCTGGGGTGCGGATGGGCAGCCCCCAGGTGCGAGACCCTTCCCACCCAGTGCGGGCCCTCCGTGAGCCGCAGATCCCGGGGCGGGGAGAAGGGGAGGCTGCTGGAGCATTCCAAGTCCGTGCGCTCCACCCCGCCTTCGTGGACCGGGAGTGGGGAGCCACGCTCCGCTCCGACAGCCGCCCAGTGGCGCCTGGGGCTGCCAACCCCTGTCCCAACCTGACCGCCAGCTACCCGCCCACTCCCACTGAATCTTCAGAGGAAAATCTCCCCAAGACGGCCCTCGGCTGATGGACGAATCCGGTCAACTCCCACGCGCTCCGTGACGGGACAGGTCAGAGGGCAGGCGACCCCACAGTCACCCACACTGTCTTGAGCATCCCTGCTCTGACATTTCCATATGGCTGTGGCCCAAGTTCTAGAAATTCAAAATATTCCAAATAAGATGACAGGTCACGTGGACGGGGGAATGCCAGCTTCCCTGCTCTGTTACCCACTCTCCGGGCACCCCTCCCAGGCCAGGCAAAGCCACCAGACATCGAGATGATGCGGCGCAGCCGCCGAAGCCCAGTGTCGGCTCCCATGGGCGGCAGGACGGCCTTTCACGTAAGGGTGCGTTTCCAGCTTAAGAATGAAGACCGGGGGTGGGGACAGGGTCCCGGGGCTTCAGGAAGCAGCAACCAGCACGAGCACGCTCCAAAGGCTACAGACGGGCTTCCCCGGTGGCGCAGTGGGTGAAAATCCGCCTGCCAATGCAGGGGACACTGGTTCGAGCCCTGGTCCGGGAAGATCCCACATGCCGCGGAGCAACTAAGCCCGTGTTCCGCAGCAGCTGAGCCTGCGCGCCACAACTGCTGAGCCCGTGTGCCACAACTGCTGAAGCCTGTGCGCCTGGGAGAGGCCACCGCAATGAGAAGCCCGCGCACTGCAACGAAGAGGAGCCCCCGCTCGCCACAACTAGAGAAAGCCCACGTGCAGCAACGAAGACCCAACGCAGCCAAAAATAAAAAAATAAAAAAAGGCTACAAACACTACAAATAACAGCTCATGGTTACTTAGTGCTTCCAGGTACCCGACACCTGTGAAACACATGAAATGTGTCTCCAGGGAAAAGGCAGGGGGATCCGAGGACCCCTGGGAGGTAATAACAAGGGATGTTCACCCAACACCAGAAATGCGCCCAGCGCTTTCTAGTTACTATTTCCTGTAAACCTCATGACAACGTTTCAGGTTCGGCCTGGTTATTTCTCCCTTTTACAGGTGAGGAGACTAACCGCCCAGGGCCAGAGTGAGCTATGAAACCGGAACTTCCCGTCCAGACACCGAAGAAGAAAGAAGGCTCAGCTTTACCTGTCTTTCTCAGTGGTGCAGCCGTGCAGGAGGCATCTCCAGGCAAGAGCAAAACCTTGGTAGCACCCGAGCTGTGAATTTACAAAACATTCAAGAGTGAAGTGACTAACCAACAGCTCTGCTTCATCTAAATATCAAGCTCTCAAAACAAGAAGGGGGCGGGGGCCCAGGGGGCAGCGGTGCTGCTTCTCTTGCTGCTCTGGAAGCACCCACTGGGCACCAGGCTACAGAAGTTGGAGGTCAAGTCACCAGCGGGGCAGCCAGCCTCCAAGATGGCCCTACTGGACCCCACCTCCCCACCCCTTGGTATTCCTGCCCTGTGCGGTCCCCTGACCGGATCAGGGTGACCTTGATGAGCAGAACACACAGGAAGAGGCAGCACGTGACCTCTGAATCTAGGCACTGACAGTGTCACCTCTGCCCTGCCGACGTGGGTCACCCGCACAGTGTCTCGAGGACACTCCAGCAGCCCTGTGGAGAGGTCCACGCGGTGAGGACCACAGACCCTCAGAATCCGTGTGAGACCCCAGCAAGCTGACTGCAGGCTGGCTGACTCGTAACTCCAGCATCCAGAGACCCCGAGCCGGAACCAGCCGGCTCAGCGGCTCCTGGACCACAGACCCTCAGAATCCGCGTGAGATAATAAACACTGGCTGTCTTACGCCCACGTGTCTTGTGCTGATTCGTTCTGCAGCAACAGACACCTAATACAGTCCTCACGGCCTCAGACGTTAGTGTTTAGGGCCAGTTATCCCCATAAGTGAGGGCCAATCTAGGTCGAAGGGCAGGAGAAAAGGGAATCAGGGATTTTATGGAATTTCAACAGAAATATAAATGGCATGTCTTCGCAAGACACAGGGTGCTCACTCTCTGGGGGAGGATTCAGCTGCCTTAAGACACAGGGCGGCACCGTGACACTCGACGTCCACTGAGGTGAGGGGGGACTTGTCTTCTCTTTCTCCGGCCCACCTGACTCCATCATCTCCACACAGCAACACCCTCTGCGGGCTCTGTTCTGAGACGACTTCTCCGTCAACGTTCTGTCTAGCCTACTGCCACGTGAAGAGGCCTGAAGTGGCAGCTCCACCACACCGATCATCAAGGCAAACTGTCAACAGTAAGAGAAAAGGATTCCTTTCCAAGTGGGGGGTCCCACTCACCTCAGATCCGATTTTAGCTCCATGTAACGTGCCATACCGTCTTCCTTCAATCATACCCAAACTACTTCCTTCTTCGTAGCCTTCCTGATAACCTTCCCCGTGAAACCTGCGACAAAGGAGAGGAAGCGTGAGCAAATAAACAGGAGAAAGAGCATTCTTCCTGCAAAAACTTTCCTCTTCCACATTACCCAGACCTAGCAAGACAAGACCGAGTACTGTAGAAAAAGAACAAAATGTAAGTCGGAAAACGTCAGTTCCAGTCTCAGCTCCACCCCTCCCCAGGCCTCTGCGTCTGGCAAGTCGCTGTAATTCTGGAAGCCCAATTTACCTCTTCTACAAAGAGGAAGGTGGGCTAAATCGGTGATTCCCAAACCTGGCAGAATATCGGAGACACACAGGAAATTGTCAACGATACCAATTCAGGGGCCTCACCCCTCGTATTCAGTAAGTCTGGAGGAAGGCCCAGGAATCCGCTTTGCAAAATCTCCCCGGTAACTCGTCTGCAGCCAGGTCAGCGAGCCCCAGTTCTGGGTCTGTAAGCTAGACTGCTTGGTCAAGTGCTTCAAAAAAAACCAAAACCTCTGCAACGTGTACCGGGCTTTCCATCACATCTCAGGAGACTAGCAAGGAGAAACGCCATCAGATGATCACAAAATGTACCGTGACCGTGGCGCCTGCAGTAGCATAAAGGCTCTGACTTTGAAGGCCCAGCAGTGTAATTGGCACCAGCATAACTTGCGGTCGCCGAAGTGAAAGGGGTGTGCTGGAGCGCCCAGTGAGGCCGAGAGGATAGCTCCCACTTACTGGCTGTGTGGCCCTGGGAGTGACCTTGCCTCCTCATCTGAAAGACAGGGTGAAGGATAGGATCCCCTTCACAAGGAGAGCTAAAATAAATAACTGGATACAACGCTTAGCTCAGCGTCCAATTCACAGCAAACTCCAAATAAACGTCAGCGACTGTTTACTGTTCACTCTCTTTCTTAACTGACATCTACTGATGTCTCAAGTGGGCAGGGCACTGGAAGACAGCCACAAAGCAACCAGCAGCTCCCCCGTCACAGCCCTAGGCGCTCCCCGGGGGCTCAAGAGGGAAAAGGAGGACGCCTGACACATTTAAGAGCATGTCCGTGAATGCTGCCTTATGTCCTACCACTGAGGAACAAGAAAAAGGGGCAGCGCCCAGATGGCAAAGGTCCGTCCCACCCGAGGAAGGAGCGTCCCTGGAGGGAGACAGTCACCAGACCGAGCAGATGCGTGAAGCAGCCCCGGACGGGGGAGGCGGATCCAGAGGAACAGCTGGGCACGTGGCGCTCGCCCGAGAGGCCGATGAGCAAAGGAGAAGCAGAAGCATCTCGGGCCCTCCCGCGCCAGCCGCCTTCTGAGCCACAGCGCGTTCCCCCAGGGCCCGGGCGGCCGCCGCAGCCCAGCGGCTGAGAGCAGACCTGCTCGGGTGGGGGCCCGGCCCAGCCCCCTACCCACCTATCATCCGCCATCACGACGGCGTCGAACATGTCCTGACTCCCGGCCATGGCGGCAGCCGGCCCGCCCCCAACCCCCGCCCCTCGAGCTCCGGTGCCAAGCGCTGCGGCCGCAGACCCACGAGCCTAGCGCACAGACGCACCGCTTCTGAGGAGGCGAAGTCCACTTCCGGGGGCGGCCGCGCGGCGCAGGCCGGGTAAGGACGGCACGCGGGAGGGCTCAGCACGCGCCGGCGCGGGGCCAAGCCGCGTGCGCGGCGGCGGCGCTGGGCGGGGCTGGGTCGGGACGCGGCCCCGCCCCGACGCCTCTTCGCCTCGCTCCGCGGCTACCGCCAGGGGTCAGCTGCTACCCGCCTGGAGCGTCCACCTGGCTGCGGGGGTGGGGGCTGGGGGTGGGGGGGTGACCCGTGACCTCACCGTCAAGAAACCAGGCAGATGCAACCGAACTGCCAAAAGCGGCTTGGAAGGAATCAGGGGAAAAAAATGGAAAAGTTACCAAAGAACCAGCGCCTCCGGAGGCTCTGCCAGTGGGGTTTTGGGGGGAAAAGTTCCAGGAAGGGCAATTCCCGGGGTGGAGGCACGACCCAGAGGAGAGTGGCCCGGTCGCCCACCGACCCCGACCCAAAGCCAGGGGCCACCCTCCGGGACGACGTCAGACTTGAGACCCCGCCTGCAATGCCATTAAATCCATGTTAACAGTAATCCAGGGACTGCAGGCCTTTGTCCAAGAAACGCAGGGCTGATCCGACCCCAGGGAAAGTGAAACGGCAGCAGGTGACAGGGAAACAGCCTGGTCGTCTTAACACTCGCTGGGAAAGGCATTATACATGTTGAAACTTGATTGAAACTCTATAGTTTTTTGAAAACTGGAAATAAAAGTTTTTGTGTTTTTATTCTTGCAGTTGTTTGATTGTAAAGCAAAAGCAGAGTAATTCATAATTCACGTAGCGAGTCAAGAATCGGCACAGAAGGGTTCATGATTAAGAGCCACCTGTGCCCTCACTCCAGCTGGAGGCATCCCTGCCTCTTGAAAAAATAGCTTCTAGCTTGTCATTGACCATTTGTCATTGCCATGACAGATACTTCCTGAACACGATTTTTGAAAGGTACTTCAAACTACCAGGCACAATAGAACATAGATATGAAATACCAAAAGAATTCCCATTAAAATCGGGAGTAAAACGAGAGCGCCTTTATCACGTGCCCATTGAACACATTTAGGAGATCTAACCAACACGATAAAATTGAGCAAAAAGTCTATCAAAAAAAAAAAAAAAAACCAACAAACTACTGTTATTTGTAGGTGTGATGGTCCATCTAGAAATCCCCGAATAAGCATTTAAGACACTCTCAGAATTCGTAATAGAGTTCAGCAAGTAGCTATATACATGGAGAATCGCCAAAAAAAAATCACTTGCTTTCTATTATTCTAACACTAATTGGTAGTAGCCTGAGCAGGGATGACTGGGGAAATCCACTATACCAAGGTCACAGTAAACTTCTTAGAAATAACAAGATTTGAGCAGGACCTATACAAAGAAAACTACAGCTATGCCACCCCCCTGGATGGGAAGAAATGCAATACCAATCAGTTTCCACATGATCTGGGGAGAATGTGTCAAATTCTAAATTTCATCTGGATGAATAAATTGATAAGAATAACTAAGATGTTTTTGAAAGAGAGAATGATATGGAGGACTTGCCGTACCAGGTTTGAAAAGATAGAAGTCTCCATGAAAACATTGTAGCATGTTGGTTCAAGAACAGACAGATGAATGAAATAAAGATGGAATGGCCTGGAAGGAGACTCTAGGAAATGTGAAACCTCTCCACATGATAAAAAGCACCACAAATGAATGAGGAAAGGGGATATGCATCAATCGCTAAAATGGGAAAATTTGTGGTTTGGGAAAAGTCAAGTTCCATTTATATCTCATACCATTCATCAAAATAGTTCCAAATGAATTAAAGACTTTTTTAAAAAGACATTTAAAAATTTAGATGGAACATTCAGGTAAGCGTGGAGATGCATTTTTTAAAAAATATTTATTTATTTATTTGGTTGTGCCGGGTCTTAGTTGCAGCAGGTGGGCTCCTTAGTTGTGGCAGGCATGTGGGATCTAGTTCCCTGACCAGGGACCAAACCTGGGCCCCCTACATTGGGGGCACGGAGCCTTATCCACTGCTCCACCAGGGAAGTCCCTGGAGATGCATTTTTAACACATGAAAAGCCACGGAGGACATCACGAAGGAAAAACCAACGCAAATGTGGTAATGAACAAAATTAAAAACTAAAGAACAATCTGGGGATATATTGGTCATAAATTTTATAACTAAAGGAATAATATTTCTGGTTTATAAAGAACTTATTCAAATGCATAAGAAATAAATGCATCTTAACGGGAAAAAATGGGCCAAGGACTTGAATATATAATTCACAGAAAAGAACAACAGCTGACTGGCAAACAAAAGTATAGCAAAGACAGACTTACTAGTAGTAAAAGAATGAGAATCAAAAGAAAAAGTTGAATTTTTTACCTTCTTAAAATTGTAAAAAAAAAAAAAATCATCTTTTTTAGAATGAAGATACTCTCAATGCCCATGGATGACTAAGTTAAAGCTACCTTTTGGTCCAGTAGTTTGAAAAGATAGGAAGGGCATTTAAAATGTTTTTTACCCTTCCACCTACTAATTTCACTTCTAGAACTTCAGCTCAAGGAAATAAACAGAGAAAAGTGAACATTTTTTGTACAACGCTGTCCATTGCAGCATGATAGCATGATCTGTAAAAGCCAGAAAGAGAAACCAGCTTATGATGACAAAAGGGAGGATGATGATACGTATATGGTAGGATATTCACACGGAAGACTCTTAAGCAACCACCAAAAATAATATTTGAAACAAGAGTAATGTCACAGAGAATGCTCGTGATGTTTAAGGAAAGAGAAAAAAACCCTACCCCTGAAACTAACACGATACTGTAAATCAACGATACTTCAATAAAAAAATTAAACTTAAAAAATAGAAACAAAAGGGGAAAAAAAGGAAAAACTCTACATATACTCCAATTCCATCGACATTAAACAATTATGCTTTTAAAAAGACTAAAGTAAGCACACCAAAATGTTAACGGTGATTATATCTAGATTTTGGAATTACGGTAATTTTTAAATTTCCTTTTATTCTTTTCTAAGTACTCCATGTTCGCACAGTGAACACGAGTGACTTCTATAAGAATAAAAGCGTTCAAAAAATATATTTTGGGAAGATGAAATGAAATAGACTTTGTATTATTTGTCCTTTAAATGTCTTTTCATTTTTAGCTTTTTTTTTTTTTTTTCCGTAAGCAAATGAAATCACAAGACATTTGGGATGTAGGAAAAAGAGCAAAACAAGAAAGCAAACAGGGCTTGCCTGGTGGCGCAGTGGTTGAGAGTACGCCTGCCGATGCAGGGGACGCGGGTTCGTGCCCCGGTCTGGGAAGATCCCACATGCCGCAGAGCGGCTGGGCCCGTGAGCCATGGCCGCTGAGCCTGCGCGTCCGCGTCCGGAGCCTGTGCTCCGCAAAGGGAGAGGCCACAGCAGTGAGAGGCCTGCGTACCGCAAAAATAATAATAATAATAATAAATAAAAAGTAGGCAGGAAAAATCTGAATTAAACTCTCTCCTTGTTATGTTAGTTTTTGAGAAAACGTTGTGATATTTCCTTGTGTTTATCTTAGGAACTGAAATTTCTCCACCTAATTGAATGGAATAAGAAATGATTTGGATGGGTTCAATGAAGACTATCTAAAAAGGTTTTCAAAGGTATAGAGCTTTCTAAGCTTCCATTTTTAGTTCCCTCCAAAAGCTGCCTTGACTGCACTTATTCTAGTGGTTTCAAAACACTAATATTAAATACTTAATTTATAACAAAAGATATAAAGGAGATGGTATAACCAACTCCCAGGGATCTACCATATTAACAAATAAAACACACTTTAAAAAATAGAAATGTTTTGGGCTTCCCTGGTGGCACAGTGGTTAAGAATCCGCCTGCCAATGCAGGGGACACGGGTTCGAGCCCTGGTCCCGGAAGATCCCACATGCCGCGGTGCAACTAAGCCCGTGCGCCACAACTACTGAGTCTGAGCTCTAGATCCCACGAGCCACAACTACTGAGCCCACGCACCACAGCTACTGAAGCCTGTGCGCCTAGAGCCCGTGCTCTGCAACAAGAGAAGCCATCGCAATGAGAAGCCCGCACACCGCAACGAAGAGTAGCCCCCGCTCACCGAAACTAGAGAAAGCCCGCGCACAGCAACGAAGACCCAACACAGTCAAAAATAAATAAATAAATTTATATTAAAAAAAATATGCTTGCAGGTTTCTTCTTCAACCAACATAGGAGCAAATGACGCATTTTTTTTTAAACTTGCTTTTTTTGTCCTAATAAAATGGATGTGTTTCCAGGTTAACCACTGTACAGCTATAAATCAATTTTTGTTTGGTTAGTTTTGGAGGCTGCCTAGTATTTTATGTGAATATAAAATTTTAAAAAATCAATTCCAGTAAGTCAGCACTTTCCAATAAGCTTTGATGAAGTTTGTTTTTCATTTTAGTTATATCCACCTGGGTCTCTTTGAACTTGAACAAGAATATGCAAACGTTTCTATTTTTAAAAATATTTTATTGAAGTATAGTTGATTTACAATATTGTGTTAATTTGGACCCAACACAGCCCAAAAGTAATTAATTAATTTTTAAAAAATAGAAATGTTTTTAATGGAGAAGAATATGAAAAATATATATATGTATAACTGAGTCACTTTGCTGTACAGAAGAAATTAACACAATATTGTAAATCAACTATACTTCAATACATTTTTTTAAAAAATAGAAATATTTGCATATACTTGTTCAAGTTCAAAGAGAACTGGGTGGGGCGGTGGGGCTTCCCTGGTGGCTCAGTGGTTGAGAATCCGTCTGCCAATGCAGGGGACACGGGTTCGAGCCCTGGTCTGGGAAGATCCCACATGCCGCGGAGCAACTAGGCCCGTGAGCCACAACTACTGAGCCTGCGCGTCTGGAGCCTGTGCTCCGCAATAAGAGAGGCCGCGTTAGTGAGAGGCCCGTGCACCGCGATGAAGAGTGGCCCCCGCTCGCCGCAACTAGAGAAAGCCCTCGCACAGAAACGAAGACCCAACACAGCCAAAAATAAATAGATTAATTAATTTAAAAAAAAAGAGAACCATTGGCAGACAGATTCTTAACCACTGCGCCACCAGGGAAGTCCCCTGCAAGCATACTGACTGGTTTTATTATACGTTCAAAACTAATCTGCAGGAGGGACTTCCC
This sequence comes from Tursiops truncatus, assembly GCF_011762595.2. Taxonomy (NCBI): domain Eukaryota; kingdom Metazoa; phylum Chordata; class Mammalia; order Artiodactyla; family Delphinidae; genus Tursiops; species Tursiops truncatus. The sequence goes on from NC_047041.1 coordinate 104,593,730, forward strand.
TGGTGGTCCAGTGGTTAGGACTCTGTACTTCCACTGCAGGGGGCACAGGTTGGATCCCTGATCGGAGAACTAAGATCCTGCATGCCTCGCCGGGGCAAAAAATAAGTAAAGAAAATAAATTAAGAACTACTTTAAAAAATAATAATAATCTGCAGGAACAGGGTCCCTTTCCTAGTGTAGATTAACTCTATCCAAGTCCTAGAGTTACAGAGCCCCTCTCTGGGGGATAGGATTGATGAGGTTATAAATAATCTTTATTTTCTCCTTTATATTTTTTATGAGGTTTTTTTTTTTATCACAGAGTAATATCGCTTTTCATAATCAAGGGAAAAAAAGGATTTCAGTTTCTTAAAAGGAAGTCATTAAATGACAACTCACTTCCAGGAAACAAACCTGCGTCTTGTTCTCTATCCATCATACATAAGTGAAAACACAGCTGGAAAAAGAGGAGTGCTTCAGGCTTTCATCCAAGTTTGACCCCCTGGGGCAGGGGGCAGAGAATCCAAGGGTTGAGTCCCTTGCAGGCTTTCTGTTGGATTCTCTTCTGCTCCTTCCCTGCAGGAGGCGCTCTGGAGCCTGCCTGCAAGGGCCATTTTCCACCTGCCTCCCCAGGAACCCTCAGCAGCCACAAAGCAGAAGACCTGGGGTAGGGGTGGGGGCCTGAGCTGTGACCAGTGCCCATGAGCAGGGGTCCTCTGAACACCCTCTTGCTACAGAAGGGCCCTGGCCAGCAGGGGTGAGCCTCTGCGCAGGGCAGGGAGCAGGGACCCCTGGGTGGCTGAATGGCATAGGCCAGTGCTGTGCAGGACAAGCTCTGAGATGCGGGCCATACTGTGTGACCCCAGCCCCCCAGCTCCTAATCACCCATCTTTCTGGCTCGGCTCTAGGATCCACAGGGACAGAGCCATCGCTTCCCAATGCAAGAAGGAGAAACAGTGGTGGCCGCCACTTCCTTTCTTGAAAGGAGAGTCCTCCGAGCAGGCAGGGCCAGACTCCCTGCCTCCTTAAACCCCGGGCCAGTCTCCGGGGAGTCACATGCTGATAGAGAAGCAGAGAGATTTGAGGCAAGTAGCACAAAGATGCGGCAACAAGCCCTCCAGCGAGGGGGGCGCGGAAGTCTAAGAGGAGACTTACTTTCCACTCTTAACCCTTGCGTTAGTCAGGCTGGGCTAGGCTGGGCTGCGCAAACAAAGAAACCCACTTACGCAGACTCCAGTATGGGCCAGGCAGCGGTTTCTCCGAAACCGTGATGTTCAAAGTAAGTAAAGTTTGAAAAGACAATATGAATGTTTGGGTGTTAGCAGATACCAAAACTGCAGAGCTTACTTTGCACAGGGTCTAGTACAGAGTAGATGCCCAACAGATGGCTGTTGAATAAATAAGTGAGAGGACGCGGGCGGCTGAGAGGTAACCCCCCGCCCCCAGCTTTGGAGGGTGGAGGGGCCAGAGGCCACCATGGCTGTGTTTGTCCATGGCCTGCAGGGTCATCCCGAAAGAGAGAAAGGGTTTTCTTTATCAGAGCTCAAAGGTCTTTTACCAGGATGGGAGCCAGCCCTTCAGAGCTATACCACACCTGTGGCTGAGGAAGTAGAGCCCCAGACCAAGCCATGACCGGTCCAGGCCTGGCATGGTCTTCCAGAGAGCGAGAGGTCCTGCCGAGGCCACGTGATGGGCGAAGGCACAAGCCAGCTCTGCTCCGTCCCCTAGCGTAGGGGGCGTGTAAGACTCATGACCACCCCCTCATTTGTAGAGACGTGGATGGATCTAGAGATTGTCATACAGAGTGAAATAAGTCAGAAAGAGAAAAACAAATATCGTATATTAATGCATATATGTGGAACCTAGAAAAATGGTACAGATGAACCGGTTTGCAGGGCAGAAATAGAGACACAGATGTAGAGAACAAACGTATGGACACCAAGGGGGGAAGGGGGGGTGAATTGGGAGATTGGGATTGACATATATACACTAATATGTATAAAATAGATAACTAATAAGAACCTGCTGTATAAAAAATAAATAAAATTCAAAAAAAAGAAAAAGATACATGACACCCCTGTGGAGGCTCTCGAAGGTCTCCACAGGGCTGACACCCCTTCCTTTCTTCAAAGGGGCCTCAGCTCTGAGCCTCCAGTGTCTGCCTCCAAGGGCTGTGGTCCCCCCTGGCTGGGGACCCCTCTCTGGACTTTTCCTCTACTGTGCCAGCAGCCCTTCCCCCTCCACGCACCGCCCCCCATTCCTCCCCAGCTGGAGGGCGGCATCCGGAAGAACCCCAGTCAGGCCCAGAGTGCGGTCTTGGGCAACAAAAGGTGGGCAGTCCCCTCAACAGCCTTCCCTTCCCTCCGTTGCTTGGTGGCTGGTTCTGGTCCAGGAAACCAGCTTTTGCGGCATCTGAAATGCGGTCTCACCCACTGGGCATTAGTGGAATTCCCCTGGCCATGCCTCAGTTTGCCCATCTGTAAAATGGGAGGAATACTGATACCCACCTCGCAGGTTGATAAGAAGATGAGTATCTGGCACGCGGGCAATAGAATAAATTCATAAATATTATAAATATAATACGTTTAAAATGTCGGGCTGCAGAAGGGATGGAGCCTTCCTCTCCTTTCGCACTCTCCCCGGGTCCACGATCCGAGGTTCTCCCGCCTCCCACGGGGGTTGTCTGCGAAAGAGATGGGCGGGCGGCGGCTGATCAACCAACCACAGGATGAGACAGAGGATGGGCGCACGGGAGCCCCGAACACGCTCCTCCAGGTCTCGAGCCCGCGCGGGGCAATTCGCACACCCGCCACCGGGGGGCGCCATTGCGCTTCGGACCAGCTCCCGCCCCACTCGGGCCGCCGCCGCCCCGCAACCAGGGCTCAGGCACCCCCTCCTCTCTGCCCTCCTACGAGTTCTGGAACATTCTTCTCCGGAGCTTACATTTCCCCAGCCGGGACACCATAACAACGATAAGGACCCACTGTGTGTCAGAGCCTCTTCGTAGGTCATCACCGTCATTCTTTTTTTTTTTTTTTTTTTTTTGCGGTACGCGGGCCTCTCACTGCTGTGGCCCCTCCCACTGCGGAGCTCAGCGGCCATGGCTCACGGGCCCAGCCGCTCCGCGGCATGTGGAATCCTCCCGGACCGGGGCACGAACCCGCGTCCCCTGCATCGGCAGGCTGACTCTCAACCACTGCGCCACCAGGGAAGCCCATCACTGTCATTCTTAAAAGCAGCCTTGGAGATGGACTTTATCAGCATAACTCACAGAGGCTCTGGAAGGGTACGCGGCTTCTAAGAGGCAAATGTCACAGCCTGTTCCCCGGGTAGACACCTCTGTTACACCCCGACTCAGCCCCTGCCTACGCATCCCCCACCAGGGACTGATCAGGGACCCTGGGTCCACCGCCCCTGTCGGCTCGGAGCCCTCAGATCACATATGGGAGAAAATGTGGGCCAAGTGACAGGTTACCCAGTTCTGATGGGAGAAGCGGGGTTACGGAGCCCCACCTTCCAGGTCCCCCAGGGGAGCACCCATGCCCTGGAGCTTTGCCCCTACAGGCGGCTTGAGTCTGGGCCCAGCTACCCGCCGAGGTCTCAGACGCCTCATGGGGGGCTGGTGTTGGGGTCCAGCTTCAGCAGCAGTCACTCCACCTGGGGCCCAGGGGCTGTGGGCAGAACAGCTGACAAAGAGGTGACCACCACCAGCCCTCGTGTTTGGGGAAGCCCGGGCTGGCTGGTGTCTGCCCCGCTGTGGGTGTGGCACCGTCACCACCCGTTCTCAGTCTCCCCTAAAGTAAATTGAGGTCGGAGGTGCTGATGAGTCTGTGCCCAAGTGTGTGTTAAAATTGCCCCTGGGTAGATACATTGAGAATGCAGTCCGGCAGCCGCTGGAAATGTTTGTAACGTGCATGCCCTTTCATGCAATTCCATGTGTGTCTGTCCATCCGTCGTGGGTTGAATGATGGCCCCAAGAAGATATGTTTAAGTGCTAACCCCAGAACTTGTGAATGTGACCTTAGTTGGAAAAAGTGTCATTGCAGATACAAGAATCTTGAGGTGAGAACGCCCTGGATTACCCACATGGCCCTAAATGCAATGACAAGTGCTATATTGTGACACAGAAGAGGAGACACACAGAGGAGAAGATGAGGCAGAGGCTGGAGGGATGTGACCACAAGCCCAGGGACACCTGAAGCCCCCAGAAGCTGGAAGAAGCAAGAAGGATCCTCCCCCAGAGCTCAGGAGGAAGGGGGGCCCTGCCGGCACCTTGATCTTAGACCTCTGGCCTCCAGAACTGGGAGAGGACAAATCTGTATTGTTTTAGTCTCCCGGCTTGTGGTCATTTGTTACGGCAGCTCTAGGACATGAACACAGCACCCTGGAAAAGGCTTGCTGATGAGCACGGAGAGACATGTTCAAGGATGTTTCTAGAGCACTGCTGGTAAGAGGAAAGCATCTCAGCATCCGTGTGCCTCCACAGCCCACGGTGCTGAGAGCGGTCCACGCGTAGGACGGAATCCTGTGTAGGACGAAGCAGGCTAGTTTAGTTGTCATGGTCAGGAAGGTCTGCAATAAAGTGAGAGGGCGCAGCCACTCCAGGCAGAGCCTAAGGGTGAGCGGTCAGGTTGGAGGAGCCGTCAGGAGGCCAGAGAGGCTGGTAGAGGGATGGAGTGGGATGGAGAGAGGGGGCAGGTGAGGGCAGGGAGAGGAGAGCAGTGCGGCAGGGGATTACAGGGCTTGGGACCACGGTGGTACCAACAACGGATGTAGCAATGCACACAGCCCTGGATGGGTGGGAGAGTGAGCCAGGGTGGGGGGACTGGGGAGGAAGATAGACTTCTTCTTTGCCCATAGAATTTGCTTTTTCACAAGAATAACTCATGCATCTTTATTAGTGTAGTTAAATACACACCTTTTTAAAAGGAATCTCATGTGGAATCCAGGGACCCAAGTCTGATCCCCCATTTTACAGGTGGGAAGGTGGAGGCCCAGAAAGGACCAAGCTCTGCTGCTGGTGTCATAGCTGCGGCCAGTGAGGACTCCTCTCCAGGCTCCCCACTCCCCCAGTTGTCCATCAGCCCCCCACCCACCTGGCCTGGAGGGGGTACGTGTTTGATGGACAGCACTCCTGCAATGATGTCCCCCGCATTCTCTTCTGCACCCCAAGGCAGATGGAGCTTCCCAGGGACCTGCAGGACCCCAGGGCTCTGAATCGCGCCCCCCCACCCCGTGACTCACCCTCCAAGTTATACTTCTTCCTTTGGCCAAAAGGACCCCTCCTCACCTAGGTTTTCCCTCCATCACCCACGAACAAGTGCCTCCAGGACGCAAGATGCTGGGTGAGACCCGGATCCTGCCTCCCCAGGAGCTCCTGGTCCATAGCCTGCGGTTCTGTGAGTGATGCAGGCTGACATCATATCAGTGAGTCTGTGGGTGTCCTGGGGCTGTGGGTACAGCGGGAAATGAACATTAAAACCTGCCTCATGGGGCTTAGGTACTAAGAAAATGGGCTGAGTCCAGGTTAACTTCTCTCATCTGGACTTCATTCTCAGCAACATATGTGGAGATATTTATTAGTTTGCTAAGTATGCCATAATAAAATGATCCCAGCGATCCCCCTCCTGGGCATATAACTGGAGAAAACTCTAATTTGAAAAGATCCATGCACCCCAATGTTCACAGCAGCGCTATTCACAATAGCCAGGACATGGACGCAATCTAAGTGTCCATCGACAGATGAGTGGATAAAGATGTGATATATACATAATGATGGAATATTTTATATTCGGCCATAAAAAAATGAAATCATGCCATTTGCAGCAACATGGGTGGACCTAGAGATTTTCATACTAAGCAAAGTAAGTCAGAAAGAAAAAACCAAATACCATATGATATCACTTATATCTGGAATCTAAAATATGATACAAATGAACTTTACAAACCAGAAATAGTCTCACAGACATAGAAAACAAACTTATGATTACCAGAGGGGAAAGGGAGGATTAATTAGGAGTTCGGGATTAACATACACAGACTATTATATATAAAACAGGTGAACAACAAGGACCTACTGTGTAGCACAGGGAACTATACTCAACGTCTTGTAATAACCTATAATGGAAAAGAATCTAAAAATGAACAGATAGCTATATACGTATGTATAACTGAATCACTTTGCTGTACGCCTGGAACTAGCACAACATTGTAAATCAACTATGTTTCAATAAAAATTTTAAAAGCCCCCGTTGGGAGGCTTAAACAACAGAAACCAGTTGTCTCGGTTCTGGAGGCTTCAGGTCCGAGGTTTGGTTCCTCCTGAGGGCTCTCTCCGTGGCTGGCAGGCGACGTCTCCCATTTCCGCGTGTGGCATTTTCTCTGTGTGCACAAACGCCCTTCATGTCTCTTCCTCTTCTTTTAAGGACACCAGTCATGTTGGACGAAGGACCCACCCTAATGACCTCATTTTAACTGGATTCACCTCTTGAAAGACGCTATGCCCAAATACAGTCACATTCTGAGATATACTGGGGGTTAGGGTGTCAACATCTGATTTGGGGGAATGCAATTCAGTCCGTAACACACACAGATATATGTACAGGATATACATATCCTACAGTTATGTGCTCCCTGCACTTCCTTTCAGAGGTGTCCCTGCACACATAAGCCTCTGGGAAGGACGGCAGTTGGTGACATTTGCCTTAAACTGTAGATGGGAGGAAGAGAAAGCAAGCAAGAAACTTAAAGTTATTAAGGAAGTTAAGAGGGGGGATGGAAGGAAGGAGGGAAGGAAGTTTGGATGGATGGATGGATGGATGGACAGATGGAAGGAAGGAAGGAAGGAAGAGGAAAGATTGAGTTCTGCCTTAGTGTAGCAGGGCTGCCCTATAACAGAATTTCACAGACCAGGTGGCTCCACAATGACGGAGAAATAGACATTCTCAGAGGAAGGAAAACTAAGAGAATTTGTTGACAGCAACCCTGCCAATGAAGAATGGCTGAAGGAAGAGAAAGAAATTAGAAGACGGCTTGGAACTTCAGAGAGGAAAGCGCGTCGGACTGGTCACACCAGGGCTAAATACACGAGACTAACTTTATCATGCGTTTTTTAAGATCCTGTTTGGTGAATCAAAAACAGTAACATCTGACGTGGGACTCAACGTTTGCGGAGGGAAGGCTTAAGACGATTTTACTTGGAAAGTGGGTGGGGGAGCAAAAGATGGAAGTCAAAGGAAGGTTCCTCCCCTCCACTCAGAGTGTTAAGGGTCTGGTATCAGTAGGCAGTGAGGACCTGTGTGTGTGTGTTGGGACACCCAGAGCACAGCCGCTAAGAAAACTCTCTGTCCCCCAGTCCCCCTCCCTCCCCTCTCTCTCTCCCCTCCCCCACCTCTCCCTCCCCTTCTCGGTTTCTCTCCACCTTTCTCTGTCTTTGTCTCTCCCCCCACTTGCAAAAGATACACCTCCCCTCCCCATTCCCGGAGTTGAGCCTCCTTTCTGGTGCCTTGATAGTGGGGGAGGGCAGTCTGATAGCGCAGGTAGGTTGTCCTGTCCTCTGTAACGAACTGGGTGAGCGGTTTCTGCATCCTGGGTGGCCCTGTACTCACCCACCCCTTAGACCTCCCTGTCTTTTGGATCCTTTCTAGGTGGCACGTCCTGATCCAGAAGAGGGAAGCTCACCCAATCTAGCCCTAAATGGTGAATGTAGGCATTTAGAGGGAATTCTTCTCCCCCTGGGTTTTCCCCTAGGGAACCAACCCCCCTCCATCCCAGAGCTTTTCGGGGCTGACTCTTCCAGGTGATGGAGGAAGTGACATGGAGCTGACCAGTCAGAGCATCCTGGCCCCGGCTGTGGAGACCTGGTGCGGGATGAAGATGGGACATGATAAGGGCCCGCCAGACCTGATTCTGGGACTCCTGCTGGAGCTGTTGGTAGGAGAGAATTGTGTGTCACCCCTGCCGAGGCTGCAGGAGGACAGAAGAGAACCTGAAGCTGCTGGGGACCGTCTTGTCATCACGAACAGGAAAGTGCCTGGAAACTGAGACAGAGACGTACAGAGACGCGCCTGGAAACAGAGACAGAGACTCACAGAGACGCTGAGCTGTGTCTGGGCCCACACTTAGCGTGCCACAGCCCTTGAGGGGGTGTAAGGATTCTCACTTTACAGACAGGAACCAACCCAAAGAAAGAATGGGATTCTCCCAAGGCTTCCCTGCCCCTGGGGTCTTTCGAATTCTGCTTCTGGGCTCTGACCACTGGACAGACTTGTCCAAATGAGCCATTTTCTGCCCCTGGTCCTGTCTCCTTATTTGACCCCCATGTCAACGGTGTGGAGCGAAAGCAAGGGCTGCCAGATAAAAAACAGGACACCAGTCATATGTGAATTTCAGATGAACAATGAATAATTTTTTAGTATGTCTCAAATATTGCACAGGACATACTTATACTAAAAAAACCAAAGCGTTGCTTATCTGAGATTCAAATGTATCTGGGCACGCTGAATTTTATTTGCTACATTTGACAACACTATCTAAGGCAGGAAGGGAAAGACAGCAAAAGGGCAAGGCTACCTTCCTAGGAGGTAGGACAGGTGGGTGGATGCTAAGAGACAGACTCAAAAAAATATTCTTCCCTATCTCCTGCCAGAGTGCCCACATCAGCCATAGACACAGTCATCATGACTCTTTGGCCACCAGGTCAAGTGACAATGGGACCTGGAGGGAAAACCTATCAACCATCAACACTCCAGTGCGAATTAGTTCACAAGGTTGTGCATTTACTCATTGCCAGCTATGCTGTAGGGAGGAGGTTCCAGGGAGGGAGGCTTTTCATTTTCCCTGTTTCCCTGTGGTCCTCAACCTGGGCTGCAGAGGAGAACCACAGGGGAGCTTTAAAAAATCCCTCTGTCCATGAGAACAGTCTGGTGGTTGCCAAGGGGGAGGGGTTTGGGGGAGGGGTGGGGTGGGAGTTTGGGGTTAGCAGATGTAAGCTATTATATACAGGATGGATAAACAACAAGGTCCTACTGTATAGCACAGGGAACTATGTTCAGTATCCTACGGTAAACCATAACGGAAAAGAATATTTTAAAAATTCCACTTTGCTGTACAGCAGAAATTAACACAACATGGTAAATCAACTATACTTCAATTAAAAAAAAAAAATCCCTATGTCCAGGCCACACTCATTCCAATTAAACGAAGATCTCCAGGGCTGGGGGCGGGGGGGGGCGGTCTAGTTATACCCCAGGGGATTCCAATAGGCATCCCGTCAACTGAAAAATGCACTACCTTAAAGTTGAGAATTATGTTTTATTCCGCGGCCTTTCTGAGGACTTGAGACTCTCAGATAGCTTTGAGGGACTGCTCCCAACACCCCCCCCAAAAAAACCCCAAAAAACAAAAAACAGGTAGTCACATCAAAGCCTCAGACATCAAAATATTACTGTTACTTAAAGAAAAACCAGACATCTCAAGTTAATGAATTTAGTGCGCCATTTCTCTGTACGGGGAGATGGAAGAGTCTGGGCTGATTGAAATCATTCCTTTGATACGCACCTTAGCTATCTAGGGCCAGCATCCCGCTTTCCTCTATCCTGAATCCCCTTAGGGTGCACAGTCCAGCGGAGGCGGCTGCAGTGTCTGAGGGCTTGATGGCCACAACATCCTTTGTTTACTGATATGGCAGACGACATTTTTCATGCACAGCCAAATCTGAGAACCAGTGGAAATGATGGTTCAGGGTGGAGAGTTCTAGTCCTTGTGAGGGCTGATGTCGCTGGCAGCCCACCACGTAACGGGATCTTGCAGACAAAATTTTATCGGATTTCCCCAACAGTTCTGCAAGGCAGACATTGTTCATCTCACCGTCCGCACCAGGGTGCAGACTCAGAGAGGCTACAGGACTGACTCAAGGTCACGCAGCAGACTAACGGCCTGAGGATTCCGTTGGCCTGACCCCATAGCCCTTCCGCCAGGCTGCCTCTGGGCTGTGCAACTTTGGGTGAGTGCCTTGCCCTCTCTGGTCCTGCACTTCCTCATCTGTAAAACAGGGCTAGAGGATGCTGTGTCAGCAAGCATCATGCAGTTCTGCCTGCCCAGGACGGCTGGGGCGTTAAACAGTGAGGGGGCCTCTTGATGTGCAAAAGGCAGGGGTCAATTCTGAGCGCCTTGGGCGTGTCATCTGTGTGAAAGGTGGTTTAGAGGGTGGGGCCCCCTTGCTGGTGGGGTGGGAGGTGCCCGGTGAAATGGTTTTCATAGACTTTAACAATGATCTCAATCATCGTAAGGGCCCCACCTAAGCACCCAGTAATCCCCTGCTGAGCGAGTGAAGAAGACACTTGCCCACTCCAGGCAGTGTGCTGCAGCTCCAGTCTCATCCCACCCTCGGCCCATTTTACAGATGAGGAAATTGAGGCTCAGCTAAGAACGGACAGCCAGCGTCTGTCCCCCAGCAGTCTGTGGCCCAGCCTTCAAACTTACCCATGCTGCATCTGTGACCCGGACAGCTTGAAGAGCAAACATTGCCCAGCCTTCAAACTTACCCATGCTGCATCTGTGACCCGGACAGCTTGAAGAGCAAACATTGCCCAGCCTTCAAACTTACCCATGCTGCATCTGTGACCCGGACAGCTTGAAGAGCAAACGTGTGTGGTTTTTATGTTGTCAGAGAACAGGTTGTTTTTGCTTGGCAGGACGGGGCTTTATTTTTTCTTTTGAAATAATTATAGATTCACCATAAGCTGCAAAGTCGGTACAAAGAGGTCCCGTGTCCCCATTGCCCAGCTTCCCCCAACGGTTGCATCTTAAGTAACCTTGGTGCTACGTCAAAAGCAGGGAATTGAGGTCAGTCAAAGGTGAGCGTCCTTCTGGCATTTTATCACACGTGTAGATTTGAGGCCACACCATCAGGGAGACAGGGAGATACAGAGCTGTCCCAGCACCACCTTCACATTCACACCACCCCTAACCCCTGGCAGCCCGTCAGTCTTGACTTTTAACGCACATTTCAGCAGCCGAACCCATGTATCTGTACTTGCATTTAGGGGGTAGGTCCTGAATTAGCCGCCCCATGGAGACCGTCCCCCACCCCCTTCTTCCTTGCTAACAGAACCCCCCACCCCGTTTGATCAGAATGGCAGTCTGCCCCACCTAACACCTGCTTTCCCAGCCTGCCCTGTAGCTGGGGGTGGCCCTGGGATGTAAGTGGAGTCTGCTGGAAATGTCTAAGAAAGCTTTGGCTTTGCAGATGAGAGGCCAAGGCAGTCATGAGTCCTTGTCCCAGGCTGGAGAACAGACAAAAGTTTCAGCTGAAGGCACACAGTCATGCTGAGACCACAAAGCCACATGACAGAGACACCATGAGGGTCACAGAAAACAGCCTGGGTTATTGCTGGGCCGTGAATAGACATCACCACCTGCTTTGTTACTGGACAAAAGAAATCCTGTATGTGTAGGCCAGTGGTTCCCAATCAAGGGGTGATTTTGTCCAAGGACACGCAGCAACCTTTGGACATTTCTGGTTGTCACGATGGGGGATAGGGGAGGTTACTGATGTGTTTTTTCTTTTTTTTTTTGCGGTACGCGGGCCTCTCACTGCTGTGGCTTCTCCCATTGCGGAGCACAGGCTCCGGATGCGCAGGCTCAGCGGCCATGGCTCACGGGCCCAGCCCCTCCGCGGCATGTGGGATCTTCCCGGACCGGGGCACGAACCCGTGTCCCCTGCATCGGCAGGTGGACTCTCAACCACTGCGCCACCAGGGAAGCCCCTGATGTGTTTTTGAGTAGAGGATGGGGATACTGCTCATCACCCTAGAACATTCAGGAACACGTGCCCCCAAATATCAGAGTCCCAGACACAGCAAACACACAGCAAGTACCTCCTCGCCTCCCCCGGCCTCCTCCCAAATACCCCAGTTCCACAAATATTCCAAACAATGTTTGATACAAAGTCTGCTTTAATGTAGAAAAAAACCCTCGTGTACATACATAAATACCATTCGGGGGTATAAATAAAGTAAGAAAATAAAGAGATGTACATATCAAACAAAATAAATTACTCATAAATATCACAGTGGAAACCAAGTGCTGGGGAAAGGACCTGATCTCCATGCGGCTTTTACAAGTTACTGGAGAGAGGGGGGCGCTTTCAGATCTTCCTTTTTCTGGCTTTGAGATGAAATGTTTGGGTTTACCTAAGGTGGGAGGCCGCCAAGTCCCAATTCACAGAATGACCCCACACCAGGGACCACGGGCTGGAAAAAGGGAAGCGGCTGCCAGAAGACAGCATTTTGCCCTTTTCAGGCCAACATCCCAGCGCGTAAGGAGGGAGTCAGCCCCCAAAGTGAGGTGAGAGCGAGGAGTGGCGGGGGGCAGTGGGGTTCCATCTCTAGGGGGCCTCAACTGAAATCCACACAACCAGAGATCCCACCCCCTGGAAACCCCAGCGGCTGTGACAGGGACGGGCGGACTGGCACCTCAGGGGGCAGGGAAGGAGGTGGGTAGACTGCCTTATCTGCCCTGGGCAGGTTGCAAAGGGGTCCCGTGGAGATTACCCATCCCAGAACCAGCCATAGCAGGGAGTTCTCAAGATTTACACCCAGGCTGGAGGGGGCCTCTGCGCTCTCCCTGCTCTTGAAGCCTGGTGGGCAGGGCCTGCACCCAGTTACTTCTCAGCCGGAGGGGCTTGGGGAGGGCCAGTGGGCCTCCTTGGAGTTGGGATCTGGAACAATTTTCACATGCAGTAGAGTCAAATTTACCTGAGGTTTCACCAAGGTGATCACCTGTACATTAGTTAAAAATGACTGCTTTTCCTCTGGCTGCCCCTGCTAGAAAGGATGGGAGAGAACTGCAGAGAATGCCAGCTTGGCATAAGAACGCTGCCGAAGGTAGTGAGCTCCCCACCAGAGGAGGTATTCAAGCAGAACCAGGGCAGCACAGTGACTTGTCCAGCAGGGTTGGGGGGCTGGGGTAGGTAGCGGCTGGACGGGTAGGATGGAAGGCTTACAATTTTATGATCATACAAGTCTATCCACTAGAAACTGGCACAGCCAATGTAAAACTTTTGTCTATGTACAAGTTCTAAATGTTTCTTCCTAAAGCTAAATAGAACCTGGACTCAGGATCCTACTTGTAGAAAACCCAGTCCGCAAGCACCACAGGCCTGGGTCCTGGTCTCCAGGAGCTGGGGGTGGGAAGAGGACAGAGCCTCTACTTACTTATAGAAGCTGGGACTCTTCACCACTCCCAGTTTGGTGGCGAGCCCAAATGGGTCCATGCTATCTGTTTTCAGGGGCAAAGCAAACAAATCGGGCTTCAAGTGGTCCTGGATTTCATCGGGCTCTGTGGGGATGGTGGACAGCATGGGAAGGAAGTGAGACAGCGGCAGGAAACCCCTGCCTTTGAACAGCTGCCGCTGCCTGGCGCTGCTCAGGGACACCGGGAGGTGGTGTTTCTTGGACCAGTACACGTTGTAGCCGTCCGGACGGATTTCCTCCTCAAAGGCACAGTCCTCAGCTGAGTACTGACTCTGCAGAGCAAAGAGGCAGCTTGTGAGCATCAGTGGGTGCCCACCAGGTGCGACACCGGCAGAAGCAGTAGAGAGACCAGAGCCAGGTGAGCGTGTGTGCTACATACCGCCACTTGGGTCCACACCACGAGCCCCGCGCGCGCGTGTGTGTGTGTGTGTGTGTGTACAGAGTTAAAGGTTATATAAAGCTTATAAACTATGAAGGTGTATAAAGCACATATTTTTTTATATATATATGCTTATATGTATCTAGTATAATGTATATATACTTATATAAAGTATAGAGCATGTGTTATATTAATATACTCATTAACCATATTACTTTTATTAATATATAAATATAATTATATAATATTAAGTGCGTGTTAATATAACACTAAACACATATACTAAACATATACTTTATATATAAATATATAGGTACTTATGTATATTCAGTATAAGGTTATATAACATATACGAAGTAGAAACCTTTTGGTTATATTAATATACTCATTAAACATACATCACATTGTATTAATAGGTAAATATTTAATCAATTATATCATATTAAATACATGTTAAATATAACATTAAACCTATATACTAAACATATATTATACATATATATGTACCTTATATACCTTTATACTTTGTAACCTTCAACTCTCCACACACACTTCATGTGTTTTATGTATATTCTCAATATCTATATATACCTTACATAGATCCTTTATATTTTTCACTAACTCATGTCACTGTTTAAACTTAGTCTTGTTCTGAGCAACACCCATAAAATCACGGCCACGATAGGCACATATGCTTCCCTTCCCCTTACACTGACTATGTAATTATTGCCATGAAAAAGTCCCTTGTATTCCACTGGCACGTTGGGAGACATTGCTAAGCTAGGTTATCCTTTTTGGATCAGTCTTTTAATTAAGAATCAGGAGTAATCCAATCCGGGGCCCAGATGAAAGAACCTATTCCCCATTTAGGCCCAAATGACTGCGGTTCTGAGCCTTTTTGTCTGGTGCCCTGGTAAGAGAAACCTCAGCCCCTCTGGCTCCTTTATTCAGTAGCTGGGGCCCTCCAGGCAGCCTGCCAGGATCGGGGAGATAAAGGCAGCCCCCTCCCCCCAGGCCAGGAAGAAGCCGCCACCCCGTGGGTGGCCAGAAGGACCGGAAAGCAGTCTCTGGTTCCAGAACAGAGAATGAGCAAGTCGTCTCCCAAACTGGAGAAGCTCATTACGTCCAGGGGACACAGAGGACAGCCAAAGGCGGGGAGCCAGGAGGGCTGGGCCATAAACTACGCTGGGAGGCACCCAGTCTCATTTCTGCCCAAGCCTACAAAGGTCACTGAACTGCAGGTGGGTGAGCGCTGTGCTTAGATAAGGCCCTGATAAGGCCTGCATCTCATGAAGCAACCCGTGCAGGGATAAGGCCACCAGACTGCCGGAGAAATGCAAATTGGGAAACAAGGGAATTAAAACCAAATGGAGCGGGTACTTCACTCTGCTGGTTCTTTGGGAGAAATTAGCATCTCATTTGCCATAGAGAAAATGAAATGATTTCGAGTTTCTAGAAGAATGTGGAATTTGTTTAAAAAAAAAAATCCTCAAGTTTTGCTAAATCGTGACCACGGGATGCAGAGGCAGAACAGGCTTTTACGTGAGGAGACCCTCACCCCCCAGTTTGGACTAGAATGGTGGGTTAGACCCATCGGCCCCTGCCGGCGCTCCCTCCACTGGCGCCCTCACCCCACCCCCATGAGTAAACGTCACAAAAGTGGCAACTGCGGGTTTGGAGTGGCTTTGGGTATCAGCTTTCTTTGCCTCCATTCTTGTCCTTTCACGCAGGACTGCCATAAAGCCTGCAACAGGCAGGTTCATTTATCTATGGATAAACAATAAAAGGGCACCAGAACCACAAAATTTGGGGACACAAAGATTTGCGCTGCGGAAAGGCGGGCATCTGCACCCATCTTTTCTGGATGGTGGGGCATCCCTTGAGGAGCGGTCCCCTCCCTACCCCCTGGCCCCTGCCCCTCCATCCCAGCCCCCGACGCAGCGGGGCTGCATTGAGGCCCCGCGCCAGGCCGGGACCTCACACAGCCTCCTCTGCGAGCCCGGGGGCGCGGGCTCCCTTTGAACTCTCCGCCTTTGTTCCGGCGACCAGAGACACGGCATCTGCTCACTTCCTGCCCTGAGACCTCTGTGGTTACCTGGGCCTTCCCAGCCTGCCCCCCGCCACCCAAAAAAGCCTTTGCAGTTCAGGTGAGCCCGACAAGAGGATGAGCACGGCCACTGCAATATTACCCTAACACGGCTGCAAAAATCAGTTTTTCTAGTGGATAAAAATTCAATGTAAAAAAACTCTTCAATCCCAAGTGCGGTTTTTCTTCTGACTTATTTGAAGGTTGACTTAAAAAAAAAAAAACCCAAGTTGTGGATATACCCTTCTTTCTTTCCTCCCCACCCCCTTCTTTTAAAATACCGCAGGGAGAGGGGGAGGGGGGCCGAGCACCACACAGGCACAGGCAGAATCGGAAAAGGCCCGAGGGGGGCTTTCCCCGTTTAACGTCAAAGAGCCGAGAAATGGGTTTCCTTAGTCCGACTGGACCCGCTTTTGGTTCAAGTGGAAATGCAAAGGCGGGTCTCAAGCATTCTCCGGCCATAAACTTCCATATTTAGAAAGTCGGACATTAGCTTAGTCCGGCCCTTGCAGCCTTCCCCTCCGAGCTCCATGGGGACCCCGGCGGAGGACGCAAGGAAACCCTGTCTCTGATCCAGCGCGCCCCCCTCGCCCGCAGGCCCGCGCCCCAGCGCGTCCTGCCGGGTGGAGACACCTACCAGCCCTTGCATTTTGCCGTCGGCGCCCATGCAGAGGTACAGGACGCTGCGTTCGCCCTTGATGGCCACGGTACTCAGAGCGACTGCCCTGATCTCCATCAAACCTGGGCGGGAAGACAGCAGAAAACTGCAGCCGGAGCCCGCGGGGCCCACAACACGTGGAAATGGTTGGTGGGTGCGCGGGCCCGTGCCCCCCCCATTCCCCCAGTTCCTCTCGATGTCTGGGGGCCCGGGGAGGGAGTAGAATGCCGAGGTGCCAAGACCTGGGGTTCCCGGGAGTGGTGGTGGGGTCCGCAGGAGCCGAAGGGGGGAAGGGGAGGGTAACGCGTGGGTGCAGTAGGTCCAGGCACCCATTCCCCCCTCCGCCAGCTCCTCCCGCTGTCGGGGGGTCCGGGGAGGGAGTGGAACGCCGGAGTGCCAAGACCTGGAGTTCCCGGGAGTGGGGAGCTCGCGGGAGCCGAAGGAGGTAAAGGGAAGAAGGGAGGATGTGACGGGTGGGGGACCCGGCGGGCACTCACTGTGCGCGCTCTGAACCGGCGCGCAGTCCACGGCGCCGTCTGAGTGGATGCGCAGGAAGCAGCTGGAGAGGCCCTGGGGACCCGCGGTGTACAGGTGCCGCAGGCGGACGGACTCGCCCCAGCCGTAGTGCACGTGCGGCCCGGCATCCGAGAAGGCTAGGGGGCGCCCGGCTGCAGCCAGCCAGAGGCCGGCCAGGACCAGGGCGCGGGCCACGGCGCACCGGCTCGGAGCGCTCCGCATGGCACCTCCCTCGGGCTCGGGGCTCTGGGCGCAGAGCGGGCGGTGAGGGTGCGGGAGGCTGGGCGGCAGCCGGGAGGGCCTGCGGAGCGGAGCGTGCGGAGGCGGGGTGGCCGCTGCCCTCGAGACAGGAGGCAGCCGTGTGCACCGGGCACCTGGGCGTTCGGCTCTCCAGCTCCGACGGCGCGGCGGCTCGAGGCCTGCGACCTTATATAGAGCGTCTCACCCGCGACACCGAGCATTTCTTATCGGGATTGCATCAGCCCTCCGCCCCCCACACACACCCACTCACACCCCGCCCCCGACTCAGCCTCTCCCTGGGCCCCGCCCGGGTGACCCCGCCCAGGCCGCCCAGATCTGGAGGAGGAGGAGGCCCGGCTTCGCCGGAGACTTGGGGGGAGCTCCTACCCGCGGCGCGGGGGCGAGGCCTGCGGCCAGGTCGCTCTCGGCTGGGCGACGTTGGTTCTGCAAAGAAATCAAGGAGACAACGGAGCCCAGCCCCCAGGCCACGGGCTCCCCGGGGAATGCGCCGGTCGCGGGGCGCTAGCAGGGGCGCGGAGCAGGAATCCCGGGATCAAAGATCGGGGGGGCGGGGGGGATGGCGCTGAGCTTTCCGTCCTTTACTCCCGGTCGGAAAAGACTCGCCTCGGCTTTGGGGTCCTCTCCCCGAAAAGTCCACATCCATTCCCTCCCGCCACGGTCCCAACCCTCAGAGCTCCAGAGCCGAAGCCGTCCACTAGAATTTTGCCTGCAGCTCAGACCCTCTCACGTTCTCCGGCTTTCTGTTCTCGCGATCCCTGCCCGCACCGACCACCCCCGCCCCCCGCTTTTACCCCAGCAAATTGTCCCCCGACTGGGGACCGGGCGCGACCTCCACTCTCGGAGGAACAATGGGGTCGCGCGGGCGAGCGCTAGATGGCGCCTCAGCCCCGGATTCGGCCCGGCTTGGCTCTGCGCCCCGTCGCCGTCCCGCCTCCTCCCGGCTCGGCCCGCTGCAGTCCCCGGAGATGGAGCCTGGAAGGGCCGTCGTGGTGAAGGCGCCTTTCGGGGGCAGGGTGGGCTCGCAAGCTGCGGATTGGGAAACTGACTTTCCAGGGTGCACGGCGCAGGGAGGCTCCTTTGTTTCTGAGGGGCCTTTTGCCGTAGGTCCGGTCCTTGGGTCCCTGAGCGCTTCTGCAGTGCCAGGGTGTGCTGTTTGCGGGGGTAGGGGGGGACAGGCACCAGCTGGGGAAATTGGGGCCACTCAGTGCAGTGGCTCCCGCAAACTGGATGGCTGTTCTGATGAGGCTGGGAAAAAGGAGACCGCGTCCAGAGAATGCCCGGCGGGAGAAAGAGGGGTCCTCCTAGGGGGCTTTTGGCTCGACACTGATTCTTTCTCATTGTTCCTCCAACCCCTCCGCCCCCAACTCTGGGTGAGGGGCCCCAGGAGGCTGGTTTGGGGGAAAAGCCACACTGGCTGAGCTCAGGGGCGACGGGAGGGCAAACAGGGGAGACAAGGGAGAAAGCAATGCCAGGCCTAATGAATTTCAATGAGCAAAGGCCATGTTCATACCCCAGTCGGTGACTGGCGTTAATGACGGAGCGTGCAGAAAATGTCACCAGGAAAGTCTTTACAAAAAGACATCATCTCGAAAGCTTTATAGGCCGGGGACCCCCACGCTGAGTGTCTTGGTTCAGAAAGCCTCGGCTTCTGTTAAATCTAATTACTTCCCCCCTGTGGCTTTAAATCGACAGCGGCCCCTATTAAACTTAATTACCCTCCCCTGCAGCTTTCGTTTTAAAGATCCTGGATAAATGCGGGGCATTGAGGAGGGTGACAGAGGCTGCACTGGGGGCCGTGCCCCAAATTGGGCTGGGGGAGGACGGGGCGGCCTCTGGCTCCACCCGCGCCGCTCCGCTGCCCCTCCTAAGGCCATGGTGGGAAAAGAGAGGCCACCGTGAGCCAGGAGCTCAGGAAGCTGGGAAAGAGGCAGCTTCCGACGCCCAGGCCCTGTTCTCAGCGTGTGATGGGTGCTCTCCCCCCACGGTATTCTGCCCTCCCCCACTGAACAGAGAGGGGGCCCCAGAAGAGTGTCACAGTGACCCCAGGCTGCACAGCCTGTAAGTGGTGAACCTGGAATTTGAACCCAGGCCGTCGGACTTGTAAATCTAGGCCAAGCTGCATTTCAGGGAGACAGTGTGGCCTCCTAGCAGGGGCGCGGGTCCCAGCGTCAGACCCTCTGCAGCACAGATCACGCCCCGCTGCTCCCTGGACAGCTCATGAGCCTGCTGGGCCTCTTGCCTCCTCCTGCCTGCTTTCAGCCTTGTCCTGGGTCGTACGGGAGAGTGGACAGATAGTGCCCGGGATCTAGTTCATGGAGACGGACAGCCATCGCCTGGGGAGCTGCTGTGTACGTGACATTTCATGGTCAGAGCAATGGTCTGCGAGTCTCGGTGGTTAATCTGTTAACCAGCCCAGACTCGGCCAGACCTCCAGCCAGGGTTTGCACCCAGGCGGTGGGGCGCAGAGTCTGGGCTGGTTCGCTGGTACCCTGGGTCCGTGTGGTGGCAGGAAGCCAAAAAGGGCCGAGGAGAGGCGACGCTTGCCAGCAGGGGGCGCTGCCGCTAACGGTGGGGCTCTCCAGGTGAGAGCGGTGATGGCCCCGGAGGTGAGGACCAGCCCGCTCCCGAGCTGCTCAAGGCAGACCCCGACCCCTGCAACCCCCAGTGTGCTGGGTGGGGCTGATTTCCAGCGTTCGGGCTGCACTTGATTTGGTCCAGGTGGCTGAGCCATCTGACTCACCCTGGTGAGTGGAGCGGGCAATGCAAGCAAGGTCCAATCATCCCCACACTCTCTCGACCCACGCAGGGCCCCAGGGGTCTCAGGCCCAGATGGCCAGCAGGGCTTGGCGTGGCGGCTTTGTTCTGGGTCTGATGTTAGCTGGGATCTTTTTTAACTGCCCTAAACCCTTCTCCTGGGCTCTCCCTCCTGCATCTGAGCTTGTTGGTGTCGTTCTTCTGATCGTGGTCAGTTTCCATTGTTTCTAAACCCACATCCCAACAGCTAAGAAAATCTCTTTAGCTTGACTTCCAGGCTTAGCATTGTGGAAGTAATCCCTTTTCTTTTCACTTTACAGTTAGAAATTTACGTTACAATGTCAAAAGTGCCTTCTTAAATACACAAGCAATTCTCTGGGCCCATCCCAAATCCCCCGCCCCCGCCCCTTAGTTGAGAAGTACTTTGTAATTACAGAAACTTCTGGGTGTTGGTAAAAATCTTCATCAGAAAAAAATAGGAACTTTGGGGACAGAAAGGATGGTGAAGACTTGGATGCGGGGGGCAGGGGCGGGGGACAAGCCACACAGCCGGTTCTTGGCCTCACCGAGACTGGAACTCGGGGTGGGAGGGGGGGCACATGAATCTCAGCCTCATATTTTTGCTAGAATCTACTAGAACATGCATCCTTTTCCCCAAAGCGTTCTGCTTCACCAAAGCCCTTTTCTCCCCCTATTAGGATCATTGTTCTAAAAACAGGGCATCCTGCCAGCCTAGAAAAGAGAAGTCTTCTCTGAGCCTCAGTTTCCTTATTTGTGAAACAGAAAAAGGAAAGTTTTTAAACTCCAAAAGAGTTCATGTGAGAATTAACTCACATTAGAGATAAAAGATATCTCTATCAAACACGGGATCCATATTTACACAGAGACCGCCTGGCAAATGTAGGTGTATAACAGACGGGCTATATTTGCTACATTTATTACTTATTTTATTTTATTTTTATTTTTAAATTAATTAATTATTTTGAGGGACTGCGTTGGGTCTTCGCTGATGCGCGCGGGCTTTCCCTAGTTGCGGCGAGCGGGGGCTGCTCTTCGTTGCGGTGCATGGGCTGATCATCGTGGTGGCTTCTCTTGTTGTGGAGCACAGGCTCTAGGTGCACGGGCTTCAGGAATTGTGGCACATGGGCTCGGTAGTTGTGGCTCACGGGCTCGGTAGTTCTGGCGCAGGGGCTTAGATCTTCCCCGACCAGGGATCAAACCCGTGTCCCCTGCATTGGCAGGCGGATTCTTAACCATTGCACCACCAGGGAAGTCCCTATTATTTATTTTAAAATGTAATGGTACTGAAGAATTGAAATAAAAATATTATTTAAAAAATCCAAAAAAAAAATGTAATGGTAACATTAAAGAAAAGACCAGTCTAACCTACGGTGACAAATCCTGGCCAGTGGTTGCCCAAGGCGGGAGAGGGGGTGGGGATCTACTGGAAAGGCCCAGAGGATGCTTTCTGGGATGGTGGGAATGTTCTTTTTCTTGATTGCTGTGAATAATAACAGGCAATGACATTTGTCCAAACTCCTTGAACGGTGCCCTTGAAATTAGGCGGCATTTGATTGTAAATTATGCCTCAGTAAAGTTGATTTTGAACATTTTCAGTGCAAACGTCATCCTTGTTCCTGGTTGAAAATTTGGAAAATACAGGAGAGCACAAAGGACAATTCTGAAACCTGTAACATCATGACTGCATTAGGAGTCACTGTTTCTATTTGGGTGAATTTCTTCCTCAGATTTTTGAAAGTGTGTTCATATATTTTTTTTTAAGTATTTGAATTGTATCCTCCTGTTGCCCCACCTACTCTAAACATTTCCCGTGGCATTAAATATCCTGCAGGCGGCCTCTCCAGGTGCCAGCAGGTCTGAGTGGTGTACCGTGGGGTGTGCAGTCTGTCCCCCGTTGCTGTATATTTATCTTGTTTCCAATTTCCCAGAGTCCACGTCAACCAGGGGAGGACATCTGTGGAGGCACATCTCACACCTGCCCACTCTCGGAAGGGGAATCACTGGGCCCGTGGTCTCTCTTCCCATGTGCGTTCCCTCAGCGTGAGGCCGCTAGATCAGGGCAAGCTGGAGTGGCGTTCTCCTGGAATTCGGGAACTACCCTGTCCTGTCTACGCTGAGGGAGGTACAGCTTCCTCCAGACATCATCGGGCGAGTCTGACACGGTGTTTAAGTCACGGCCACCACCAGCCATCACCCAGGTGGCACAGCAGCCGGGACTGGCAGCCTCTCTTGCTGTTGATTCAGACACTCACCCCACCGACCCCCCACCCCAGGGCCTGAGACCCACCCCCCCAAGTTGACCAGCTCCTCCCCCACCCCCATCGGGAGGGGCCTGGGTCTTGTTTTGCCTGACTTTTGTCATTTGTGATGATGGGAGCTGGCACGTTTTTCCTGGGATTGATTCCTGCCCATGAATTCTGTTTTCTCACCGCCTCCATCATCAAAACAGAAATATGTTCCAACGGAAAAGATTTGGACCCATCAGTGTAGCGATGTAAGAATGCAGCAACGGCGTAAACGTGACCCAGCGAAAGAAAGCAAAAAGTAGCTTGATGAGAAAACATTAACTGTGCTGGTAGTGATGTCTTTCAGATAAAATGAAAATATTGAAATTGGAAAGTACTAGGACCCCAGACCTGTGATTGCCAACCCAGCCTCCACCAATTGACGATTCTTCGAACTTGATACACAAAGTGGGCTCACTTTGCTGTATGCCTGTTACATAGCAGGCGCTGTGCTGGTCATGATGATGATGATGGGCATGGGCATGGGCATGGGGATGGCTGACACTTGTTAAGCCCTTAGTACGTGCCAAGAAGTGTGCTAGGCACTTTATGTTTTTACATTTAATTTTCACAACACTGATTATATTTTTATTGAAGGGTAGTTGATTTACAGTGTTGTGTGAGTTTCAGGTATACAGCAAAGTGATTCAGTTATACATATATCCATTCTTTTTCAGATTCTTTTCCCATATAGGTTATTACAGAGTATGGAATAGAGTTCCCTGTGCTATGCAGTAGGTCCTTATTGATTTATCTATTTCATATATAGTAGTGTGTATATGTTAATCCCAAACTCCTACTTTATCCCTACCTCCCACCCCCTCCCCAAACTAACCATAAGTTTGTTTCCTATGCCTGTAAGTCTGTTTCTGTTTGGTTAACAAATTCATTTGTATCATTTTTTTTAGATTCCACATATAAGTGATATCATATGATATTTGTCTTTCTCTTTCTGACTTACTTCACTTAGTATGATCATCTCTAGGTCCATCCATGTTGCTGCAAATGGCATTATTTCATTCTTTTTATGGCTGAGTAACATTCCATTGTGTGTGTACATATATATATGTATCTCACATCTTCTTTACCCATTTATCTGTCAATTGACACTTACGTTGCTTCCATGTCTTGGCGCTTGTGAATACACAGCACCCATTTTATTTTATTTTATTTTTATTTATTTATTTGGCCGTGCCTTGGGGCATGGGGGATCTTAGCTCCCTGACCAGGGATCATACCCATTCCCCCTGCAGCGCAAGTGCGGAGTCTTAACCAGTGGACTGCCAGGGAAGTCCCAGCGCCCATTTTAAAGATGTGGAAAGTGAGGCTCAGAAACTGTACTCTGACCAGAGGCACGAAGCTAATAAAAGCAGAATTGAGGTTTGAATCCAGTTCTGTCTGAATTCAAGTCATAAAACTCTTAATTATTGCACTCTATTTAAAAAAAAGAAGAAGAAGAAGGAAAGAAGGGAAAACCAAAACAGACTCTCTCAGAAAGTTGAGAGGCCCGCCCAAATTCAGAGGCTCAGCCGGGCCAGGACCCTGCCTTCCGATTTCTCAGCCCCATCACCTGCCTGGGTATTTTCCTAGAGTGGTCATCTGAGCCCCTGGGTTGATTCCCTGTAATACAGCAAGAGAGATTCCTCCCCCCGGCTTCAGAGCAGCCCTGGTTCAGTCACACCTGGCTGTTGTTTCTTGGTGCCATTATTGCTCTGTCATCTGCCTCCTCCTGGACGCATCTCCGCGGAGGTGCGGGATGCGTCTGCACAGTTGACAGCCGAGCCCTCAGCGCCTCGTGCAGATCCTGACATGTAGTTGGTGGTCAAGAAATACTGTGCGAATCATTTAAAGGAACCTGGAGGTGTTGATGTGGCCGCGAATTCACTGGGTTCGACTGTTTGTCTCTCCTTTCCTTGTTCATTCCATCCATCCTTCCTTACACCCTTCCCTGGCTTTCATCACCGTACTGATTTTTTTGTTGATCTGCCAACCTTTCTGAGCACTTCTGATGGGTCAGACCTCATGTGGTAGAGCCTCTTCCTGCCCTATGGTTCCCCAGAGGCAGGGCTCCTCCCCCGCAGCTGGGGGATGTACTTGAGGCGTCCAGAGATGCAGGCAGGGAGGCGCTGCGCGGGTGTGGTTGGCATTTCAGTTGCAGGATTCTTGGGGCCAGCCAGGTAGCGTAAATGAGAACTTCCCCAGAAGTCTGGAACAGGATAGCCCCCTGTCCCGTAATTACATTTCAGGGAGCACTGCTGGACTCTGAGATGCCCACTGTCATTTTCATTGTGACCCTCGGAATGCTGGAATTCCTCTTGGAGTGAAGTTGATAGAGAGAGAAACCTACCAGCATTGGGGGAGGAGGGGCAGCGACTTTCACCCACGATCAGATCCGGTTCCTTTGCCTCAGCTCGCGTGTAAGACCTCGTCTCTGCTCTGCAGTCAATGTCGTTATCACACAGAATTCCTGCAGCAGCACTGAGAGCCAGCTGTTGACCCATTTGACAGATGAGAGACTGAGGCTCAAAGCCAGGCTGGCAGTAAAGACCTGCTGATGCATAAGGGAATGGCGAGCAGCTTCCAGGAAAGGAACCGAATGAGGTCACCCAGGGAGCAGGGCTCAGGGGCGGTGTTGCGACAGGCACATGTCACTCTAATTTCCAATCAGGTAGAAGAATTAACCAAAGGCTCAGGCTGCCCCCCGGAACCAGAATAGGGCCTGAAGCAGTCCTGCGGTTTTGCAGCCAGCTTCCAAAACGGCGATTTGAAAAATGGAGCTGAGGGGAACTGCAACTGACAAACCTGGTCTCCTCCCACCTGGCCCAGGCAGAGACCATCAGGAAGGACAGGTAGGTGTTCCCCGAGGCTAAGCTTCTATGGACGTTGAACGCACTGTTCCAGCTCATTTGAAATGGATGGGCTCAGAGTTCTGGGGCTGGACAGGACCTGCAAAGATGATTTCCTAGAAGCCCCTCATCCCTAAATGAACAAAATAAGAACCAGGGAGGGGAAAGGATGGGCCCAAAGACATCCAGCCTGTGGGCAGCAGAGAGGGGACAGGAACACACTCTGTTGTAACGACATTCCTTCTGTCCCAAAACACACACACGCACGCGCACACACACAGTCCAGTGCAGCATTGGATTTGTGATAAAGTCTTTTGAAACAGAAACCCCCCTACACTCTGAAAGTCCCTTATTAAAAACACCTGCCCAATCATATCCAGAGAAAACCATACTTACATGCACCCCAATGTTCATAGCAGCACTATTTACAATAGCCAGGACATGGTAAGTGTCCATCGACAGATGAATGGATAAAGATGTGATATATAGTATATATACACAATGGAATATTACTCAGCCATGAAAAATGAAATAATGCCATTTGCAGCAACATGGATGGACTAGAGATTATCATACTAAGCGAAGTAAGTCAGAAAGAGAAAGCCAAATACCATATGATATCACTGATATCTAGAATCTAAAAAATGATACAAATGAGGGAATTCCCTGGCAGTCCAGGGGTTAGGGCTCGGTGCTTTCAATTCCAGGGCCCGGGTTCAATCCCTGATCAGGGAACTAAAATCCTGCAAGCTGTGCCGCACAGCCAAAAAAATAAAAAGATACAAACGAACTTCTTTACAAAAGACGCACAGACTTAGAAAACAAACTGATGGCTACCAAAGGGGAAAGGGGGGGGGTATAAATTAGGAGTTTGGGATTAACAGATACACACTACTATATATATTGATAAAACAGATAATCGTCAAGGACCTACTGCATAGCACAGGGAGCTCTACTCAATACTCTGTAATAAGCTACATGGGAAAAGAATCTGAAAAAGAATGGATATATGTATATGTATAAATAAATCACTTTGGGCTTCCCTGGTGGCGCAGTGGTTGAGAGTCTGCCTGCCAATGCAGGGGACACGGGTTCGTGCCCCGGTCCGGGAAGATCCCGCGTGCTGCGGAGCGGCTGGGCCCGTGAGCCATAGCCGCTGAGCCTGCGCGTCCGGAGCCTGTGCTCTGCAACGGGAGAGGCCACAGCAGTGAGAGGCCCGCGTACCGCCAAAAAATAAATAAATAAATAAATCACTTTGCTGTACACCTGAAGCTAACACAATGTTACAAGTCAACTATACTCCAATAGAAAAATAAAAGTTTTTTAGAAATAAAAAAAAATTTTAATCTTAAAAAAAAGTGTCAAGAGAAAGTAAACCGCTCTAAAGGGCATTACCGGGACCCTTGGAGAAATGTAAATGCAGGCTGTCTGCTGGTTAACAGTCTGTGGTGGTTACATTTCCTGGGTTTCTCCTTGTCTCGTGGTTGTGTAGAAAATGTCCTTGCTTGTGAAGTATTTAGAAATAAAACTGTCATATCCACAACTTTCAAATGGTTCAGAAAAACGCATATGTAGGAGAGAGTAAGGATGCAAATGTGGCAAATGTTGGTGATACGGGGGAAGGGAGTATGGGGGTTTCTTGTGCTGTTCTGGAAAGTTCTGTGGAGGTTTGGAATTTCTCAAAATAAAAAATAGACATATATACACTAATATGTATAAAATAGATAACTAATAAGAACCTGCTGTATAAAAAATAAATTAAATAAAATGCAAAAAAAAAAAATAGAGGAGAAAGCCCCACGCACCTGCCTGGTACCCACTCGTGGCTTATTGTAGAGCCAGTGGCTGGTGCATCGGGAGGGATTTCCAGCCCCAGACCAGGTTCCCAGATTTGTTCCTGTTGAAGCACAGTGAGAGCACCGTGGGTCCATCAAGATCGCTGTCACCCCCACATTTTCTAGAGCAGGAAACTGAGGCCCGGGAGGCCGTGGGGCCGACCCACGGTGCCACAGCGCAGCACCAAGTAGGGTGTAGAGAAGTCGGGCTATTTTGGGCCTTCCAGGGGCGTGTCTCCTGGATAAACGGGAGTCACGTTGTCTCCCTGATGTCACAGGATATATTTTCCGAGGCAGCCGTTCCCTAGGGAATGACCCCAAAAGCTCTCCAGTCCCGCAGCAGCTCTTCCCCACCCCCT
Source organism: Tursiops truncatus (assembly GCF_011762595.2). Lineage (NCBI taxonomy): Eukaryota > Metazoa > Chordata > Mammalia > Artiodactyla > Delphinidae > Tursiops > Tursiops truncatus. Next base: position 104,620,965 of record NC_047041.1, read on the forward strand.
CCCTGCCAGTAGACAGTGGCTCAGTTCTCTCTTCAATCGGTAGCTTCCATTCGGTCACAAGCAATGCCATTTTTAAAAGTGGGAGATCATGTTTACGAACTTGGGGGCTGGGTCTCGTTCCATATGGGGGTGTCAGCCTCCTCTTTGAAGGGTTACCTGAGAAGCACACCCAAGTCCAGGGCACAGGGAACAGCCGTTTTAGGAATCAGAAGATGGTGAGAAGTCCAGCTTGGGCCGAGTGTTCCAGAGCATTCTGCACCGTTTATTACAGCTGGTAGTCACCGTGGAGCGGAGTGCCAGCTCTGGGTCAGACACTGCATGCGTGCATGTGTGTACCCGTGGACGTGCACATGTGTGTGTGTGTATGAGTGCACGTGCTCGTGTGTGAGCGTGTGCATACCTGTATGCGTGTGCGTGTGCTCGTGTGGGCGTGTGCCTGTGGCCTGTGCCTCTGGCCATGGCAGCCCTGAGGGTGCTGTCCCCATTCACAGCTGAGGAAATGAAGCTCAGAAGGGACCCTTGCCTCCTTTACAGAACTTACCATAATCGTCATCAAACGATGGTTTCTGCCATCGCTTCCGTATTTCCCTCTGTCCAGCGTCTATGAGCTCCATGGCGGGGCTGTGGAGATCTTGGTCAGTACCGTACGCCCAGGGCCCAGCATGGCCCTGGCATGTACCTGGCCTGATAAATGTCTGTGAAGTGAAAGAGGAGAGAAGGAGGCGGGTGAGGAGAAGGACGGATGAGAGCGGCGTCCTCAGCTCCCGGGCCTCCAGCCCTGCCTTTCTGGCAGGTCAGCAGAGCCCAGAGGTATTTCTGTTTTGAGGCATTTAGACAGATGCTCCCAGCTCAGTTCTGGCTAGGGTTTCTGGCTGCACATACCACAGATCAAGGGGGTTGGAGATTCCTTCCAAAGGCTCCCGCTGAGTGCTGGGGGACCAGCACTGGGCCTGGTTTCCCCATCTAGGAAATGGGACAAGACTCAGCTGCAGTGGATGCGTGAGAACGGAGGGGCTGCTGGTGGCTCCCAGGGCCCCCGGGCGGGCCGGGCCACGAGGGCTGGGGTGCAGGCACTGGGCACGTCTGGAGGGCTGGTCTTGTCGGCCCCAATCCCGACCTTTTGCTGCACTTAGGCAGCAACAAGAAGGGGTCTTTTTCCAAAGCCCCGTCCAGGGCTTCTCTGGACCTGGGTACTGCTAAGCGGCAGCCCGCCTCCTACCAGGTCACACGTGATGTTTCCGTGGGGTGGCCCTTGGCCTCCCGTCCTCTTGGACTACAAGTCGCTGCGGCCCCCAACGGCCATTTCCAGGCACCTCTGCCGTGCCAGGCTCTACCGAGACCCCGGGTCGTCACCCTTACTCGAGGACACGGGTACCCCTGCCGGGGCCACGCCGCTTCCAAGCAGCGACCCGGGACTCCTCATCAGTGTCCTGGGGCGCCCGTAACAAATGACCACAAAGTGGGCGGCTTACACACACAAGTCTGTTCTCCCACCGTCTGGGGGCCAGAAGCCCCAGATCCAGATGTGAACAGGGCAGGTTCCTTCCCGAGAGTCTGAGGGAGGGTCCTTCCTACCTCTTCTAGCTTTGGGGGCTCCAGGCATCGCTGGGCCCGTGGCCGCCTTTCTCCGGCCTCTGCCTCTGTCCTCACGTGCCTTCTGTCTCCTCTTTTCTCTGTCTCAAATGTCCCTCTGCCTCTCTCCTGTAAGGACACTTGTCCCTGGATTTAGGGCCCACCTGGATAATCCAGGATGATCTCATTTCAAGATCTTTAATTGCACCTGCAAAGACCCTTTTTCTAAGTAAGTTCACATCCACAGCTTCCAGCTGGACATTCCCTTGGGGGACACCATTCAGCCCCCCCATCAGCAGGCCCCTTGGTCAATGCTGTCCCAACTTTTCCACTACAGCACAATGACCCCCAACCGAGACGGCTCCTCCTTTGCCCCGCGAGACAGGTAGTGGGTGGCTGGTCTCAGAGTGTCCTCCAGCAGAGACAGGGGGCACACACACCTGTGTGCGTGCATGGGGGGGTTGGTCAAGGGGGTCTGCTGGAGAACACATGGAGAGAGCCAGCAGAGACGCCCCCAAGACTGGGGGCTGGTCGTCCCGGCGGAGGGCCAGCGATGATTCTCGACACTAGTTCACTAAGGGGCTCCCCTCCAGGCACCCTGGGGGCCGATGGGCTCATTGACCTGGGTTCAAATGCACCCTCCCCATACCCCCTCCACCCTTGGCCCCAGCACACAGCTGGCGTAGTCCCACCAGGCCAAACCCCACGACTGGAAGCTGGGCCTGGGCTTCCCATGGCAGGCGAGGCCTGGGGAGAGAAACAGTGAGTCTGAAACAGTGGGGAAAGCTACTCGCTCAATGCTAAGGAAGCAGTTAGGTGAGCGAGGGAGCCCCCAGCTGAAATCGTCACCGTGGGATGCGGAGCGCGCAAAGCAAGACGTCGGCTGGACGCAGAGTAACGTTCTGCTTCTATAAAAGCCAGAGGGGAAAAGAAAAAAAGAACGAAAGCATGCATCGGGGTACATTAAAAGAAATAATGCACCATTTTATTTCTATCTGCATTTGTCTCTGCTTTCCCTACGTTTTCTACACTGGAAATGGATCTTCTCTGTAATCGCAACACAGAAACTATTGCATCGGCTGTTTATGAGATGTTCACTCGGGCCGGCAGACAAAGGGTCCCTGGGGCGTGGTCAGTGACTCCGATCCGTCGACAGTGAGTGACCACACGCGGGGACGTCCGTGCGGCTTCAGTGGTCAAAGGCGTGCAGACGGCGCTGTCTTACACGTCCCCAAGTGTCACCTTCCTCTCAAAGGATCCCTGGGCTCCAGCACAATGGCCTTCTGCTCTGGCCCCACCAGCCGGAACCTTCCCCAGGTTTCCTTAGAGGGTCAGAGGAGCTGCCCTTCCTGGATGGAATCTGCGCCTGCCCAAGGCTCTGAGCTCCTCCAGAGCCGGGCTCTCCGGGCCACTTTTAACTTTGTCAAATGCTTTCGCGGTTCACAACGATGCTTCCTCCAAAGGGCTCCATGAAATTCTCGGAGACCTGTCACACCCAGCAAGTCGGGAGTGCTTTGATTTACGGGACAGATGCTTGCCAACTGACACTTGGAGAGGCTGAGGGAGGCGGGGAGGAATTAAATAAGAAGAGGGGTGTCAGCTCCCAAAAGGTGGCATATCTCTGCTCTAATTCCTTGACGCCCAGTGTGGTTCAGAGGTCGGGGCTGTTAATGGGCAGGGAACAAATTGGGGGCTGCCACCTGTGGCTCTTCCAAATGGGGAGGGGGCGCCCCCTTTACAGTTCAAGGGCCTGTTTACTCCAAGGTCGGCAAAGCCCAGGTGCTCTGGGGTCTGACACTGACCTGCTTTGGGACGCTCCCCCGCCTCTCTGAGCCTCGGTGTCCTCACTGGGAATCAGGGCTGCTCCGAACAGGAAATGAAATGATGCCTGGAAACACCAGACACAGTGCTTGGCACACAGTTGCTGCTGCTACTTTCTGGTTCTGTCTCCCGGCAATCCAACCAGGCCGTTGGAGAAAAAGCATTGCCCTCCCTAGGGGCTTCTTCCATTATGCAGAAATTTCTAGGAAGGGAGGATTGGAAAGATACCCAGGCCTTAGGAGGCTTTGTTTATCAGCTTCCTGGTCTCTGTGAGTCGGGGGCCCTGGCACAGGCCCACCATGCACAGTGGCCCAGGTTGCGCACTGCACAACTCCACAGATCCCGGGGTGATGCAATATGGCAGTGCTCTCTGGATGACACAGGGGTGGGGTGGGGGAGAGAACAGATGCCAGAAGACCTTCTACGCCAACAAAACACGACACAATGTGACTTCTTTATTAGTGTGTTCATCATATGCTCACCCTGCTCATGGTTCACGAGCGCAGGGCCCTCGTCCACCTGAATATTGCTGTTTCTGCGGCACCTAGCATCCTCTTGGCACATCGTAGCTGCTTAGGAGATATTTGTGGCATGAATGAAGTCAGGGATGGGGTGGGGGGGATGAAGGTGGGCAAAGGGAAATTTACAAGCTACAGGCTAGCCCAACGTTCTGAGAAGCCATGGGTGGACCACTTTCACTCTGCGAGCCCCCCACCCCAGTTCTCCCGCGTAAGGTTTGAAGAAGCCAGGGGTTCGGAGCATGGGTCGGGCAGGCTGTCAAAGACAGCACAACCACTGGCCTGCCTCTGGCCAGGAGGAAAGCAGTAGGATGGCCTTGCTTTGCACCTGTGCCTGGGTTCTAAGTAGCTGAGGGAAGACTGTGTGACCCCAAACGCTGACCCTCATTGCAGAAGTGTATGTATGGGGGGCTTCCAACTCAGGGCAAACACAAGCCCAGCATGGCAGGGAAAAAAACCAGAGGAAACAGTCCGGTAGCACCGGCACTGGGTGGGGGAGGCTGGCGGTGGGCTCTGTCTGCATGCTTCTCTTGCGTTTTTACCAATTCCCAAATTTTCTCTAAAGACCGTGCACTACTTTTCTAATATTTTTTTAAAGACCTGGTTGGAAGGGAGGGAAAGATCATAGAAATGGGTCAAAATGGCTATTCGGGTAAATTTATTCTAATCTTGTGCACCATAGTGAGAAATGGAAACCAACCTCAACGTCCAACTCCTGGGGATGGTTTGGACCTCACAGCATGGGCAGCCCTGCCAGTCAGGAGCAAGGTGGGTTTGCAGAAGGCCACGGCACTTAATAATCCCAGGCTTCCGCGCGACACCCGCATATGAGCCTGTTCTGATTATGAAGCAAACATGCCCGTGGGAACGTAATTAAACAATAGAGAGGGCGTAACATGAAGCATAAACGCAGTTCCCCTCCCACGCCCAGCAGTCGGACTGCTAACAGCTTTTGCCAGAGATGTCACCTTTCTGAAATGTCCTCTGCACACACAAGCACTTATAGGGGAGCCTTTGGTTTTGCGTGGGCACACACTGACCCCATGGCCGCTTTTCAAAGATCTCTACATAGATGCGCAAAAGGTTGACTTAAAAAACAGTTGGCGGGGAGCTTCTCTGGTGGTGCAGTGGTTGAGAGTCCGCCTGCTGATGCAGGGGACACAGGTTCGTGCCCCGGTCTGGGAAGATCCCACATGACATGGAGCGGCTGGGCCCGTGAGCCATGGCCGCTGAGCCTCCGGAGCCTGTGCTTCGCAACGGGAGAGGCCACAACAGTGAGAGGCCCGTGTACTGCAAAAAAAAAAAAAAGAAACAAAACAAAACAGAACAAAAAAAACAGTTGGCGGGACTTCCCTGGTGGTCCAGTGGTTAAGACTGTGTTTCCACTGCAGGCGGCACGGGTTCCATCCCTGTCAGGGACCTAAGATCCTGCATGCCACAAGGTGCGGCCAAAGAAAAGGAAAAAGGTAAAAAAGAAAAACCAGTTGGCATCATTCGGTAGTGTGGAAGCTCCAAGTGCGCTACAACCCGCAGTCCCACAGCCCGGCACCATCACCCTGCCACCGTCCCTTCTAAGCAGCTACGTTCCTACAGCTGCAGCCTGAAATGGTCCCGATGTCTCTGTACAGGGAGACGGATGAATGGGGTGTAGCACGGTCACACCGTGGGATGTTACACAGCAAAGGAGGACGAATGACTGCAAGCTCATGGGGCCACAGGAGCAACACTCACAAACGTAAGAAAGAGGGAGAGGGCAGAGCACAGCGCAGCTGGCGTTAAGAGGTGTGTCCAGCTTACAGCAAGGAAGTTACTGTAGCAAAAGCAGAAGAGTGGTTACGTCGGGGAGAGGAGTCTGGGCTGGGGCTGCCAGGGGGCAGGAGGGAGGTTTCTGGGTACTGAGGGTCTGCCTCTTGCCTGCGTGTTGGTTCTGTGTGTCTTTGCCTTAAAATTGTTAGTGAGACTGTTTCTGTTTCATAGATAAGTTCATTTATGTGGTATTTTAGATTCCACATATAAGTGATATGGTATTTGTCTTTCTCTTTCTGACTTACTTCACTTACTGTGATAATCCTAGGTCCATCCATGTTGCTGCAAATGGCATTATTTCATTCCTTTTTTACAGCTGAGTAATATTCCATTGTATATATATATACCACGTCTTCTTTATCCCATTCATCTGTTGATGGACACTTAGGTTGCTTCCATGTTTGGGCTATTGTAAATAGTGCTGCTGTGAACGTTGGGGTGTCAGGTGGGGGAGGGATAAATTAGGAGTTTGGGATTGGCAGATATAAACTACTATATATAAAATAGATAAACGACAAGGTCCCACCATATAGCCCAGGGAACTACATTCAATATCCTGTAATAAACCATAATGGAGAAGAATATGAAAAAGAATACATGTAAGTATATGTATGTATATATATATATATATATATATAATGTATTACTGAATCACTTGGTTGTACACCTGAAACTAACACAACATTGTAAACCAACTACACTTCAATTTAAAAAGCTATTAGTGAAGTTCTACTTTTTTTATGCACTTTTTAGTATGTATGCTATTTTCCACAATAACAAGAAGAAAGCGAAAGGCCCCAAGGAGACGCTCCAAACAGTAGCAGGCTTATCTTTTGAAGGTGAGGTTCTGGGTAATTTCCACTTTCATGTTAATAAAATCATAACCATTCACTGAGTCCCTGACATCTGTCATCTAATTTAATCCTCACAACAATTTTGAAACTGGCTTTTATGACCCCCCTTTCACACCTAAAGGACCTGAAGCGCAGAGAGGTTAGTGGTGTTACACGGAGAGGTGGGATTCTCGCTCCCATCCTTCTGGGGGGCCAGGCACTTGGATGGCTTTACTTCAAAAATGACCGTAGGTGACTTCTGTCAACACCGCCAGAAAAGCTGGGCAGGAGGATGGGCCACCGTGCCCGGCAGAGCTGGGGCTCCAGGTGGCTGGACCTGGGCTACCCTGGCTGCCCCGGTCTGGGGGCCAAATGGTGGGGCCACAGGGGCTAAGTGCTGTCCAGGGGCTGCTCCCTTTCTCGGTGCTACAAGCAGGTTGTAAAGCACTTTGGGGGCCAATTGGCACCAGGGCAAGGAATTGCACCCTTGAGGTGGTTTGTGACCCCATGAATTGCCCCAAGGTGGGAGGCAGCTGGGAGCAATGCCGCCGGTTCGCTGGGGCTGTGACTCTGGAAGTGCAGCATTCCACAGGGCCCCGGCCCTCCGGGCTCCTCCAGGAGAGACCCTGGAGCAAAGGTGGATGCGGATCAACCCCCAGGAAGGGGAGTGGGAGGGCCTCGGGGCGCAGGCTGCTGAGGGTGGGCTTGTGGACCCAGAGCCTCGTGGGGGGCCTCCCAGGTGCCCTAGCTGAGGTGCCTTTGGCACAGAGGTCAGAGGGGCCACCCCAAGCAACCGTGCTTTCCAGGTGCGGACAAGCCCACTGGGAGCATTGGCTATGTTACAAATAGGCACCTGCCCTGCCTGCCTGTGGAGTGCACGGAAATACCTCCACTTTCTGACTCAGCGCCCGAGCACCCACTGTGTGCTGCGTCCTGGCCATCCTGACGTTTAAGGAATGGAGGGAGCCTTGCAGGCTCCTGTTTCCAAGGGGGAAACTGAGGCCCAGAGAGCAAGCCTGGCTCACTGAGCCCAGCAGGGCTTGGGACCCAAGGCTGCCCTGCTCCTACCACAGCCAGTGCCCCGACTAGCTTATAAGATGTTCTTGCAACTGAAAGAAAGGTATCCTCGTTGCACAGATGGAGCCCCACACCAGGCATCCAGCTGGGTGGCGGGCCGGACTTCAGGCTGGACGAAGCCTTGTGCAGTGCACAACCCGCACAACTGTACAAGGCAGACCTGCCTGGCCTTGTGTGCAAGGTTGTACACTCGTGCGTGTTTGTGTGTGTGTGTGTGTGTGCGCGTGTATATGTGTGTGTGCGCACTTGTCTGGACAGCCTGCTTGTCACTTTCATCAGGTTCTCAAAGGGGTCTGTGACCTCATAAACGGAGAAGGATCTCCAGAACACTGGGACCCCCCACTGGCAGCTCCCTGAGCACCACTTAAGCTCCCCAAGGCTTCCCCAGCCCAGTGCGCCAGGCCTGCCTCAGGCGGCAGACTCCCTGGGAGCTGATTCTTTCTTCCCCATCTGTTGAAAGAACAATGTACCATGTGTCATATAACCCTCAGAGCGACCCTGAAAAACCTCGGCTTCTGGGGTTACCTTCATTTTGGAGACAGGAGACTGAGGCTTGGAGGAGTGTGCGCACTTGCCCAGGTCCAAGCGGTAGGTGAGGGGCGGTGACAGCACCTGGCTTCTGCCTTGCGGGCCACTGTGGCCCACAGAGGTCACTGTGGCCCAGGCTGGGGTGCATGTCTGCCTGGGTCTCTGTACCCCTGGAACAAACACCTGGAGAGGCGCAAGGGGACACACTGCCCAGCAAAACGCTGGCTGCAGCAAGAAGGACAGACAGCTCCGGCACATGGAGGTCCCCTGCATGTGGCTTCCCTGAGCCCTTCCTGCTCCAGCCCATGGGGGTCCCCCGCATGCGGCTTCCCTGAGCCCTTCCTGCTCCAGCCCATGGAGGTCCCCTGCATGCGGCTTCCCTGAGCCCTTTGCTCGGCCATTTGTACTCAGGCCCTCGGGTCTGAATCACCAGGGTCAGGTTTAAGAGCTGAAGGTCAGAGGTTGCCCAGGCACCCATGCCAGGCCAGAGGGCTGACCTTTATGTGACCAAGTCGAAGGCCCCTGGGACCCAGAGAGGGGCTTCAGACCCGCGGCCGCCATCTGAAATGCTGCTTGGGGGTTGATCCTAATCGCCCCTAATTTAGGGGCCAAATGGCCAATTAAGGGCCCGTTTGAGAGTCAGAGAAGCAGAAGGTGACTGGAGCAGACAGATGAAGTGCAGCTGAAGCCCCGCCGTCAGAGCTGGTCACGGGGTGCCGCCCAGGAGGGAGGGCAGGGCCTCCTCTCCTGGTATCAGGGGATCCTGGAGACCTGTTGTCCCCCCACCCATGGCTGCCGAGGGCCCCGTGGGCCCCCAGTGTCCCGACAGCAGCATTCCCATGAGGCTCACTGCAAAGTGAGCCCCCTGCAGCCGCTTGGCTCCAGTGGTCCCCTCCCTGTCCGCTCACTGTCGTCTGAACGCACACCCGGTGTCTCGGCGGCGCCCAAGCGGCCAGGTGCCGGGACTCTCCGTCTGGACAAAGCAGAGTCCCCGCCCTCGTGGAGCATCAGCTCTCACATGCCTGTGAGCGCGCGTGCGTGCGAGCATGAACGTGTGCGAGCACGCACAGGTGTGCGTGTACGAGAGAATCCACGTGTGTGAGTGTGGGTTTGTGCGCAATTGTGCAGTGCACGTATGTGTGGGTGTGCATGACTGTGCAAGAGACTGAATGGGAGGGTGGGAGTGTGAATGGGTGTGCCCACGTGAGTGTGTGTGGCCCCAGTGAATCCAAGCAACAAACAAGAAATGCACGATCAGTGGAAACATCAGATGGTGCCGCCCCCTGAACTGAGTGGCTTCACGCAACTGACTCTTGGCTGGAAATCCCACGCCCAGGAACTGGGGACTCTGCGGCATCTGTTCCTGTGGCCCACTGGGCTCCCCAAGGTGGCTTCCATGCACAGGAGGCTGGGAGACGCCCGTGGCCACCCTCGAGACCAGGCCCGGGTGCCTCAGCCCCTCTGCCCCGACGCAGCCCCCCTCCAGCTGCCTCCCCTCCGGGGCCTCAGCCTCCCCCAGCTTCGCCCCCCGGCAGCAAAGCCTCCTTGGACCTGGGACCCCACGTCCTGGGTGCTCAGGGCAGGGATGTGGGCCTCACTTCTGCAGGGCACTGTGGGCTTCTTAGAAAAAAATCCACCCAAGCGGGGTATTCCATCTACACCACATCCCGGGGCCGCTGGCGATGGGACACTTGTGCAGAAAGCTGGAGGAGAGGAGGGATGAGCCCCCCAGGTACCCGGGGTGCCCGGTCCAGGGAACCCCGAAGGTCCAGGATGGGAAGGAGTCGGGGAGTGAAGAGTGGGGGTGAGGAGGGAGGCGGGGGTGAGGGAGGGGGTCTCAGAGGGTCAAGTTCAGGAGGGAATCCACAGGGAGGAGGTGCAGGTGGACGGGGCGAGGTAGTAGAGGTCCTGCAAGCTGAGGGCTGAGAAGGGGCCACTGCATGTTCTGTAAACGCGGAGAAGCCGAGGCAGCCGCAGGAGAGGGTCCAGGGGCTAGTTTGTGCTTAACATGGGACGTCAGAGCACATCTGCTGCTCAGGATGGAGGAGAAACCGGGGGTGCGGGAGACGGGGGGCAGGAAGGGAGCTGTGTCCTGGAGCCGTTGGGAGGGAGGACGGGACGGGCGAGGGAAGGGGCTGCCACTGAGAGTGGCTGGGACCGGTTGAGAGGCCTAGGGTCTGGGCCCAGAGGGAGGGACAGAGGGGAGTGGCCGTACATGGGTTCTCTTCCGAGGGCTCAGTGTTCTCCGTGAAATAGCACTCACGGTTATTAGGTGAGACTGAGGAAAGGAGGCATGATGGGAAAGGCTTTTCTAGAAGGTTCTACAGACCAGACAATTGGACTCAGACAGGTTGGGTCACTTGCCCAAGGTCACACAGCAAGGACGGTGTGTGGATTGGGCGTCACTCTCCCGGCCTGGGGACTGTCCCTGGAGAGCTTGGGAGTGGAGCCTCAGAGGGGTCATGGCAGCCCCCCTGCCTCCCCCCAGCCCCTCCGCACCCTGTCCTTGCTCTTGGCGGGATCCCCGGCCTCCTCACCATCCACTGAGGCAGGGATGGGGACAAGTCCCGGCCATGGACCACACCACTCCCCGCCCCGCACCGCCAGCACCAGCTAGGCATGGAGGAAAGGGCAGAGCCCAGCCCAGGCGTGGAAGACTCTGGGCACCCACCAGGTGAGGTGTCCTATGCCCCCCACTTCCTACAGATGCCAGCTGGCAGGCCCCTCCTTCATGTGCCAGGGGTCTTGGGGGCAGAAGCCACAAGGTACTCACCCGACCTGGCTTAGCCTGGCGCTGGGCTGTGCACACAGAGCACTGGGCGCTTCCTGGGTGAATGAACAGATGGATGCGGGGGGGGGGGGGGGGAGGGAGGGCTTGGCGTGGGGGGTGGGGAGGGGTGGGCCCCAGCCCTGTCACTCCGCAGCTGTGTAAATTTGTCTCTGGTGACCAACTGTCCAGACGGACTGAGGGGGTCCCCAGGACACGGACTCTGCTGCTAAGACCAGGATGAGTTGGTCACCCTATTGGTGACATCGCCAGGGAGCCTCGGTCCTCTCCTGTCCTGAACCAGGGCTGTGCCTGTGAGCCTCGTATGCCTACAGAGAGAGGGAGACCCTAAGTCCATCTCTATCCAAATAGGGAGGACCCTCAGTCAACGCTTAAACCCCAGCTTCGCCAGGAAATGCCGCCCCTGCCCCCCAAACACACGCACTCTTGAGCCCCAGATGAAGGCATTATTCTTCCACTTCTGTGACAGGTGTCCCCCAACCCGCCTTGCTGACAGGGATCTCAAGGTAAAGTCCCAAGAGTGGCCTTCAGTTCTGGCCACTGGATGGGAGAAGGAGGCCAGCGCCCAGCCCCACATCCCAAGGACTTGGGGACCAGTGGGGTCCCCCCATCCCTGACTGTGGCTTTGTGGCCATGGGGTCTTATCAGTTGCTCCGTAATTGAAAGTGATTTGGTTTTGGCTGAAAGGAATTTGTTTTGGAGGCTAATTTGATTATCTCCTGGGGGGGCTTCCTACCTGTCCCCCCCCAGGCCGCTCACCATTACCATCAATTACCATAAAGATCCTCTTCAAAGGGCAGGCCCCTCCCCTCGGGCCAGCCCATTACGGCCAGCCTGAGCCCCCGCAGGCTGCAATAAACTTTCTGATGTTAAATGATGGCTGAAGTGTCAGACACAGGTGATGGGGAGCTGGGCCCAGGCCTCTGTGTCTTATCAGGGTGAGACGCCTGCTAATTGGGAACCCCTGGTCCCTGTGGGGTTTTCTACAGTCCTGCCCAGTCTCCACCACTAGACTCTACAGGCAGCACCCAGATGACGGACCACCGTCCCCTACATTAGGCTCCTAAAGTGGGCAGGTCCTCAGAAACGGTCTCCTGAATCTTCTCAACAACCCACGAGGCAGGGTGATTTGTGCCCATTTCACAGGTCAGGAAACTGAGGCTCAGAGAGGTGAGAAGACCTGCCCAGGTCACCCCGAGAGGAAGTGGAAGATAACAGGATTGAGAGCTGGGCCCGAGCACCCCACATGCCATCACAAGACCATGAAAAAGTGAACTTCCAGGCGTGGGCCCAGTGGTTTCAGCCTTGGAGTGTTCATGGGACACCTACCGAGGGGACTCAGGCCCACGGCTCACCGGCCAGATCCGCTAGTCCCAGCGCCTCGCACAAACGTCTGGGCTCCAAAGAGCAGCAAAGAGTGACAAGAGTCTGAAGCAGGTGGGCCTCTGTTAACCAGACACGTCGGGAGTGTCCAGGGTCCCCAGAGGACGGTGGCGTCGGGCACGGCAGGCAGGCATCTGGGCGCTGGGAGCAGCTGCGTCTGTGCTGGTGGACAGCGGTGTCCAGGCCCTGCCAGCCAGTCCCCACCCGCTCCGTGGCTGGGAGTGGATGGGTGATGACGTCCTGTGGCTTCTCCCAGCTTTTCAGGGGAGAGAGCCCATCTTCCAAGACATTCTGCCGAAGCTGGAGGCCCCAGGCCGTTTAAATGTACAAACACCAAAAATCTATCAGGAAAAAGAGAAGACAGGAAAGCTAGCCTCTTTATCCCCTGACCCCCCGAGGCCGCCCTCCACTACAGCAGTGGCTGTCTGGGTGGTACCAGGCAGAGAAGAATAAGGACCTTTCATAGCAGCACGTGCGGGCCGCAAGCACGGTGGAGGAACGCAGAAGACGGTGACCTTTTGCAGAAATCCTCCCTTCCCGGCCTGCCCAAGACTCTGCTGGCTTTTCCTGGGGCTTTTCCAGGAGTTCCCTTGGGTCCACTTCCTTCCCTCCATTTGGAACATCTGGGAGGGAGAGGCCTCTGTCTGGGGACCCCCAGACAGGGACGCAGGCCAGGGACCCTCTCAGGTTCCCCCCCTTGACGATGAATCAAGCCAACATCCAATGTCAGTTTTTCACCCGGGGTGCACATGTCCTCCTGGCAGACCAGGCAAGACCTGGTTCTGCTGCCCACCTTCCTGGTGGCTCAGTGGTTGGGAGAGTCCACCTGCCGATGCAGGGGACGCGGGTTCGTGCCCCAGCCCGGGAGGATCCCACATGCCGCGGAGCGGCTGGGCCCGTGAGCCATGGCCGCTGAGCCTGCGCGTCCGTGGAGTGTTCATGGGTGGGGGATTTAGTTGGTGCTGGGACAAAGGGGAGCCAAATACACTTAGAGGTGATGTCCGCTGCAGGATGAAATCACGGTTTCTTTGATTTCTTGACCAAACTCTTGGGATATTTACAGGATGGTTGAAGTTTTGGTGATCTCTTACTATATAACAAACCACCCCAAAGCTTAGGGACTTAAAACATTGTTTATTTATTTGTTCGCTATCCTGAAATCCGGGTAGGGCTGGGACGGCTCCTGTGCAGTACACAAAATGGGCCGAGCCACTCCCACGGGTGCCTCCCTCTGGGTACTGGCAGGCTTCCCACTTTGCCAAAAGTATGTTCCACCACCACCTAACAGACATTGAGGAGCCCCAGAGGCTGTGCTCCCCCACTGCCCTGCCCTTACACTGAGGGAGGGAGTTAGTGTGAGGCTTACACGGAGGGGCCCAGTATTGTCGGCTCTCAACCCCAGTGTGAAGGTCAAAAAGGCCAAAAGTAAGTGAGGCTTATGAGAATCAACGCCTCTCACCTTGGCTGCAAGGGTAGGAGGAGCCAGGGTGGGCAGATGTGGGAGGGGGCCCAAGTCTAACGTCATCTGTTTTCTGAGAGGTGAGTTGAATCCCTGCCTCAGGCTCTGCATTGATGAGGCCAATGTTTCTGCTCTGTTTTTTAAAGTCTCCAAAATCACCAGGGCTTAAGTCAGAAGTTTGTTTCCATCTCACAGAACCATCTGAGGCAGGATGGCGGGACCGCCCAGTGGCCCAGGCCCCTTCCACCTTATCGCTCCCCCAGCCTCAGACATTGCATCCTCATCTGTGCGTTACAAGACAGTTCAGCCACTCGACCACATTTCAAGCAGTGGGATGCACAAATGGGAGCAAGACCATGACAAGAACGTCTCCTGCTCCTTAAGGATACAACGTAGAAGTTATCACTGTTCCTGGCCCTCTGGTCAGAACTCAGCCTCATGGCCATATAGCTGTACGGGAGCTTGGAAGATATCACCTTCACTCTGGGTGGCCTGCTGCCCAGCTCAACGTGGGGACGTCTATCCCTTTACAACAGAGGTGTATTTTGAATTGCAGACCCCTTTAGCACCTGACAGGTACCATGGACCCCTTCTCTGAATAATATTTTTAAATGTTTAAAGTAAATGGCATAGGCTGAAAATGGTAACCAATTATACTAAAATGCAGGTATCAAAAATATTTGAAATATACATTTGTGACGTAGTAAAAATCCATGCTACATTATTGGTACATTCAACAGCAAGATCTAGTGGTGGATCTCAGAAACAGCATTTTGAAGTGGTGACGTGGATAACTGATGTTTCAAGGTAATGCCCCAGCTACAATATCCCATGGAAAGATCTCTTGATAGCAGTGAGTGGCATTAGCATGTGGTGGTTTCCCACATTCATAAATGAAGACAGTGCTAAGCTTCATTAGCAAGCATAAATATGTCATCTTTTTCTCTTCCCAGGTCACAAGCCCCTTGAATTCCCCCTACAGGTTCCCAAGGGAAAATCAGATGTTAGGGGACAGAGGAGTCACAGAGGTTCACAGGGAGGTTCGAACGAGGACCCGTCAACTCTGCTCAGCCCTGGGATCTCAGAAGCCTTCTTGGTCCTGCAGGGCCTAGGCCAACCCTGGCTGGCTCATCACAGTCCTGGAGGCCAGAAGTTGAAAATCAAGGTATCAGCGAGGCCACGCTCTCTCTCAAGGCTCTCGGGGAAGGCACTTCCTTGCCTCTTCCAGCTTCTGGGAGCTGCCAGCAATCCTAGGCGTTCCCTGGCTTGCAGCTGCGTCATCCCAGTCTCTGCCTCTGTCATCGCGTGGTGCTCTCCCTGTGTGTCTGAGTCTCTGTTTTCTCCTTAAGGACACCAGTCATTGCTCTAGAGCCACCCTGCTCCACGACGGCTTCAGTTTACTACTTACATCTGCAAAGACCCCGTTTCCAAATAAGGTCACACAAGGTACCGGGCTTAGGATTCAAGTCTATCTCTGGGGGGACATAATTCAGTCCAAAACGCCTGCCTTGGACAATTACAGAGGATCAGAGCAGTCTGGGTCTCCAGAGAGCTGCCTCATCTTACGGGGGGTTGAGGGCTGCGTCCCAGAGCGGGGAAAGGACTGGTCCAAGCTTCCGAAACTAGTCAGTGGGAGAGTCTTCAGTGCCTCGGCCCCTGCAAGGCCTGTGAGGACAGAAATCTTTGCCAAGTCATTGCACTACCCCAGCACCTAGCACACGCCCGGGACATAATTGGTGCCCAGGAATAATATTTGATGAATGAATGGACATCAGGTCCCTGACACCCAGGCCAGTGTCCTTTTCACTGTCCCATGGCTGTTGGCCTCATGTTATAACCGGCGAGTATTAACTACTGTAATACCAGTTTCTGTAACAAACTCCCAAATTTCAGAGGTTGAACATAAGAAAAGTTTATTTCTTTTTCACCTGGCTGTCTACAGTGGAGATTCCCCTGGGGGGTTGCTACCTGATGACTCAGGGACCCAGGTTCCTTCAGCTCTGGGCACCACCCTCCTAGGAGAGGGATTAGCAAACTTTTTCTATAAAGGGATAGAGAGTAAATATTTTTGGCTAAATGAGCTGTGTTGTCTCTGTCTAACTTCTCAAGCCTGTGACGCATCAGGACCACAGCCATAGAAGATACATAAACCCATAGGTGTGGCTAGATGCGGCCCGTGGCAGGCCAGAGTGGGCCACAGGCCAGAGTTTGCCAACCCCTGTCCTAGGGCCTCAGAGTGCTTTGCTTTGAACAGGAAGAAAGGCAAAGAGGGTAGAGAAGGAACACCTGTTTCTTAATCATTGTGGCTCTTCTACTCACATTTTATTGGCGAAAAGTAGTCCCAGGGCTCCATCTACATCTAGGAGAGGCTGGGAAATATGCTTGTGGAGGGACAGCAGCTAACCAGCTACAACTCTACACTGGATAATGTAGCAATCAGGAAAGCCTGGGTTATGCTGCAGTAACAAACATCCCCCAAATCTCAGGCGCTTAAAAGAACAAACTTGATCTTTCAAGGCCTGTGTCCTTCCACCGTTGTCAGGGGACTACCTATTCGTTGTTCAGAGACCCAGACTGATGGAGAGTCCCCCCCAATCCATGCACCTCCATGATTACAGAGGGAGGGGCACTGGGAATCACTGGTTCTTAAAGCTTCTGCCTAGAGTGGCCGTTTTCTTGGACAGAGCAAGTCACGTGACTACAACTCGGTTCAGATGTGACCAGGTTCCCAGAATGAGTGAGATGAGCAGCTCAGTCATGAGCACAGCCTAAATCCGCATGGGCGTTGCGCTGGTCTAACACCAAACCCAGCAGCCACCAGGCTCTGGGAGGAAGAGCTAAGCTTCCATGTCCTTGTCATCAGAGATCCAGCCCTGACTGAGCTTCCAGCGTGGGAAGAGCCACCAGAGGGGGGGCTGCTGGGAGCTGAAGACCCCAAATGTGGACAGCTGGAAGTCCCCCCCAGGGCCATTTGGGCTTCATCCTGGAAAGAAGGCAGGCCCCAAGGGAATAGACGCTGGGGAGAGGCATGACTGATTTTAAGAAGACACGCTAGCCCGGTGGCCAAGGTCAAGGGTGAATTAGTTAGAAACTTTTCAGTAATAAGTGAAGGAAAAACTCAACCCAAACCTTCAGGTCTGGTTTGTTCCAGGAGTTCAAGGGTATCACTAAGACCTTAATTGTTTCTCTCAGTCTCTTGTTTCTGGCTCCTCTAGACTGGTTCCAGGCCCAGATAATCACTTCTAGGTGGCACAGCCCCCAACCCCAGTGGACAGGGAGAGAGCACCTCCCCAAGTCCTAGGGCTCCCCCTGTTTGGACAAGCTTGGGTCACGTGCCATCTCTGAACCAATGACTGCTGCAGGGGGCCTGGCATGTGCTGGTCGGCCAGGCCTGGATCCCATGATTTACCATGAAACTGAAAGTGGGGTGAGGGGGCAGAGAGGTTCCTTATCCTATGAAACCTTAAAATAAAATTTCGCATTTGAAATTGTAGCTGTGCCCCTTTAACTCAGAGTCCCAAGCCTTTCCCTGGCATTAGTTTACCGTCTGACATGTGGTACCATCTGATATACTATATGTTTTTAAAAACGTGTTCATTACTTGTCTTCCCCACCAAAATGTCAGCTCCTGGAGGAGCAGAAATTGCTGCCTGTCTATGCCCTGCTGCAGCCCCACGTAGTAGGTGCTCGGGAAAGGACTGTCGAGGGAGTGAATGAGTGAATGAATGAATGAATGGAGAGGAGCCTGCAGGCGCTATGAGGATGATAACAGGGGCCTTTCCGAGCACAGCCTGGAGGCCGGGAGCTGTGCTAAATGCCGCAGGTCGATGGTCTCGTTTAAACCCCCAGCAGCCTCCCCAGTTTCCGATGAGGCTCAGAGAGGCGCCATCACCTGCTGGAGGACACACAGCATGTGCAGCCAGAGCCGCCTCGATCCCAAGCCCACATTCTCACCCACCACTCGCTGCCTCCACGGGGGCTCAACAGCTAACAGCAGGTGAGGGGTAGGATTGACCCACCCGAGGATTAGCCCCCCGAGAGGACCTTAAAAATGCATGCCCTTCAGGATTCTTAGAGACAGCTGAGGGAAGTTTAAACCGGCACCACTGATTCGGAAAAACGATCTGGCGTTATCCGATCCAGGCGAAGGTGTGTGCATCGTTCCACCCGATGACTCAAACCCTAGGTGTTGGTGCCCTGGAGAAATCCATGTCCCGCAGACAGTGTTGCTGGGAAGAGAACGGGATCTGAGCGCGTTCCCCAGCCCACCCCCACCACGAGAGTGGTTACGTGGTTCGTGCTGTGCTCACTGGGCAGAAGTGAAAAGATGAACCTCTAGCCGTCAGCAGGGCTGGATCTCACACACGGACTAGCAGGTGAGAAAAGCAAACCCCCAGATTCTGCACGGTGTTTACTCTGGGGGAGTGATGCCCCCTGCTATTGGTGGTATTTTGCTTGTTAAGCTTGGGGGAGTGTACTTGAGTATTTGCTCTTTTGCAGTTCTTTACACCTACATGTGTACCATGGGCAATGTCCTGCGTACGGTCACCCGTCAGTATCTGCGTGTGCCCAGGACACCCCCCCCCCCCCGCCACCCACAGATACCAAAATCCTTGGGTGCTCAAGCCCCTTATATAAAATGGCGTCGAATTTGCATCTAACCTACACACCTCCCCCCGAATTCTCTAAATCATCTCTAGATCGGGTCCAACACTGAACACACTGTAAATGCTGAGTAACTAGTTGCTGACATGCAGCAAATTCAAGTTTTGCTTTTTGGAACTTTCTGGAATTTTTTTTCTGAATATTTTTGATCCTCCATTGGTTGAATCCATGGAGACAGAACCCGTGATCCAGAAAGCTGACTGTACGTGGAAATGTTCGTGACTGAACAGATTCCGGTGGCACTTGTGGTCAGGCTTGTGTGTAAATCACACGTGCGCACGGATTCCTGCACACGCCTTCACGTGCACGCACGCGTGTGCCCTGGCACTCACACACGTGCAGTCCGGCGGAGCTGCTGTCGGGCCACAGTGAGTGTCCTAGGCGCTGCTGCCCCTGGCGTCCTGGCTGCCCACTGCCCCCCAAGGATGTCTCAGGTCTCCCAGGCCCCTGGACTGACGCACCTCGAATCTTTAGGCCGCTTCCCCTGAGAGGGGGTGAGGTCCCTGGGTGGGCTGTTGACTCGGGCCCTGGGCCGGCCGTCTGCAATCATGAACTTTGTGACCCTATGAAACAGGGCGGAAAGTGCAGGTCCTGTGTGTCCGCACGGGGGAGACACCGTGAGATGTGAAGAGGATTCAGACGAATAAAATGACAGGCCAGCTGCCGGGGCACGTGGCCAGATTAGCCTCCCCGCTCCCAGGAGGCTGGACCCAAAGGCAAGTCTGGAGAACGAAGCCACCTGTGAGGGCAGGATCCTGCCCGCCAGTGTTCCTAGGAACACCTGGGTGTGCCTGACTCCCTGGAAGCCAGCCTCCGAGACGGCTGCCGGTGACACCACCTCCTGGAATGTGTGCTCTTGCAAGGTCGTCTCCACACCGCAGCAGGGCAGCTCTGTGTGACCAGTAGAACATGGCAGAAAGGACGGTGTATGACTTCCCAGGCATTACGGCTGCCGCTTGCTGGCTACCCTACTGTGAGGTGACCCAAACAGCCCCATGGAAAGGTCCACGCAGGAGGAGCTGAGGCCCTATGTCCACAGCCATGGGTGTGAACCACCTGGCGGCTCAGCGTCCAGCCCCAGTTAAACCTTCAGATGAGACTGTAGCCCCAGCCGACTGCTTGACACCAGCATTGTGGGAGGCCTTGAGCCAGAGCCATCACCTAAGCTGCTCCCACGTTCCTGATGCAGAGCTGCCGTGTGAGATACTGGATGGTCCTTTCTATTTTCAACCTCTAAGTCCTGGGGGTGGTCTGCTAGGCAGCAGTAGGTGACTAATACAGACACCCTTTCCATTTACTGAACACTCACTACATGTAGAACGTTTTCATCCTGCAGGAGTTTCATCATCACAGGAATCCTGAAGGTGGATATAATGGTCCCCATTTCATAGATGAAGAAACCGAGGTTCAGAGAAGAGCAGTGACTTGTCAAAGTCTGTGCCTTGGGCAGGGGCACAGAGCCACACTTCAAACCCAGATCTGTCAATTCTAAAAGCTCTTTCCCTCATGCTCTGTCCCTTCCTTCCTCACTTGCTTTGGAAGCAGAGGGTGCTGTCCATCTACAGAGGTCACTGCAGATGTCAGGCCCGGCTTTCTGTTGGGACATTTCAGTGGTGCAGAGGATTCTTCAGAGTAACAACAACGGTAAGAACAACTCGAATTTTTTCTCTGTTTCCCATGACAAACTGCTGCAAACTTAGAGTCTTAAAAATACAGAAACGTCCTCTCTCACAGTTCTGGAGGGCAGTCTGAAATCAAGGTGTCCCAGGGCCGTGCTCCCTCTGAAGGTTCTAGGGGAGTATTCTTCCTGCCTCTT